>NC_054827.1:74294227-74635299 GCF_018345385.1 Vulpes lagopus | reverse complement strand
TGTCCCTGTCACATTTTTAAACTTAAATAAACTTCGCCTCTGTAGTTACATACAAATGGATGACTAGAACCCATGAAAATTTCAGAATATAAAGGGAGATGGAGGAGGAAGGGCCCCCAGCAACGTGGACCTACGTCAAAATAAAGGTGGTTGCAAAGCAGGAGACTCAGATTCTGTTGACCTTGCCCTGATGAACAGAAACGTTTTAGCCAGTGTTGGGGCATGGGGAAGGATGTAAAGGTGTTAGGAAGAGGGCAAATCTCTGAATGACCTAATCTGGAAGACCTGTGAGCAATTAAAATGGGGCGAGGGGGCCGGTAGGAAAACAAGGTCAACTGACACTCATTAAGTAGACACTTCCTAAATAGTGGCTTAGGAAGACCAGATCCAAGGTAAGCCTCGCCCACCTCCTAAGTGTAATAGTCACATACTTGACACAATAGCATACACTATTTTCAGGTTCTAACTAAACATTTTTCTCTCTTGGTAGTTAGTTCTTCATTTTAAAACTTGTCCTGGATTTTAAGCAAAGCTGGTGTGCTCCAGGGAATGGGTGGGTGGGATGGAGTATAAAGCACCCAGAGAATGGTGTGAGCCTGGGGGAAATGTGCACATTTTGTAATTTTAGACCTAGAGGAAGAAATAGTGGTGGCCTTTCACGATTGAAATTTCTGCTTAGTAGCCTGGCACCACAGGCACTTGCCTAGGCTGTTTGGTGGAGACCATCCAACCCTGATTCCATGACTCCATTCCTCCATGCCAGCTTGAATATCTATGGAAATGTAGATCCAATTTCATTACTTTAACTTCTTTTGAACACTTCCGCACTGTGCCAGAACACTTGAGACCTCATGTGGCAGTCAGTGCTTGCTGAAAGCAGCCAGAAAGCTAGAATAATAATGTCGTCATGTTGCACATTTACATACTGACTTCCACTTCAGAAAAGTCTAAAGCACTTTGCACTGTGAACATGGCTGGGCCTGGCATCCTGCCACTTGAGAAACTGAGGCCGAGTGAATGACAGGTGTATATGCAGCCTCCAAGAACACCAGTGGGACTGAAGACATGGAGGCCAGTTTTAAACACAATCTTTAGGTAGAAGTCACTCAGAGTCTTCATTTTAAATAGAAGTCCCATGGGAGATACTTGTCTACATTATTCATCTTGCTCATGCCAAGTTGGACCGTCAGACAATGAGGTAGATGAGAGCATAAAGCTCAAAGTATACAGAACAGTTCCGTACTCTCAGGGTCCCCATTAGCTCCAAAAGTCACCCTTCACTTGTCATTATAGACATGGATGCATCAATTTCTTGTCTTTTTTCCCTCCCCAGCAATAAAACAAAGTGCATTAATTTCACCTATGCAATCGTACGCTTTAGGGGAAAAAAAAAAAAGGGATATCCAGTAGCTGCTTCTGTTCTTTCCTAATTACAAAGCTGGTCTGTTCTAATAATCTCATGGCCTTCAGTGTTTTCTCTCTCAAGCACCGGTTAAATTCATTTACGTCTATGAAGGAAAGTACTCTTAACAAATATTTTTTCTACATACAGAATAAATCAAGCTGGAGTCGAAAACGGCTGGTTACACAATCAAAATTCATTGAAAATAATGCCTTATCAGTTTGAAAGGATGACGTGAAAAAATATTTTCATAATAGCAATAAAACCTATAATCACTTAGGCATAACCATAGTAAGAAATGTACATAATCAACATTAAGAAAATAGAGATATGGTGTTTCTGCACCAGAATGCTGATTATTAAAAGGATGCATTCTTTTCTTCTGGTGAACATACAGGTTTAGTGCATTTTCAAGCAAATCCTAATTTGTTTGGAGTGAAGTGAAATGGGGAGAATTTGATAAATTTGTTTGGAAGAATAAATTGAGTGCCATAGCCAAGAAATTTTTGCAAAAGAGAAATAATGAGAAGGCATTTATTGTACCAGATATTTAAGTAATTAAAATACAAAAGAGGAACATTGAAAAAGAGATTGTTTATGATAAAGCACCATCACAAATCCACCATAGAGATGAAAATAGTATGATACTGGGTACTTGTATTAACTATTTGCAGAAAATTATGTTAAATCCTACCTTAATAGGTTCTCAAATCTACTTGACATAACCCAATTCTACCTCAGATCTACCTCACATAGATAGCCCCAAAACATTCTAGACTAATTAAAGACCAAAAAGCTAAAGGTGAATTATAAAAATAGAAGAAAATTTAGGTAGGTTATTTAGTGATCTTGGAATAGGAAATAACTTTTAAACATACAAGCAGTGAAGGAAGTCACGAAGGAAAAAAAACGGATAGCAGGAGTTATATAAAATAAAAAACTCATGATGTCAAAAATCCTCATTTAAATTTATTTTTTTCCTCATTTAAATTTAAATTTAAAAGGGTGAGTGGGGAAAAAATCTGTAACAAATAGGACAAATCAAGGGATGGGATTTCTGACATATTCAATTAATATCCGAAAGAACATCTCTGCAGTTTTGTTCATAATAACAAAAAAAAAAAATCACTGACATGTTGTGTGGAATTATGGTACATACAATGATAGACTATTATGAAATTGCAAAATATTATTTAAAGAGAGTAATAACAACAAAAATACTTATGATCTAACAGAAACTGGGATGGGGACAGGAGGCAGGGGGAAAACGTAAATGTGAGATAGAATATAATCCAAACGTTTTTTTGAACTGGGTAGGCTAGAGAAAAGATGAAGTGAAGGTGTCAAAATATTAAAGGTAATGAAAGTTTATTTTCTTCTTCATACCTTCCTATAATATTAATAATTCTTTGCAGTTAACATGTTTTACTTTTGTAACCAGACTATTTCCCTGAATTTCTCCAATATCATCAACTGAAGGAACATGAGTAGAAGAAATTAAGGAATTGGCACTCGTTGATCATATTAGGTGGTTTGTCTGTTTTTTTCTTAATGTATTTTTTGTATTTTTATACCTATCTAAATTTTTTTTCAGGAAGTAGCAGAATATAAACAGATACACATTGAGCATTATAACATGTGTTTCACATGCTCTTTTGGTCTTCACAATCATCCTACAACATAGTTATTTTTTTGCACTCTACAGAAGAAGAAACGGAGGATCCGAGAAAAGTGACAGTTTAGATTAGGACTATGACAGGCCAACTCCAGACCCTATTCTCTCCATAAGATACCATGTTGCCTTATCATCCTACCCAGGAAGCTTTTCATTCCCACCCAGAATCCCTGTGTGATCAACAAAAATAAAAGACTTGAAAACATTCAGAAACTTACATTGTAGCCACCACAATCAGCAAGATAATAAAATTTGAAAACTTGATTCAACAGGAGGAAGTGAAAGATGTGTTAGAAACCACCAGATGTAATGTCAATAATACAGTGTGCAAATATTAAATACAGGATCTTAAGATGTGTCACTGATGGCATCTACAAAAACTATTTTTAGTAGAGACTTAACAAACAATGTGCTGATGTAGGATTACCAGCTGAGGAGTTTTTAAAATTTGCTAACTCCTAATTTTCTATTTCTTTTGTATTCCCACTCCATTACCCAGCACCTCACCCCCAAACACCAAAACCCAAAATAAGATGGCCTGTAATGTTGACAAAGTTTTGAAAAGCAAATGCTTGGGGATAAAATTTTTATTTTAAAATCTCTTTCATCAAATCCTATATTCCTCCACTGTGGTCCCCAACCAATGAAGTAATTACTCTTTATATACAGTATACGACCCAAAACTGCAATGGGTAATGGAATTGCTCTGTGTTGCATTCCAATATTTCACACTTTTTTCACTAATGTTCAATACTTTATTAGTAGAGAATAAATTGGTACATTTCTTTTATTGTCGTTTTTGCTTTCCTTTATAAACCAGCTTGGATGAAAGAAATATCATAGGGTAGTTAATCATCCAAAGGCTTGGTAGTGACACTGGTTGGTTGGTTTTTTTTTTTTTTTTAATGCATTATTAAGGTTTCTTTTGAAGATGTAAAAAAAAAAAATTTACCCATAAAAAAGAGCTATAACTGTAAATCTAAGAACATGTGAGATTTATATCTTACAACTTTTTCTAATGGCTCTAACATAATTTTTAAAAATCTTATTATATTTTAAATAGTCCACAAAACATCAATAACTGCAAACTTGAAATACAGTGATTCTTTCCTATTCACCTATTTTACGATCACATATCACAACAGAAAATTAACTAGATTTTTCCAAAGAAGTATCTACTTCCTAGCTTTGATATATTTAGGAAAATCTAAAGATCTAAAGAATCAATAGGAGTACCTTACATATTTAGAGCATCCTGTCCATTGACTGTCAAACCAAAATGACAAGTGCCCTATTCATTGGACCTGTTCTGAATGGGAACAAAAACCCAAAGTGATAGGTGTCAGGGGGTGCGTATTGTGTGGCTGGGTTCCTCATGCATCCAGCTGCATCCCGCCCTGGTCTGTGAATGGTATTAGGGGCCCTGCCAAAGTAGTCACTGTCGGCCCCATTCACATGATAGAAAACGGATCTGTTGGATACCTATATTGTTTTGATCACAACAAATACGTAATATATGTTCCTTCCAAATATTTGTTCTAAAATTAATATTATTTCAGTTACTTTCTACGGTGAGAGAATGTCTTAAGAGTGCAAGGAAGCAAAAAGAAAGAAAGAAGAAAGAAAGAAAGAAAGAAAGAAAGAAAGAAAGAAAGAAAGAAAGAAAGAAAGAAAGAAAAGAATGGAAGAAAGAAAAGAATTGCAAGGAAGCAGCTGTTGACTCTTATGCCAGGAGAAGCATAAAATGGAAGTGACCAAGCAAACCAGGGCATATGATCACCTTACCTATTATTTCCTAGAGGAAGCATTCAGGTTTTCCACCCCAAAGAGCTAATCTTGATTACAATTTTGCTTTTCCTTTAAGGTCTTGATATGTAACCTCTGGCAAAGTGTAAGCACTAAGATTGATACTTGCTATGAGACATAATTGTTACAGTTTACTATTGACTATAGCTCTTCTGTGAGCAAATATAGTCTCACATAGCACAGTGTACAATTGTGTTTGGAATATGTCTAGGTTGCCTGTGATTTATTTTTTATGCTAAAGATGGCTTTGGTGCACAACTTGCTTGGTTCATTCACTAAAATGCCCTGCAAAATGAACTCCTCTCAGAGCTATACTTCTAACCTAGGGAAAATATATTCAATATGAGCTAGAGATTGAATAAAGGCACACAAAGTGGCAAAATATTTTCCTGTGTCAGTATTCCTTTATTTTTTTCAGACAGAGAAAAACTACATTTCAGCCCCAAATCTAGAATACTGAAATTCTCATAGCACCTTGGCAATCACAGAGACCCTTGACCACTGAATCGTATCTCCGGGTCTTACTCGGTTCTTGTTCTATCAGATTTTACCCAGGTTACTTAAGGCCTTGGTTCTTCTCATATTACCCTTAATAATAAGAACCCTCCATTGAGACATTAAAGGATTCTGAGAGAGAAAAATAAATAAATAAATAAATTAAATAAATAAAAATAACAAATAAAGGATTCTGAGATAATTCTTAAGGTTAAGGGGACAGATGTATGCCAGTTAAGACAGAGTATTTTTCTCTTAAAAAGTAAAACAGTTCTCTAAAACATTTACGTTTCAGAGTTATAAAGAGGTCTAAATTAAATAAGACCCATAGAGCTCTTAGTACAATGCCTGGTACAAAGAAACTGTCTATAATTATTAGTGGTGATAATGGTAATAATAAAATTATGGGCACAGTTTCTTATTTAAGAGGATTCACGTTATTTTTATCTATTTTTGCTTCTATTAAAAACAAAACTTTGAAATATTAGAATTCTCCCCAATATGCAGCCCTTTTATGCATCTTTAGTTTGGCCCCAGACGACTTAGTGTTAACTTGTCAAATTTCATTTTTGAAAACGATCGGAGATTCTTTATAATGTTATACTGAGACGATCTTTCTCCCCCACCCCCTCCTTCTGCTGACTCGGCACATGTTTTTCTGCAGAATGAGCATTTACCTGGTCTTGATTTTTTTTGCTTCCTCTCTTGCAAGGTAGTCCTGTGCTTTTCAGGATTCGTTTTCTACAGTGCAATTTTTAATCGCATTTAGTTGTGCCTTGCCATGGTAGCTTAATGTTATGCATTTTGCATGAAACTGTAAAAGTGACTGCAAAGTAACAGACATTTGGAGAGAAATGGCCTCCAGGCTAGGCAATGTCAACAACAGGCATTTTAAAAATGGCTACTGGCACTCCTAGGAATTCTGATGAAAGCCAGGAAGGAAAGGAAAAAGAGGGAAGAAAGAGACAAGATAGGGGGGAAAAATAATGGAAGAAAAAGGAGAGAGAGACAGGAGGAGATTGAGGGCAAGAGAACGAAGAGGAGCGACTCAGAGATACTCTGAAACCAGAAGGCAGCTGGAGCAAGGGGAACAATAGCTCCTGGGGGTGGGGGTGGGGGGATTGGGGGGATATGAAGAAAGGAAGGGAAAGGTCTCTGATCGCAAACACAAATGACACAAAACCCAAGCACATACACAACTGTTGGCCGTCTTAACTCCCAATTATTCAAAAATAATCATTTGTAGACGCCTGTGCAGAAATGTTTCAATTCCATTCAATGCAAATGTAAATAAACCTTACAGAAAGCCCCAGGGCAGGTGTGGGCAGGTGCACTAGGGTACCTGTGGTCAGGAGGGGCAGCTGCCCGGAGCCAACCCCACATCAGTAGGCCCTAAGGGCCCTGCAAATCTCCCTCTTCCTAATGATTTAAGAAAATTCCTTATAACTGTCCTGCTAGTGCTTGAAAGCTCTTAAAAGATTAGGACTATATATCAGTATCAAAACCTTTGGCTTAATCTCCTTGCCAGCAGGCAGGAAGTGCACTTTCCAGAGAGTGGCTTTATAGATTATCCCATCTCAGGCTTTGGTCCCGTGGGAAGTTCTGCTTTCAGATGGCTTCCCAAGCGAAAGGGCCAGAAGGCCTGGCTCCAGGCTAACCTCGATAGAAGCCACATCAGAGGCAGCGAGGTTGCTGTTCAACGGGGAAAACAGGTGACAAAGGATACTTTCACCCGGGACAGTACAACACAAGTTTCGAGATAAAAATTTGTAGGCCTCACAGGGTTTTCTGTAAAGTCAAAACCAACAGATTGTGGAAAGGTCTTGAAACTGTGACCACATGCTCAGGATTACAGCGGACCAAGCCCTGTCCTTAGACCTCATGAGAAACAAAAACATCAAACAAAAAACCCCCAGAAAAGATGGTCAAATAAAATGTGTCCTAAAATCACCTCTGGTTCAGAACTAGCCATTTTTACAGAGAGGATAAGGGCTGTGAAATAGCTTCTGCCCCTCGGAGCCATTTGAAAGCTGATGCGAAGGCCTGGCTGGTGGATGGCACTGCTGCTCTTTCACTGGTTCATGGTTGGAGCTTAAGTGGCAACAGGGAACAGAAGCACCCTGCTTGCTTCTAAATCCAAACAGCAAATGCTAGGCTAGTTTGTCTTGACCCTCACTTGTTTTGAAAAAGTTGGGTATATGTGTGTGTGTTTTAAAAAAAATCTCTTTTCAAATCGTTTATTTTCAAATGTGCGCTTAAATACGGTTGGAATTCAAATGCAGAGATGAGAGGGCTGCTGAGAATTTAGAGAAGGCTGTGAGCTCTCTTTCGTTCTACGTGCCCCTAATCTGATTTAGAAGATCAGACTTCTGACTGACTGGCTCCACTGCTAAGCCTGGTTCAAATCTGCCTCCAGTATTTCCTTAGCTCTGTGGTTCTGAGCAATTTCCTTACCTTCATCTGTAAAATGGGGGTAATGATGGAACCTACTGTCGTGATGGTTGTAGAATTAAATGAATTTAATCCATTTAAAGCACTACTAATATCTGGAACATAGGAAGTGCCCAATACATATTAGTCATTAACTTGTTAACAATTTGAGGGGCATGTGGGTGGCTCAGTTGGTTAAAGCATCTGCCTTCAGCTCAGGTCCTGATCTCAGGGTCCTGGGAGAGAGCCCTACATCTGATTCCTTGTTCAACGGGGAGTCTGCTTCTGCCCCCTTTCCCTCCTCCCCACTTGTGCGTGCTCTCTCGCTCTCTCTCTCAAATAAATAGAAATCTTAAAAAAAAAAAGTGTGAAGATTCTGACAAAATACTGTAAGACTAAAAAAAAAAAATACTGTAAGACTTTCAAATGTTAAATTGTATTAAATCTTAATAAGGATGGGGACGCCTGGGTGGCTCAGTGGTTGAGCATCTACCTTCGGCCCAGGGCATGATCCCGGGGCTCCGGGATCGAGTCCCGCATCGGGCTCCCTGCATGGAGCCTGCTTCTCCCTCTGCCTGTGTCTCTGCCTCTCTCTCTCTCTGTGTCTCTCATGAATAAATAAAGAAAATCTTTAAAAAAAAATCTTAATAAAGATGAATCTTCTCCCTTCTTATTTATATTTCCTGTGTTTGTACAAATCACCTAATATAACCATAGATTATCTTAAATGTCTCACCCTGCAGTGTCCTCATGACAGTCACCAGAGGATGATGGGTACTACTGTTCTCATTCCCTCTGTCAGGAAATCTAGAGCCAGTTGCCTAACATCCCAGCTCAAACCTCTATCTGAATCTGTGCTCACTTTCCTCTGGGACCTCCAAGCCATATCTGTTCTCATCAAAGATACTGGATTTTTTTTCTTATTTATTCATGAGAGACACAGAGAGAGACAGAGACAGAGACAGAGACAGAGACAGAGACAGAGAGAGGCAGAGAGAGGCAGAGACACAGGCAGAGGGAGAAGCAGGCTCCATTCAGGGAGCCCGATGTGGGACTCGATCCTGAGCCCCCAGGATCTCACCCCTGGCTGAAGGCAGCCCTAAACTGCTGAGCAACCCAGGCTGCCCAAAGATACTGGATTTGAAAAATTAGCAGAAAGTTAAGCAGTTTCCTGTATTTCTCACCCACTGAAAGCTGTGTATTCTCTGAAGGCCAAAGCTAGTCACAGTCAGGCAGGGCACGCGTGATTCTTATCTGTCCATGTTTATGCAGGTAAGACTTTCCTTAGAACCAGTGACTGGTTCTTCAACAAACCTCATGGCTCAATCAGGGTCAGAATTTATTACTTCATCTTCAATAGCACAAGGATTCGTTGCTCATCTACCTACTACTACAGTTCTTAATAATAATTTAAAAATTCCTTTTATTATATATACAAAAAGGCATATACATCAAAGTGTGGAAATCACAAAGATTTTTTTTCTGGAATAGATTTTTCCTTAAAGTATTTTTTTTAAAGAATTATTTATTTATTTATGATAGACATAGAGTGAGAGAGAGAGAGGCAGAGTGTGTCACAGGCAGAGGGAAAAGCAGGCTCCATGCCGGGAGCCCGATGTGGGACTCAATCCCGAGACTCCAGGATCGCGCCCTGGGCCAAAGGCAGGCGCTAAACCACTGAGCCACCCAGGGATCCCCTTAAAGTATTTTTTTTTAAAGATTTTTATTTATTTATTTGAGAGCGAGAGAGCAAGAGATACAAGCAGGGGGCAGCTGCTGCAGAGGAAGAGGGATAAGCAGGGAGCCCAACAAGGGGCTTGATCCCAGGACTCTGGGATCATGACCCAAGCCAAAGGCAGATGCTTAACGGACTGAGCCACCCAGGCACGTCTCTTGAATAGATGCGTTATGAAAATACTCCTTTACCTTTATGTAGGACTTTATGGTTTACTACGCATTTTATTTTTTTTTTAATTTTTTTAAATTTTTATTTATTTATGATAGTCACAGAGAGAGAGAGAGAGAGGCAGAGACACAGGCAGAGGGAGAAGCGGGCTCCATGCACCGGGAGCCCGATGTGGGATTCGATCCCGGGTCTCGAGGATCGCGCCCTGGTCCAAAGGCAGGCGCCAAACCGCTGCGCCACCCAGGGATCCCTACTACGCATTTTAAATTAATCTTCTCACTTGGATGGCAGGGGCAAGTGAATCCCCCATTTTACAGATAAGCAAACTGAGGCTTGGAGAAGTCAAGATCTCATAACTAGTTAAAAAGAGTTCCTAGGACTTTAACCCATGCCTCCTGACTGAAATTGGGCTCTTTTCAGGTCACTGTCAAGCAGCCATCAAGTCACATATGGTATTTCTTCACTACACTGTTTTAGATATTTAAACTTGGCTCTTCCCAAAAACTAATCTTGACTTATAATCTAATTGTGTGAGAAAAGAATTATATTAGTATTATAAAAACAATGCTCTTTGTGACATCTCCAAAACCAAGTAAGGATTACTTTGTGAAATCCGGAGGCTATTTTTCTTTACAAATATTTTACAAGACAAACTTGTACCTTTCTAAAAAAGCACATCTGTTGTAAATTACACCCTTACAGAAAGAGAGAGAATCGCCATCCTTTCTTTCCCATCTGAGCTTAAAAGAGATTTGTTGACATACTCGAAGGCCAGCATAGACAAAACAGCACAGGAAAGAGGAGGCGGTCAGCAGGACCAGGGCTCGGCTTTGCTTAAACTAATTCCACATGCCCCATGAACCATTAGCTGTTTTTTATTTCCTGCTCTAAAGATCTGTAGTGAAAATAATCTGGGGTAGGGAAAAGCTGCACTTATTATTTTTTTTCCCCCAACAAGATGCTGTGTTAGCAAATAGAACATATGAGCCACCTTCAGCAAACCAAGGTCTTTAATAATCCATTTTTCAAACACTACTGGTATTTCCTTTCCAAACAAAGATAGACTGTAACTGGAATCAATTTCATTATTTGTATGGTATAATTGCCAAGTTTCTGTAAATAATAGCCATTTAAATACTAGATAATATTTTTTATATGAATCTGACAACAGTTTTATTGCTATTTAATTTCCATGATTTGTTTGTTTGCTGTAAGTTATCAGTGTTCTGAGAGCACGATGTTTGGGGATAAGGAGAAGTCTTAAGAACGGCTCAGGGAAAAAGTAATTGTCAGAGTCCTGTTCAAATACTTGGTTCAACCAAACAAGGGAAATTCAAATTAGGAAAAAACAATTTTCTCTACCACTTGGGGCTTATCTCCCTCAGTTTCCCTATAAAGTGCATAGTATAACATCGCCCACCATTTTCAGACCTTGGGATAATATAGGACATCAAGGACAAGACTGAGAAGCAATTCACTCGTCCCAACTAGGAAGATAACGGGACTCTTCAATGAAATTCGATGAAACAGAGGTGCTGGTACAAATAAAGGCCTGGTGGATTTGAAGGGAACTGGGCCATCTTTCTCTATTGATGCCATATGTAGCACATACCTGAATAACAACTTCATGCTCTATGGGATGCTGCTGATATATGGGGTGGGCCTACCCCCTAAGCCCCTTCCTTCCTACAGACTAAATCAATAAAACAGGCTTATTCTGAGGTCAACTTGGAAGAAAATACCAAACGTCCACTTTATTGGGCTGATAGCAATATTTTTATTTACTTACTTGTGTAGATCATTGTGTGCCTTTCGATTCATTTAGGGAGGAGGGGAAGGGAGTAGGAAAGGCAAGAAAAACTTGGAAATCAATTTGAAAAAAATCTTCCAAATTCTTTCACCGGGGACGGCCATGGGTTTAATTGAATAAAATAAGCGCTTCAGAAATAGTTTACATATCTGCATTTACATCTTGTGCATTTATGGGCATGGCTGAAGCTCTGGGCAGGGATTGAAGCTATGATGTACTTTCCTGGGCTGGGCCTAATCAGACAGATTGGAGGCTTGATCCTATTGTACCTTTTACAGCCTTATGATTTTGTATAAATTAACCTCTCAGACACTTAGTTTTCCCAACAGTGAAATGGAGATACTGTCTCTCCCCAATACGGTGATGTCGGAACAAAATGTCGCAACTGGCAAATTAGTAGGCATTAAAAAAAAATGTATGTTTTCTTTTCCCTAATAATTGTATAGTAATTGTAATTATCTCTCTTGCCAAAGGGTAACGCTTTCCTTTTTTTGCCTAATATTTTTTCTCTTTTACTTATATTCCTTTCTTTTTCGTGGATTTTGTATTTAGAAGTCTGATTATCATTCATTCGCATCACCTCGCCATTTGAGCAAGGCTCAGCTTAGCCAAATCTCAGTCCATTCTTTTTATTAATTTTTACAATAAATGCTCACAGAAGGCCACCTACATATCAGACACTACTCCAGTCTTGGGGGGCAGCACGACACAAATAAGTAAACAAAAAAGTAGCAGAAAATGAGAAGTGCGATGAAGAGTCTCAGAAGAGGTGTGTGGGCCAGAGAGTGACCTGATGGTCAGGGAGGGGCTCTCTGAGGTTGAACTTAGGGGCTGAGAACTGAAAACAGAAACTACCAGAGACCTTTCACACAAATGAATGTATTGGAAGAAGTAAGAATCAAACAGTGACAGACATTAACAATGCAGGAAGCCACCACCAGAGGAGGGGATGTTACTGGGGCCCAGATGCTAGACCACACAGACTGCTGGTGGCAGGAGCTGGAGCCATGGACAGGGCTTCTTGGCAGTATTTGTGACTATGGAGCAGAGGCTGCCTCTGTCCAGTGGGGCACTGAACCACTGAGGGGAGCTAGCACCCAGTTACCAGAATAAAGAGTGGGAATTTTTTTTTTTAATTTTTTGAGTGGGAATTTTATTTTAAGTGTGATAGGGGAATAACATGCTCTAACTGACATTTTTAAAAGACCACTGAAGCAAAAGATATTGTAGAAGAAAAGAGAAGATTATTGTAGTAACCGACAAGAGATGATAGCTTAGCCCACACCAGACATAGGCAGAATGTTTTCTGAGGAAATTCACCATAGACAAGTGACCTTGTCCTTACCTCCCAGACACAAAGAACTGCCTTCATTTTTGGCTTGAATGACTGGGTAAACGATTGCTGGTTTCACTGAGCTACAGAAGAGCAGAGGACGAACAAGTGTGGGCAAAGAGTAGATGAAGAGCTGCATTAAGGTCATGAAAAAGTATGAGCTGCCTACTGGACATCCAGGAGGTAACATCAGTCGGTGGGCGGATTGATGAGTCAGGGCTGGAGATACAGATGTGAAAGCCCCCAGCACTTAGAAGGTCCTCCAAGGCACGCGATTGGAAGGGATCACCTGGGGTAGGACCATGGGCGAGAGGAGGCCAGAGCAGAGCACAAAACTTAGCAGTGGAGTGGATGAGGGGGAGCCAGCTAAGGATGCTGGAGAAGACAGAGGTGAAAGAAAAATGAGGAAGAGGCACCGCAGACGTCAAAAGAAAAGTGTCTTCAGGAGGAGGGAGGGTAGCCTCTCTGAAATTCTGCTGTGAGGTCAAGTCGTGCCAGTGGGCTTGCGGAGTGCTGCTCACGGACAAGGGCATTGCAGGGCCCTGGTGGGGACAGAAACTGTGGACGTGCGAGCAGAGAACTTCAGGGCCCACTGGATGCGCTGCCTGCAGCCCCCCTCACAGAGCATAGCTGTAAAGGATGCGGAAAATGGGAACGGTGGAGATCAGGAGAGGGGACTGTTGAGTCAACCGTGGAAAATGCAGCCTGACTCCTCCAGAACGATCTGCAGTTTAGCCAGATCCCCAGGCGTATGCGTGATGAAGCTGGAGAAGGGCCACATCCAGTGTGTCCACTTGCTCTTGGAATGATCTAGGGCGGAGGAGAAAGGGATGGGGCGGCAGGGGCACTGACCCACAGGGGCCATGTGTTGGGGGGGGCGGGGCATGAGCTGGAGTCTGGGAAGTGGAGGGAAAAGCAGGGCACCTCCTCCATCCCCCCTTCCCCACCCCCCCTCAGGGACCTCAGGGAAGGCAGCAGAGCAGAGCAGAGGAAGGAGGCCTTAGCTGGGGCAGCAGGAAGGCAGAGGGTGGGCAAGGGCCTGACGGCCTGTCTTCTCGATTGTTCACTGCGAGTGAGCAGGGGCTGGGGCTGATGGAGCCAAAGCAGGTGTGAAACTGTCTTAGCCCTGGAAACATGCCGTCCAAGTTCCTGGGGCTGTTCACAGGCCTGCGACGGTGATTTATAGGAGCTCTGCACTGTCCTACTTGCTATTGATTTTGCATTTCATTCTCTTTCTCCTTAATAAAATTAAGAATTTTCCCAGCTTGCCTAGCCAGTCTTTTATTTAGCCCCTTTTTATAAAGCTTAAAAGGATGTCACATAACTTACTGCGAACATGTCTTAGCCAGAATTGTGTTTAACAGGCATGAGGTGCTCCTCAGGAAAAAGAGAGAGAGAGAGAGAGACACCCTTCTTTTGGACAAAGACCACCTCTCCTGGCCCTGCTCCAGCAGACCCAGGGACCCAGCCTGCACCTGAGCCAAAAGCTGGCACCTGAGAGCAAGAGCATATTGTGGTTTCTTTCTCACCCGTTCCTGCTTCTTATTCCGGGCTCCTTTGATTTCTAAGGGAGACCAAAGATGGTTCTTGGCTAAGTAACTGGATAAGCAATCTAGAAACAAAATAGAGCATAGCCAGGTCACAGGTAATTGAGGTTTGTTTCATTATGCAGGAATGGTGCAGGGAACAAGATTTTTTTTTAAGATTTTAAAAATTTATTTATTCATAGAGAGGGAGAGAGAGAGGTAGAGACCCAGGCAGAGGGAGAAGCAGGCTCCATGCAGGGAGCCCGACGCAGGACTCGATCCCAGGTCTTTAGGATCAGGCCCTGGGCTGAAGGAAGCACTAAACTGAGCTACTGGGGCTGCCCTGGAAATTAGTTTCTTATACTGTCTGTTATATGGTCTGTCGGTCTGTCGGGGAGAAGTGTTTGCTGTTACCTGAGGGCTCTTTGTTGACCTCTAGGATCTATTTGCATCCAATTGTTCATAGTAAAGAAAAACAAACCAACAACAACAAAAACAACAAAAACAATTACTATCATCCCACCACAAGATGCTGGAGTTTTCGGAAAGTGTGCTTGCTATCCCTGTCCTGGCTTTTTTTTTTTTTTTTAAAGATTTTAAAAATTTATTTATTCATGAGACACACAGAGAGAGAGGCAGAGACATAGGCAGAGGGAGAAGCAGGCTCCCCACAAGCAGCCCCATGTGGGACTCGATCCTGGGACTCCGAGGATCACGCCCTGAGCTGAAGGCAGGTATTCAGCCACTGAGCCACCCAGGTGTCCCTCCTCATCCTGGCCCTTTAACCAAACATCCCTCAAGTCAAAATTCTGAGTGAACCTTTCATCCCAGTCTCGTCTGGGCCAGAGTTTCCAGCATCAAGCAAGGAGGAATTCCTTTGGCTGGAAGCTGGAAAGAGCTGGTAGCCGAGAAGGGCCTGCACTTGGTGGTGACCCAGAGGCAAGTTTCCAAGCCATACCCTGTGGGAGGAGGAGCTCCCTGGGCCTGTCACAATCGTGCTCCTGCCAGCTGCCCTTAAGCACTGCTCCTGTCATGTAGTGACACCTGTTCTTCCCAGCGAACCCCCCCATTCCCAAAAGATCCAGAAGAGAAGTAGAGATAGATGCTCATCCTCCCCTGGGAATCTGTGCAACACAGTCAGCGATGCTGAGTCCTGGGGCGCCTGGGTGGCTCGGCGGGTGAGTGTCTGCCTTTGGCCCAGGGCATGATCCTGGGGACCCGGGATCGAGTCCCACACTGGGCTCCCTGCAGGGAGCCTGCTTCTCCCTCTGCCTGTGTCTCTGCCTCTATGTCTCATGAATAGATAAAATCTTAAAAAAAAAAAAAAAGGCTGAGTCCTGGACTACGGATACAGGTAGCGATTCCAGCCAAACCTACACAGCTAAGTGTAGGAGAACTTGGCCAACATAACGTCAGGGACCTGTGTCCCACCTGTAAGAAGACCTCCAACAGGAAGGTCGGGAAATAGGGACCCGGCACCAGGGAGTGATCTGACTCCAGGCCTGTTCACCGAGTACACATTCCAGGAGGACAAAGAACATTATTTTTGGTATGTTTTCTTGGAGAGCTTAATAAATGTCTACATACTTAGATGGATTTAAAATTATTCTGACTCTAATACAGAAAATTAATCCTGAATTTGCAAAGCATTTTGCCCGCTGCTTGGTATATGGTGAGTTCTCAAAATCTCAAAATGTGACTTATTTATCACTTTGTTTGTTTATTTATTAAGATTTTATTTATTTGTTCATGAGAGACACACAGAGAGAGAGGCAGAGACACAGACAGAGGGAGAAGCAGGCTCCATGCAGGGAGCCCGATGCGGGACTCGATCCCTTGTCTCCAGGATCAGGCCCTGGGCTGAAGGCAGGCGCCCAAGCGCTGAGCCACCCAGGCGTCCCTTATTTATTTTTTTTAAAATTTTATTACTTATTCATGAAAGACACAGAGAAAGAGGCGGAGACACAGGCAGAGGGAGAAGCAGGCTCCATGCAAGGAGCCTGAAGTGGGACTCGATCCCAGGACCCTGGGATCATGACCTGGGCCGAAGGTAGGCGCTCGACCCCTGAGCCACCCAGGCGTCCCCTTATTTATCATTTTAATATTATTACTTCTATTTTTGTTCCTCTCACTGAGTGGTAGAAGATAGATGATATATGTTGAGTGTTCCTACCTGATTTTTCATGTTTTTAGGATAACAGATATACACAAACATTTAAATGCCTCTGTTTATGAATGTGTTCTAATTGTAAGCACGAGAGTTACAACAATCTGCTCTTCCTCCAACACACTATGCAGAGTTGATAGAAATTATTTTTAACCTTCTGGTTTGTGTGACTTTTTGGCACATCTACCAGTATTATGAATTAGAAATTTCATCGGAGCCAAACTGCTGCTATGCAGAAATACAAATAGAAGGAGCATTCTCCAGCAAGAGAGAGAGCTGGGGGGGGGGGGGGGGGGGGGGGGAGGAGACAGTAAACATGAGTAATTAATTGATTTTTAAAAGAATTATTATTCACCTGGTTGGTCCAAACGCTGAAGTTTTCCTCCTAATTTCTGCATTCTTGTTTTTCTATTTGGGAGAATCTTTAAAACACCTTTTTAAAAGTAAATGGGCATTTATTTCTTTTAACTTAGCAGAGATAACCAACAATACCAGTTAAAAATATAAGGTTAGTGATGCCCGGCAGCAATGGAAAGTCCTTTCTTGGAAGAGCCCCCTAGTGGCAACCATCCCGAGCTGCCCCAGGGCCCGGGAGGAGTGAGTACTCAGGGACCACATTCGAGAAACAAGGTTTTAAGAAATAGTAAAAGGTACCATTATCACATTACAGCAAGGATTTGTTGACAGAATATTGTTTTACATTGCCAATGGCTATGATTTTTTTTCCTCCCAGTATAAAATGTTCATCCATCTGCAAGTTTGTATATTTCTCCTTGGTACACCATTAGCTGGATTAAGAAAGTGAATCAACGTTAAAAATTAGATCATCCAGGTATAGTTTACATAATGGTTTTTATACATTAACGTTTTATACCTAAAACATTGACATTTAAAGTTGACTTTTGCATAATTACTTATAATTTTTTTCTAGTCCATCTATGAAATTTTAATCATTCCCATCTACTTTGTTATTTAAGCAAGTGCACTGTTAGAGGGTGTTAAAATTATTTGTGTGAAACACACAATGAAAAACTGTTTTGTGAAATTAGTATTTCAAAAAAAATTTTCTAAGGCAACTGAAGTCGGAGAGCAAGAAGGAGCAGAGAATTTTCCATTAAAAATCCTGCTTTATCTTATTTGCAGGAATCATATGGGTGATGAGGAATTTCTCAGGGCTAGAAGGTGGACATCAAAAGGTTTGTGGCTTTAGGCAAACATCCAAAACCCATACTAATGTAATAAGTTCTCCGGTGTCCTCAGGCACAGCAATACGATCAATAGAGGATTTCCATCTTCTTTCCTTAGAACAAATTCTAGAGGTCATAGAAAAACTCTGTGTATATTGTGTATCAGCATATCATAGGTGCTAATCATTAGGATCTTAGGATGGTCACAGCTTCCCTGGCAATACTCCCTCATGAGAGAAATGGGATGATTCTTATCTTTTTTTAAAAAATTTTTATTTATTTATGATAGTCAGAGAGAGAGAGAGAGAGAGAGAGAGAGAGGCAGAGACATAGGTAGAGGGAGAAGCAGGCTCCATGCACCGGGAGCCCGATGTGGGATTCAATCCTGGGTCTCTAGGATCACACCCTGGGCCAAAGGCAGGCACCAAACCACTGCGCCACCCAGGGATCCTGGATGATTCTTATCTTAAAGGAGCAATGGTAGGATTATGTAAAATGTTTGCTTAAAAATTTAGTACCTTCCTCATTTCTAAGCCAACTTTTTAAAAAATTTTTTAAAGATTTTATTTATTTATTCATGAGAGACACACAGAGAGAGATGCAGAGACACAGGCAGAGGGAGAAGCAGGCTCCATGCAGGGAGCCCAACGCGGGACTGGATCCCGGGTCCCCAGGATTACACACCAGGCCTAAGGCAGGCGCTAAACCACTGACCCACCCGGGCTGCCCTCTAAGCCAACTTTTTGTTCTCCACTCAGGCACACACACACTGACAATGTGGGAGAAGCAAAAAGGGGAGGGAGGCAGCCAGAGAGCCTAACTGAGCTAACCTCCTCAATTGCATTAGGAACGCACTTCATGAGCAACCCTGCAAAGACCATGTTCTTAGCCTCAGCTTGCAGATGGAGATAGATAATCATAGAAAGATCACAGAATGTGTAAGTGGCTGAGTGGGAACCAGAACCTCGATTTGCCTGTAGTCAAAAAAACAGGGAAAAAACAAAAATCAGGTCTAACGTTAAGAAGAGATCTTTTTTTTTTTTTTTCAGAAGAGATCTTAATGCGTATATAACTCTGTTCAGTCAAATAACTCCAGCCCCAGTTCCGTGATCCCTCCTAAATGCAGAGTGATATTGTAATTAGCATTCAAATTATCCCCTCATGTACCTCCAATACTCACTAAATGTACCAGCTGCCACTTACACACCACTACCATCCTTTCCAGAATTTCTGTAAGCACTGCTGAGCAAATGCAAACACTCACTAGTACTCATTTAAATAGCTGTTCGTTCCTCCATTGATAGACATGACACCAAAAATATGAATTTCTTTGTGGCATGCAGTCTTATGACACTCATTGTACTTCTTTCCAATCATAAAAATGGTACGTGTTCGTAGCAGAAAATTTGGAAAAGAAAAATCATAGAAGAAAATGAAAATCTCCTGTAAACATTGTTAACATCTAAGAATATATCCTGCCAGGAGCATCCTGGGTGGCTCAGCGGTTTTAGCGCCACCTTCAGCCCAGGTCAATCAATCAATCAATCAATCAATCAATAATTACTTTTTATTTTTTATTATTTTTTATTAAAAAAATGTTTTTAAAGAATATATCCTGCCATTTTTTTCTATTACTTTTTCTATAATTATTCATCACATGATTATGTGTCAAGCATTGTGTCAGATGTTGTGGATCTGATGAACAAGACAGATTGCTCTTAATCCATGATAATGAGCATACAGTTTGTTGCATTTTACATAGGAGGTGTATAGTGTGCACACTTATGCATTTATTTGTTTTATTTTTTATTTTATGTTTAAAGATTTCATTTATTTATTCATAGAGACACACAGAGAGAGAGAGAGGCAGAGACACAGGCAGAGGGGGAAGCAGGCTCCATGCAGGGAGCCCGACGTGGGACTGGATCCCATGTCTCCAGGATCACACCCTGGGGTGAAGGCAGTGGTAAAATGCTGCACCACCAGGGCTGTCCTATTTCTTGTTTTAAATTTCCAAATGCTAATAACTATTTTATTTAATCCCCTCTCAATATTTTACCATTATAAATAATGATGCAAAGAACATCTTTGGACATAAATCTTTGGTACCTCTTTTACAGTATCCTCATGCTAAAGTCCTAGAACTTGAAATGCAGTATTTAAAGATAGACATGTGGGATCCCTGGGTGGCGCAGTGGTTTAGCGCCTGCCTTTGGCCCAGGGCGCGATCCTGGAGACCCGGGGATGGAATCCCACGTCGGGCTCCCGGTGCATGGAGCCTGCTTCTCCCTCTGCCTAAGTCTCTGCCTCTCTCTCTCTCTCTCTCTCTCTCTCTCTCTCTCTCTCTGTGACTATCATAAATAAATAAAAAATAAAAAAATAAAGATAGACATGTTATTTTAAAGGTTTTAGAATTAAAATATAAGGTTCTTTTTTATTTTTAAATTTTTTTATAAGGTTCTTTTTTAAAGAAGATTTTATTTATTTATTCATCAGAGACACACACAGAGAGAAAGAGACACAGGCAGAGGGAGAAGCAGGCTCCCCTCAAGGAACCAGATGTAGGACTTCATCCCAGACCCCAGGATCATGCCCTGAGCCAAAGGCAGACACTTAACCGCTGAGCCACCCAGGTGTCCCAAAATATAAGGTTCTTTAAAGATAGAAAATACATGTTCAAACATATGGAAAGCCCTCTTTTACCCCCTGGCTCCCAGCTAGTTTGCTCCCTTCCCTGGACATTTACCAATGTCACTAATTTCTTGTATATTCCTCTAGAGATTATATCCATAGTCAAGAAAATATAGTCATGAATAGGTGTATGCATTATTTCTTCCTCTTTTTTTAAAGATTCTATTTCTAAGTAATCTACACCCAATATGGGGCTTGAACTTTTAACTTTGAGATCAAGAGTCATCCACTCTACTGACTGAGCCAGCCAGGCACCTCTGCTTCCCTTTTTTCTTAAGACACAAACAGTGCCATCTTATAACACTGCCATGCCCTTTCTTTCTACTTAAGGGAAATATATATATGTATATACATAAATATATACAAATATATATATAAATATATATAAGTATATAAATAATATATATAAATATATATAAGTATATATGCATATATACTTACATACATATATACATATGTATATATACATATATATATACACATAATTGTTTCATATCAGTGCTAAAAAACCTTCCTCATTCTTACAGCTGCACAATAGTCCAACATATCGATGTACTATATAACCTATTTGATCAGGTTTTTATAGTTTTTTTTTAAAGATTTTATTTATTTATTCATGAGAGACAGAGAAAGAGAGAGAGAGGCAGAGACACAGGCAGAGGAAAAAGCAGGCTCCATGCAGGGAGCCCGACGTGGGACCCGATCCCAGGTCTCCAGGATCACACCCTGGGCTGCAGGCGGCTCTAAACTGCTGCGCCACCAGGGCTGCCCAAGTTTTTCTTAAAAAAAAAAAAAAAATTTATTTATTCATGAGAGACACAGAAAAAGGCAGAGAGACAAGCAGAGGGAGAAGCAGGCTCTGTGCAGGGACCCCAATGTGGGACTTGATTCTGGGACTCCAGGATCACACCCTGGGCCAAGGGCAGTCGCTTAACCGCTGAGCCACCCAGGAGTCTCTTGATCAGTTTTTCTTTAATGAACGTTTAGGTTCTTTTTCTTCAAATTGAATTATAATTAACATATAATGTTATACTAGTTCCAGGTGTACAATATAATGATTCAGTGATTCCATACATGATGCTTAGGTCTTTTATCAATATTTTGCTATTACGAAGAAGTAAAAGCAAAGAATACCTTGTGTATATGATAATTATACACATGTGTAAGTGTATCCGTAGGAAAAACTTCTAAAAGTGGAATTGTTTGGGCACAGGATTTGTGTTTTTGTCATTTTGATACCTACTGCCAAACTGCCTTCCAAAAGAGATTGTACGGTTTCCACTCCCACCAGGAAGACATAGACATGCCCGATTCCTTGCCAGGCTGTGTCAAAGATGTGCTTCCTTCCTCCATGTGTTTCCAAGACTATCTGGAGACCCAGACTAGTTGCTGTGGGGGCCTCAGAGTGTCAGCTTTTTACATTTTTAACCAAGTATCTGCCTAAATTATGTTTTTAATTAAGTGATAATCACGTTGATTTACAGGAGTATTGCATACATTTCCTGTGGCTACACAAATGGCCAGACCAGTTGAATATTTTACAGTAGAAGAGGGTCAGGAGTAATTTTCAAACTACTAGTCAATACAATTTTTCTTGTTAATGGCAATTTCCACCAAATTGATGACCTGAGATTTTAATATTATTCACATATTGTATCCAATGTATTTAACCCCATAAGTATGTTTGAATAAATATGTTTCTTTTTAACTGCTTTGTATGGGTTTTCAACCAGGAAAATTCAACATAGTAGTAGAGACAGGAAGCAGACAGCATCCTGGTGAAGGATATAGGCTATGCTGCCAAATAGCTCCAGGGCTGGACTCTGCCCTGCTCTCTATGCATCCTGTGTATCTGATTTATACCATCTGAGCTTCAGCTACTTTAGCTATAAAATATGGCACATAATACTTGGTTATTGCAAATGTTAAATGACATATGCTAAATACTTAATAAAGAGCTACTACTACTACTTGATATACTGCTGTGGAAGCACAGTCCCAAATCCAAAGATTCTATCCCATTGTGAATGTGTTCCTGCATTTACAAAGATAAATATAAGCGATAGAAGTACAGGTTACCCTGAGAATTAAGCATACCAAAAGCCTAATCTTGTTGGGCTAATCTGTTAATCTAGAAAGATTAATGCCAAAGTGCCAGGACTCTTAAACACACTACAAGTATGTGTATCCACATAAGTATTTGAAATGAGGGCAGTCCCAGTGGTTCAGCAGTTTAGCGCCGCCTTTTGGCCCAGGGCGTGATCCTGGAGACCTGGGATCGAGTCCCGCGTCGGGCTCCCTGCATGGAGCCTGCTTCTCCCTCTGCCTGTGTCTCTGCCCCTCTCTCTCTCTCTCTCTCTCTCTCTCTCAAATAAATAAATAAATAAATAAATAAATAAATAAATAAACATCTTTGGGAAAAAAAAGTATTTGAAATGAAATACTCCAAGAAACAAAGAATATCGGACAATCTTTCTGTGAACTTCTTCTGAATCCTTCTTGGAAAATATGGGAGGTAAGCTCTGATTGCCTCATTGGCAAAAATACACTATGCAGTGGTATTTGACTTACTGAGATCAAGGGGAAAGGTCACTGCATTGTTTTTTCCACTAGCAAAAAAAGGTTCATTAACTCACTGAGGATCTATACTGTGTGGCACACCATGTGGGCACTGGGATGGGTGGTAAGGCCAAAAAACATGGACACCTTCCCCCCCCTCCCTCGTCTTGATGCTTATAGTCAGCAAGATATCCTGAGGGACACAGGAGAAGTGAGCTACATCCTCACCGAGCTTCCTGGTGTAGCAGAAGCACCGCCAGATAAGGGCACATGTAACCCTAAGTAGAAGGAATAGGTGATAACCCAGGGCAGTCAGCTCAGATATTAGAATGTAGAATGATTTCCAAATCTCTAAACACCCAAATAGTTTGATGTCTTTCATTACCAAAGATAACTTGCTGCTATTTGAATACTAAATGAAGAAGTTTCCCGAGTGGGCAACTAATAAGAAAAATTAAAACAAGATGGGGAATCCCGTAGGAGTTTTATTCAGATAGCTCTGATTTTGTACACAGGTCCTTACATGTTTGAAACAACTACCACTGAGTAATATTTCAGTTTCCTCTATTGGCTAATAACTAGTTAGAGAAGTTATATTTCACTAAGAGAAATCTAATTTGATTCAATTAGAACTTGAATTCTCAAAATTAGCTAAGCCCCTTCCAGCAGAAGGGAAGCCAACGGCTAATCCAAAGTCACGAATAATGCACGTTCACCACCTAGCGGTGCTGTTAGCAAACTGCAGGCACCTTACGCTTAAAAGAGTCTATTCTGCTAATGTAACTCAGGAATAACAGCAGGAACTTTCCAGATAACTTCCATTTTCCAGATCATTTATGATGTTTCAGCCTCCAGCAACCGGGCAGGGTATCTTCTCTTCTGACTCTCAATCTCCACTGCACGGTCTAGACTGGCCAACACCTTATCTTGGCATTGTTCTAGTAGCCACCTGACTAAATGCTCCAACTCCTTTAAAATACTGCCCTTTACAGCATCCCTCTGCTTAAAAAATATGAACAAATTCCTCTGTAACACATCCATTAGAAGCACCCAGGCCTGATACAAACACAGTGAACTTGCTCAGCAAGGGGAATTCCAGCAAGCGACTCGAATGTGACTGCTCTGTGAGCTCCCTTGCTTCCCCGCCTGTCCCCTTCCTGAACTCAACGACCTGAGGCCTCCTTCCACCCTTCCCTCTACCTGGAGAATCCCTCCCCATTCTTTCAAGGTTTAGCTCAAAGACCAACGCCTGCAAAAAAGCTTTCATGATGACTGCAGTCCATTCATCTCTCCCCATGATGAATTTTAAAAATGACTGTGGCTTGAGATTTACCTTTGATTGGTTTTTGCTGCCCTCTTACTAGTGTCCATTGTATCTGTGGACTAGTAGACAGTTTCTCTACTGATCTGGGAAACATCTTGCGAGCAGAGATTGGTCTTTTGTGATTTTAAATGCCCCTGTCTCCACTGCACCCACTTCAGGGAAGAACACAAAGCTCAATAAATACAGTTGCATCCACCAATCCTTACTAGCATTGCATTATTCTGATCTGTTAGCCTACAGATGACTCCCAGGTGTGGCTGCTGATCACCCTGTCATCTTTCGCTAGTTACAACACATGTGATCTTTTCAACAGCCGAGGTACCTTCATGTCAGCATATCTGCATATTCAGGGACGAGGAGAACTGGCGTGATGTTTCCTAGTAATTTAGGCCAAGAGAACAACTCTTCTTTGATTATGTGGGTATTTAAGGTAAAGTTAGGGCTCATATCGGCAAGGATTTGTCTCATTTATTCATTTCACTTTGTATTCGCAGGTCAGTTGTAAGTGATTTATGAATACCTTTCAAAGGTCACTATCCATCTTTAAGATACATCAATCTTAAATAGCAACTTTCCACTTTGAAGAAAGAAACTTACTGTTTTACCAACACGTTAGACAAGAATGTGGTCTGATCAACAGGGCACAGGATTCATGAAATCAACATTTATTCACATGACATCACCTGAGGCAGCCAGGACTTCTGGTTCTGATTAAACCCACTGCAACAACAACTGGATCTAGGAGAACACTTTGTTCTTAAATGAATTTAAATATATCCTGGAATAACAAAAGGTATTGCACTTTGCCACATGTGCCCCCAATGACATGGCATTCTAATCGGAAGGCTTGTTGGTCTTAATCAAACGGATAATCCAGGGAGTGCACAGCCAGCCCGCCAGCACCTCTAACCTCCAACTTAACCCTGTAGTCATAAGCGTACAACAGGACCTTAATATTCTTTAATTTAGAGTAAGGTTTAAGACGGTTTTAAATATTTTTATAAGGCTCAAATCTCTTCATAGCATAAAATGCTACAGCAATTACTTGCCAGACACAATATTTTCTTGAATCACACACATATTGAAAATATATGTATATATACATTACAAAAAATAAAATTCATGTTGACTTATCATTCCTAAAATAACTCTCTCTACTCATATCCATTTATCTCTAGACAAACAGTCATTGAAAATATGATTTGCCAAGGATTTGAATTTGTGTATCTACAGGCTGCATATTCTTATAATGAAAAAGTAGGAAAATCTACTTCCATGCCTTCAGTTATCTTTGTTGAATTTGATTTTTTAGATATAAATAACCAAACTCTCTCAATGTAAGCCTGACACTGATAATGAATATATTTCAGATGGCAACAGGAAAACATACTACTGCCGCAATTAAATGCAAATGTTTTGAGTGCAGGCAGTTTTAAAGTCAAGTTTAAGCCACTGAATGAGGAAATTCAAAAGTTAAGTGGTTCAAAAGGAATAATTTAAACCTGCTGAGTCAGGTTTTCCCAGTGAACAAGCTGCCCTTTGGGAGCATATCTGGCGTGCCTGTATGCGGTAGAAATTCTGTTGGATTCCATAGTTTTAATATAAATGAAGAGGTTATCCCTGATATGTTGGCAAATTTTATGCAAAGTCCATAGGGCTTCAGTCTGAGAGAGGCCTTGCCTCTGTTTATCAGTCAACCCATATTTCCTGAGTATCCATCGTGTGTACAGTGTCACAAACCCAGCATTCAAATAGATACTGGGCTTTTTTGCCTTTGGAGGAGCTGAACAGCCTGTGCATGAAAATGCCTTCAAATACTTGAGAAGGGGATCCCTGGGTAGCTCAGCGGTTAAGCATCTGCCTTTGGCTCAGGGCGTGATCCTAGAGTCCCGGGATCAAGTCCCACATCGGGCTCCCTGCATGGAGCCTGCTTCTCCCTCTGCCTGTGTTCTCTGCCTCTCTCTCTCTTTGTCTCTCTGTTTCTCTCTCTCTCTCTCTCTCTCTCTCTCTCTCTGTGCCTCTCATGAATGAATAAATAAATTAAATCTTAAAAAAAATGCTTGAGAAGATCGACTCCATTAACTCTAGGGACAGTGATTCATCATCACATAGGATTAATCAAAGGAGACTTCTAGGAGGAGGTGAGGACACAGGATGTGCAAACATACAAGTAACTGTATGATGACAAGGAGAGGACAATGGTCTGAATTAAAGCTAAGCATCTCCATCAAGGAGAACTGAAGTTCGAAGAAGGTGGTGGGGAAGCTGCCGAGGGCACCTGTTCAGCCATCTTGGTACCATCTCCTTCCTCCCTGAAGTGAGAGATGTTCGCTATTAATCTCTGATCTGTGCATAAGGTGAGAGAATCCTGATAAATATATTAATTACAGTCTTAAAAAATAATTATTGTCTTATTTGTAACTCTATTGCCCTAACTTCAAGTTTCAAAGAAAATACTTGGCTTCTGGAGACACTCTCACATAACACCCTTGTAAATAAAATTATTAAATTAAAAATAGGAAATAATGAGTCTCAGAATAGGAGTATAAAAATTGGACCCCGGGTTATGCATTTCTAATTGTACTTTCCTTCTTAAGCCAAAGTACAGAAGAAAACATTATGAGACAATCTGGTTTCCAACATTCAAATATTTGCATCTGTTTTTGGTAAATAAAATCACTTTACTCTCTTCTCGTATTAATAGTTATAAATTCAAGATGGAGTCCAATACAAAAGCAAACCTAGATGATACAAAGGAAATAATGCAAGTTTGAAGACTTTGCTAATGCTACTACTCTGTGCCTTATTTAAAAATGAACTTGGGTCTAGCTTCCTTTCAGGTGCTACACTAAGAGTTGAGTAATAGCAGCCCATGCCACCCAATTAGGAACTTCCTCTAGTGAGGAAGCATTTTCTGGATGGGGAATTTCTGCAAAGCTGCCTGTGAGGAAAGAATGCTGGGAGAGCAGAGGGGCAAATGCTTCCATGGCTTGAAGTGGAATTCCACTCTGTGGTTTTACCAGGTGAGACTATGTCTGAGTTCTTTACCCGTCTCAACGTCAGTTTCCTCAAATTTAAGACCCAGGGTAATAGGATTACCTAATCCTTTGGGTTCTTATAAGGATCAGATATAATGATCCAGTTGGGATGCTGGTCCCAAGGCGTGGCCCACAGCAATATTCCATAAATGTTAACCCTTATTTTATTGCCAGAATGTTTAAATGACGTCATGTAAGCTGCGGAGCTTAAGGCAAAATCTTGAGTGTCATTAAGGCAATAAAATATTAGAATGAAACCCCTGGAAGTGGAAAACTATGACTCTGAAACACTTCTACTACAGCCCAGAGCAGAAAAGTGAGGAGAAAGTACGTCTTTTTTTTTTTTATTAGTAAGCGTCAAATATTTCTACTGGTTTTTAATTTCTTGGGCCTGGTGATATTAAGAAAATAGAGTACCATGGCTGTCATTTGCTTTGGTCAATGAAGTCAGAGCTGGGCCTGGAACCGTAGCTGCTGACAGATCAAACACACAGGCCCTCCACGGGGTCTCAGGGCGGGCCCCGGAAGGCCATGGTAAAGAGAAGCGCAGACTGATGAACCCAATTACTGCCTGTTAAAACTGCTTCAAAAGAAGAAAGAATGAGCAATTTCTGAAGCCTTTTGATTTTACCAAGAACTCCACAACAAAATATCCCTTTGGTGTTTAGGAATTTCGTGTTAAGATTTTTAACTGGAAGGAAGTATAAAGGAAAATACTATATTAAATTATCAATACCATTGATTAACTCGAGGAGGTAGTGTCAATGTCTCTTCATGTTAGACTTAGAAAACTTCAATTGAGATCATCTACCCATTGTGCATGTACTTCAGGCAATAATTCAGTCAATGAAACCGTATTGAACACCTATTACATGCCAGGCAGTATGCTGAGTACGAGAGGTACGAAGATGAATAATACTCAGTCCCTGTCAGTAAGACAACAGGCTAGTAAACAAATGCTTAGGATTCTGAGAAATTCTACACAAGAGGCATAGTAAGGTGAGGACATGGCTAACTGGTGGAGGCAGGGATGACTTCATAGGGAAAGCAAAAAGATTTCATCATCTACCAATGAGCACAATCAGAAGCAAAGATCCAATGAGAATCTAAAAAAAAAAACTCAAAGTAATCCAATGTAATAAACAAATGAACAAACCTCAGAGATTATTCAGTGGTTTTTCAACTCCTACTATGTTTTCTACGAATGGGACTAAGTGAGAGTCAGGTATACAAAAATTAACCCAAAGGCTGTATTTAGGGAAGTATTCACTGTTGGGCTTATTAGCAAACCCGCAAACTTATGCATATTCAATTTAACAAAAAGACAATTGGGGGTCCCCAACATGCCAAGCACTAAATTCATGCTAGGAAAAGAAAACACAGAGTAAAGAAGACAGGAATAGAGGGGAAAGCTTGCAGCCTCGGAAAAGTGGAATGAGATAAAGGAGCGTTTGAAAAATGCTGTATGACAGGTGCCAGCAAGGTGCTGTCAGGGACACAAACTCAAATGCCTGCCTTGGCTAGACTGGGGGAGAGTACGAGTCCCATGTGGAGGGGCATGTATGACCCAGCTCCCCAGGATCATGGCCATGTGGGAACCCATACCCAGTGTTACCAGAATTTCTTATTTTTTCAAGAGAAGCTCAAAATCAAACTTTTCTGATCTCCTAATTTTTGAAGATGGTTTTAAGATCCTGTCCATAACTGGCTTCAACTCTTTGGCTGCCAGTTTGTAGCTCCTGTACTTCCAAAATGCACAAGGAACAATTACGGTGGATAATGGAACGATTGCAGGCGGGGTGAAGGCAGAGGCTTTAACACTGGATTCAAATCCTACCTTGCCTGTGCTGTGCAAACTCAGGCAAATCCTTAAAATGGCTCTGAGTTTCAGTGTTGCTATCTTTAAACTGGGGATAAATACATCTGCCTCATAGGGTTTTTGTGAGAAGGAAATGTGAGCTAGCACATAGTAAGCTCTCCAAAAAACTGACATGTTTATTATTATTTTTAGAAAAGCCTTCACAGGAAAGTTCTCAAGGGAGAGGTGGGATTTAGGACTTGGATTGGCAGGGATGGCCCACAGGGCTTTTCAGGTATTCCAGGGAGAGGGAGGAAAGGCTCAGAAATTAAAAGGAGGCAAAAAGATCCTATCTTGGAAAAGTCACGTCACCTGGTTTGGATGCAACAGAGAGTAGATGATAGAATGTAGAGGAATAAATACAAGGTTGTCTGACTGCGGCCCAAGTAGTTCTGGAGCTCCTGAACGCCACCCTCTGGGGGGCCCAACCTGACATCATGGGAAATGAGGAGACATTAAGGTTTCAGCAGGGGATCAAAATCAGATCAGGGTGGGGCGCTTGGGTGGCTAAGTGGGTTAAGCATCTGCTTTTACCGCAGGTCATGATCCCAGATTCCTGGTATCAAGCCCCAGAGCCCAGCAAGGAGCCCAACTCTGCCTCACCCTCTGCCTGCCGCTCCCTCTGCTTGTTCTCTCCCTGGGTCAAATAAATAAAATATTGAAAAAAATCAGATCAGGGTTTTTCTGTATGATGCATTCATCCAACCAATATTTGCTGAGAGTTAACTATATGCTAAGCACTGTATTCTGTCCAAGGAATGAAGTGGTGAGCAAGAAAAACAAACAAGGTCCCTGCTCCATGGAACGTACACACGAGAGACCACTGGAAGCTGATGTGGGTTGGATTCAAGAGACTGGGGTTGAGGAGTCTAGTTGGTAGGCCACTGCTAGTTCCAGCAAGAGGTAATGATGGCCTGATTTAAGGCAGTGGCAGTGAAGTGAGCCAGGAGGAGTGGAGTCGAGAGACAGCAGGGAGAAGGAAGGAACAGATGTTGTTGGTGGGACTCAGGTGCTTGAGCTCGGTGACGGGGCATTTATAGTGGCATTAGCAGAAATGAGGAAGGCGAGAGGAGACACAGGTTTGTTGGCAAGAACAATGAGTTGAGTTAATCCTAGCAGAGTTTTGGTAAATCACACACTGGTCTGTGACTGGCCTTATCCCTACAGCATCTTAGCCACATGATCCTTTCTGAAGCAGTTGGGTTTTCTTACCAAAAGCTGATTCTTGATTGGATTATATTCAGAGATTTGATACCATTTGATACTATGTTCAGCTCATTTCCCTAAATACGGTTTCAAAAGGAGAGACTGAACCCAAAGCATTTCCCATCAGATAACCTTTGCTTTTAAGATGGTGAAAAACGAGACAAGAAGGAAGACTCCAGAGCATTCCTGTGATTTACTCCCACCTTTGTAGAATAAAAATGTTCTCCAGCCACGTCTCATTTCTTTTTGCACATGCCCGAGCAAGGCAAGGCTCAAGAAGAAGTTTAGGGACTTGGATTTGAGGACTCACTTAATGAAAATCTTTCTTTCTGGGAGCAGTACACCCACATGTGACCGAGCTTTTCCCAAATGGGTCTGTTACAATGTTCTAGATGAAGAACCCATAGCCATGCTAGAGCTCAGAGAGTGCTCTTTCGGCCAAGATATGATGGAGAATAAAGGAGATGTCCTGGCTTTCTTGACCTCTTCTTACAGAGTAGTCATTTCTTTCCATTTCTTCTGAGGGAATGGGGACAAGTCATGTGTAATATACACATAAATATATTCCTCTGACCTCATTTTCACTTTGTACCTTTTTGTTTCTTTTGCAAGGTAAAGACAGTGGTTCAAGAGATATGAAAGACAGAGATGTAGAGCAAAGAGGCCTTCTACTGTTCTCTGAGTATCTTCAATAGAATGACCAGGTATTCTTTTTTTTATTTTATTTTATTTTATTTTTTATGACCAGGTACTCTTGCATGGGAGAATTAAGGGTAGATTCACTATATTTGTAATCGCAGTCTCTATCACAGTGCCTTGACACATAGAAGGTGCTTAAAAATACTTGTTGAAGAAATATAAAAGTTGGTTAAATAAATAAATATTTGTAGAAGTGAATAAACACATAATCAACTTTCCTCAATGAATTTCCTAGGGTTCAGTTGTCTGCAACAGAACATTCAACGAACAGTAGTTTAAGGTCATAGAACTAATTTTCCTCCTATAACAGGAACTGTAGATGTCAGTCAGCAGTCTCAAATGTTGTTCCAGATGTTCAATGATATCACTGAGGCCCCAAGAACTTTCTATCTTTTCATTCCATCATCCTCTTATTGTCTCATGGTGGTAGGATGGCTGTCCTAGCCCTAGCATTGCATCCACATTCAAGACTAGATGTAAAGAGGAAGAATGGAGCCAGCAATATCTGTCCTCTTTTATCAAGACAGTAGAAAGTCTTCCTAGAAATCTCCAGAAAAGTTCTCTTCCAGATCTTTGGCCAGAACGGTATTATAGAAAGCCATTCCTAGCTGCAATGAAACCTTAGAAAATGAATATTCAGCCATATTCTTTGTTGTGATATATAAAAAAATCAATAATCTATTAGGGGAAAGAGGGGAAATGGATATTGGGTACACAATACTGTCTACCACACTTTTAGAACCCTTCCTGCTCCCTTGCTCCTTCTGAATACTCAAATTTCTTATGGCATTGTATTATTTTCTTTATGTCACTTATTTCCCTCCTAGATTGAAGACAGAACCTGTGTTTTACTCATTTCCCCCTATCTTTTAAACAGTAGGCCCTTAGTACGTATTGTTGAATAAATTGAAAACATTATACATGTTTTTTTGAAGTACTTGCAAGATAATGCTTTTTAAGTAGCATTTTTAAAGAAAAAATATGAATTCATTTTTACATTTGTGCATTAAGCTACAACTCCATTTTAAACACACTACGTAAAGTGGGCTTAAGTGAAGTTTCAGAAAAGGAATATGAGAACAGAAACAAACATAAAACGTTCTTATAATTATAACAACAATGCAGACAAAACTGAAATTTATTGTTATAAGATGAAGTTAATTTCCTATTTCTTTGTCCTCTGATGCATTCTATACCATAAAGATACATTATTCTAGAAATATCAGGTTCAGAGACCTTCAGTGGATCTCAATGCACCTAAAAAGAACTTTCCACATTCCTTGCTCTAGTGCTCAAAACTCTACAACCTGGCCCCAACCAACCTTCCTAGCTCTGTCACTCAAAATTCTTGTATCAGAGTATTTTGTTCCAACCAAATTTTTCTACTTGCTGCTCCCCATGCCTCTTGGGCATTCCACTTCCCTTGACCTTGAATACCTTCAACTCCTCCCTCTTAATCATAGCCTTCCAAGGTTGGCTTAAGTACCAAGTAGACATTTACATAATTTGTGTTTCTAGTACTCTTCAGGCTAGAAATATAAGCTTGTCTATGGCCTATCTTTTGACTATGTTGGGTTTTGTTACTACAGCTGTCCAAGTGTCACGTGTCAACTGCCATTCTTTCATTTCCTTGAAGTATCTGTCTCAGCAAAGCACCGCAGCAGCAACTATTTCTTCTGTAATGGGAAACTGCTAGAACTCTGATAGTGATTATACCCACCACTTAATTAGCAATGATACAATTATGTTAATGAACATTTACTAAAAAGAAACTGTATTAAAAACTATCATTTGAGTCTTATAATCTTATGAGGTACTATTTTTATTTCTACTTTGCAGACGAGGAAAGAGAGGATATAGATAGCTTCCAACCTAGGAGCTAGTAAATTTTTCTGTAAAGGGCTGTATAGTAAATATTTTCAGCTTTACAGGCCATATGGTCTCTGCTGTTAACTACTTAACTCTGCTGCTGTAGCATGAAAATAGTCATAGATACTAAATAAATGAATTGATTTAGCTGTGTTCCAATAAAACTTTATTTACAAAAACAGGCAGTAGGCTAGATTTGGCCCATGGACTGTTATTTGCTAACCTCTGCTCTAATTCAAATAATCCGTTTTATATATTAGGCCAAGAGAGGTAAATCCACTTGCTCAAGATAGCATTAGAGACAGATCCAGAACCCAAGTCTTCTGATTGGTTGTTTAGTAGTCTTTGATATTCAGTGAATTGGATTATTTCATAATAAATCAAGCTTTTGAAGTTATAAAGCAGATCTGATACTATTGAAAAACTAGATAATTTTAACCCAGGTGATTAGATTCATATAGCTGATGTGGAATTTATTCTATTTTCTGGTTCTCCTAAAGGTATATGAACTGTTAAACCCAGTTTCCTTGTTTATCTTGCAGAAGAAAGCATTTTCCAGACCAGCTAAACCCATGACATAATTGCTTGTATAGTTAGGGCTTAGTGCTTATTGAAGAGCAGGGTTTGGTGGGTTTGAAACTACTGAAACATTGTCAAGACAGAAGTCTTTTGACAAGATTCCTCAGAGTGGTTTTGAATTTATATGGCTCCCTGCCAACTTTTTAATTTGGTTTCCTATTTTTGCCAGGGGACATTCTGACATGGTTAGAAGGCGTAGGAATAGCCTTTGTGGCTACAGGACAAAACCCATGACTGTCTGACCTCCTTAGCCCCGTGCCCTAAGAAATTTAGTTCTGCATTGTTGATTCAAATCTTTGATGGGAAATAAAATTTATGTGGGGCAAGCTGTTATTCTGTGACTTTTATTCCCTCTATTAATAGCCTTGTAATACCACGGAAAATATAGTTAACATCCCCTTGCACATCCACTTCTTGAGCCCTGATATCAGCAAAGTAAATTTAAGATGGGATGCTGTTACCTTGACTGTTCACAGTAGACTAACCATTAGCAGACTGGCCAGCCTATTCAGTAGCAGTCAACATGATCTGAAGGCTTCAAGATGAGCTGACTCCACGAGGTCAAGAAGTACATGAAGTATACCCTTCATGCTTCTGCTATAATTGTGGCCTCACAGCGTTCTTGTCCTTGACTTATGTCATGACCTAGGGTTATGTTTTGATTCTGAGCATCTGTGTCTTATTAGGTTATGCGCATCATATTTAAATACTTAGATCAACCTTGAAAGAAGGTATCCTTCTTCAGTATCCTCACCAGCCTCTATAATTATTTTTTGCTAGTACAAATTATCACCAAGGTGACTAAAGGAAAAAATTCTTTGAGTAGACAGAAGTATTTACTGTGGCTCACTCATCAAAAGATTCCCACAGGGGTGTCTTATTTGTTGGCACCTCCTAGCTCTTCAGATACATGCAGCCCTGTACCTTGAAACCTGCTTTTAAAGAATGAGGAATATGGAAAATATTTTATCAAAGCAGTGGAAAAAGAGTTTCATCAAATTTCAGAATCTTTAAGTATTGTATTAAGAAAAACATAAAAATTGTAAGTGATCTCCTGTTCAGGATAATATTTATGGAACCCTGGGCCAAGAGCTATAAATGTATTTTATCCATGCTATGAAGTAAACACTATTTTTATATCCATTATGCCAGTGAAGAAACTGAGGCCATCATGGAGAGGTTAAACAGTTTATCCAAGGTCTTTTTTTTAAAATGTATTTTTATAATATTTCCTTTTTAAGTAATCTGTACACCTAATGTGGGGCTCAAACTCACAATCTCAAGATCAAGGCTTGCATGCTCTACCAACTGAACTAGCCAGGCAAGTTCAGCTGGTAAATGATGGGGCTGGGATCCAGATTGAGGAAGTCTGACTCCAGAGCCTGAATAAACCGTTACTCTAATGGCACCGTCACCTGGTAAAATCTAGATCCTTCTGTGGAGACTTGCTGAATGAGAGAAGAGCAGAAGAGTAGAAAGAGAAGACCACCTATTCCAGTCACCTTGTTCCCCAGATCATTGCTGAGGTATTGATCTGTTTCCCAGTAGTTACCAAGGTCTGCACCTTGCTTTTGTAATGTTATTGAGGTGCAAGGGGAAGCAGCAAGTTCTTTATGGCTCAACTTATGTATGTTGTGGTAGACAAACTTCTCTATGGTCATTCTCTTTCTTTGTTATTTTAGGCTCATGAACCTACTAGATGCTTGTAGCAATCATTAAGGCCATGCACAAGTATTCTGGCTCTCTCTTTTGGACCTGCACTTTTCCAGCTACTCGAAGTGATTTGCTTTGGCCAATAAAAGGCCAACACAAGTGGTCTGTGTTGCTTCCAGGAGGAAACTTTGAGAGTCAATGCGTGCTTTGCCATCTTTCTTCTTCAGAGAACTGGTAACTGGCAATATTCCACATAGCAGTTGTTCTGTCAGCCTAGGCCCCAAGGTGAGGATGACAGCAGAGCTGTGCAGCAAAGCTCCCCATGGGCCATAGTGGATAATGATTATAAACAAGAAATAAAGCACTGTGGTTTTAAGCTACTGAGATTTGCATTCCTTGCTGCAGCAAAACTTAGGCTATCCTGATTGGTCCATTTTTACAGAAAATATTAATGCCTATTTTATTTTATTTTATTTTATTTATTTATTTATGATAGTCACAGAGAGAGAGAGAGAGAGAGGCAGAGACACAGGCGGAGGGAGAAGCAGGCTCCATGCACCGGGAGCCTGATGTGGGATTCGATCCCGGGTCTCCAGGATCGCGCCCTGGGCCAAAGGCAGGCGCCAAACCGCTGCGCCACCCAGGGATCCTAATGCCTATTTTAAAACAGCAACATAGAAAATATAGTGGAAGAAGAGGATCAGGCTTCGGGCTGCCACAAAAACCCCTGATGTTGCCACTAACAGGCAATATCCAGGCATTTCCACAAGGACCAGAGATAGCAGTACAGAAAGAAAAGGTCCTCATCATCCAGGACTGAAACCTGGCCAGGGTTTCTTGGGATGTAGAAATATGGGAGTCTCCAATTCCTGCAACTGACCCAAACTGTCAGGAGCACCCAAGGAGCCCCACATCTTCCCCATGGGCCCTTATGCATGAACAAGCATACCGTGAAAGCAAGGTGGAGTTTTTAACTAAAAACTGGCTGGGCTGAGGTAACCACTTGGAAGCATGCTATTTTAACTTTCTTGACAGATATGATCAGTCAGTAGTGCAACGAAGGGCTTTTCTCTCTCCTTTTCTCCTTTTCAGTAATAATCGAAAAGAGCGATGCTGTGAGTTAGAGGTTTAAACAGAAAGAAATTGAAATCCATGACAGTGATGACTTAATAATATTGCAAATTATAGTTTTTAGTTCAGGTAATTTAGCATACCAAATCACAGTTTAATTTCCTTCTACGGAGCCCAGGCATGCAAGATAGTGTATGGGAGAAGGTGCAAGGTGGGGTGGAGGGAGGGGGCAAAGATGAGAGTGACGAAAATAATTTTTGAGACTCCTCGAATGCAAGTGCCCTTGAGAGACTAATAAAAGTGACCCGGAGAATGTAAGTGGCAGTTGGTTAGTAAGTGTGAGGCCCCCAGCCCTGATCTTGGGGAGGCCAAGAGTCCCTGCTTCCTTTTGTTTGCCTGCTTCTCCTGCCTGGTGGAATGTGAGCATCAAGTGCCCAGAAGGAATGCATAACGTGTGCAGAGCCCTGACAGCTGCGGAAGGAAAGAATGACTTTCAGAGTGTCAGCAAAGCAGAGCCACTGCTGAATGGCATGTGTCCTTGACTGCGCACAGCACAATGCCTGGTGAAGGAACGGAGGCGGGGGGCTGCTCACTTCATGATTTCTCTTTTGTTCTAGGAACCACCTTCCAGAAACAAACCATGATTCAATCCATACTCACCACTCACCTTGCAAAATATTCAAAATAACTTCCTCAGGGATGTGTATTAGCTCACCTAGCTGAAGCTGTTGCCTGTGCGCTCGGCCAGAGACTCAGGAAAGGGGTCTCCTGATGAAAGTTTCCTCCCCAACCATCACCTGAGTTCCAGGCATGACAAGGTAGTGGGGACAAGCCTTCCACACTAGCTCGGGAGAGAGTGGCTGTTCCAGCCTGTCAGCGTCATCCAGCTGGGCTGCAGCTGGCCAGTTGATCTTACGCTCACCAGAGAGCCTCAGAGTAGTTACACCCCCTTGTGTGCACCCAAGTTCAGAGTGTAGGGGGTCAAATGGCCAGGCTGAGTTTGCTCGTGCTTGACACTAACGTTCTCGAACTCCAGAATGCCTAAGAATCACCTATGTTTAAAAAAAAAAAAAAAATCCTGGGCAGCCCGGGTGGCTCAGCGGTTTAGTGCCACCTTCAGCCCAGGGTGTGAATCTGGAGACCAGGGATCGAGTCCCGTGTCGGGCTCCTTTCGTGGGGCCTGCTTCTCCCTCTGCCTGTGTCTCTGCCTCTCTCTCTGTCTCTATAAATAAATAAATAAAATCTTAAAAAAAAATCCTGTGAACACCCTATCCTTACTGAGCAGGAATTCCTTGAGGTGGAACTGAGGAATCTGTGTTTTAATATGGCTCCTGGAGTTTTTGGATGAAAGCTAGGGTCTTTTTTTTTTTTCATCTCCTCAAATTTACCTGAGTAGAAAAAAAAAGTAACCCCTCATGAACATAAAAAGTACAAACACAAACACATCTAAAAAACTCATGTAAATAGATCATATCCTTTATCATCCAAACCAAGACATTTCTGAAAGCCAAACTGGCAATACCAATAATCACAGCAGGGTAACAGGTGTACACTGGGACTCCACTAGGCCAACGGGGACTCATGGTCACCTGAGTTCTAAGACTAATCCGACAGGAAAGCTGATTAGGATTTAGGCCACCAGCCCAACAGACAGCCCTCATCCAAGCCTTGAAGCTTAACAGTCACAGCAAATATTTTAATAGGGAGAGTTTTATGAGCCCTAAACCTAGAAGATCTGGTTCAGAGGCTTGTATGAGCTTGGACAGGCTGGATGAACCTGCAGGCCCCAATTACGCCGACCAGGAAGGGACCAGTAGGAATCTTGACCTCCCAGTGGAAGAGTGCATACAGCGGGAACATTTATCCACAACAACTTCAGAAGCCAGTCTCATGAAACGTAAAGGATTATTCCTCAGAGGCAAAGAGGAGGAGAAACAAACCAGGCATTATTCTATTTGTTACATTCATCTTCCAGTTTCTAGGAAATACCTTTCCCCCAAGTTTTTAGTTTTACTCTCACGTGGTCAGCACAAACCACCTAACAATTACTGTCACATGGATTTCCTACTGCTTTCTTCCTGGGGGATCTATTGCAATATTCTTGGAGGACAAAGGAAGAATGCATTGTGCAGTTTCATTATTCAATCTGTGCAAAGACATCAGTGTGTAAAGGATGTTCCAGAAGTTCAGAATAGCTAAATGAGAAAGCATTTTTTTTTCTAGGAAATATCATTTATTTCTTTGGTTTTAATAATGATTGTGGTATACAGTGGTTTTGCAAATAACCACCAGGATGTTATTGCATATTTCCTTCCAGATATTCCTTCCATTTTTAATACAAGCTCAAGATACAGTGTTTATCCAATTAGGCATCTCTCAGCAAAAGAAATTCTAAATTCTACTTTTGCTCTATGGGTAAATGCCCCACTATTGGAACTCCTTCTTTAAGATCTTTTGAAAACCAAAGAAACTGTACACGAAGAATCTGGATCTTAAAAGTAACTTCTCTTCTAGAAATTACATGTAGGGTAGGCTATGCCCCTTCCGTGTAGAGTTGCCAGTGCATGCAATGGAAGGAAAGCATAATTGGTGTGCTGGCCCCTGAGAGAAAAGCAGTATCTTAGGAAACATTGAAATAATTACTAAATATGTGTATAAAAGAGGCATGGTGATAGTTACAGGAGAAGGGAAAGAGAAGGAAAGGAGGAGAGAAATCGTTCTTAGATGATTATAAAATATATCTTATTTACCTGAGAGAGTTAAAGTGCATTGGCTATGCTTTTTAAAAACTGGTCTTAATTACCCTTGAGACCAGAATTCCATATGAGGTAAATATGTTTTTAGATAGTTTTCTAAAATATGTATAATTTACTCAAGGAAAAAAGGACTGTGTCCTCTGGAGCCAATCTAGCCTCACAGGTAAATACAAATTTAAGTAGATTCCTAAGAAGTATATTATGTACAGTGGCTGATGGAGTGGAATGTCTATGAAGAAGCTGGGAAGGTCCGTCAGTTAAGTACATAATAAAAATGTATTGGAAAAATACATCATTTTCTCAGTGGACTATAATTGGCTATGCATAGTAAAAAGTCTTATTTTCAAAAATGTATTCTGCATCCACAGAGTTTTAAATCTCAATAACTGCGTTATTTTTAAAACTCGGAATGCTAAGCAATATTAGTGAGAGTGACAGAAGAACTGCATGGTAGATGTCATTCTATAATTTACAACTCTTTTTGACATCTTTTTCCCCCCTTCTTCTTCCTTTCAAGCTGACTTCGTCTAAAGCCAAAGGTGGAAAGTTACAGAAGGTGGAGAATAAAATTCCACTCTCCTTACCAAACAATTTGATTGATGCCTCCAGAAGTGTCCCAGTACATTTACATTAAAAATATGTCCTCTTGTATTATCTTGGAAGAGTTTTCTATTATAAACAAAATAGAAAGAAAGAAAGAAAGAAAGAAAGAAAGAAAGAAAGAAAGAAAGAAAGAAAGAAAGAAAAAGAGACGAAGGGAGGGAATGTAGAGTGTCTACAGTAATGCAACAGTCTAGTTCTGTCACTTACATCTTCATTTGGTGGGCAAGCCTTTCCTATCCTGCTGATTAAGAGGCCTCCTCCCTCTAACATCTCACCTTTCTCCCAGTCCATCAACTCAATTCTAGCTTCACTTGTCACTTTTCTTTGCACCTTGTCCTGTGTCCTTTCTGTGGTATCCTGTTTGTGTACAAATCACAGTTGCTGAGCTGTGAACTGTTGTGCTCTGGTCATTACACATTCATGTTAGGTCACTTAGCCCCAGTTGAGCTTTCAACCATTACTTGACCATCTAGTCACTCTGGCCTTGACTGGCTATCACATTTCTTTCAAGTACTCTTCCCCAACTTCCCCTTTTCTCCAGAGCCTCCCGCCGTAATTCTCACCTCATAACAAGTGACCATTTCTTCCACTCTGCTGAAAGAAAGAAGCCACATGTGCTTCCTCAACACCCACTCTTCCACTCTGCATCTCACCGTGGAATTCCATCCCTTCTCTTGTGCTCTTTCTTTCACTCACCCTAACTCTTCCAAGACCTTCGAGCACTCTTTCAGCTCTGTAAACCCACCTTCCCCCACTTGTTCCTTCTAAAATAGTATGAGCTCCCCATGACAAAAACAAACCCCCAAATCATGCCAACACCCTTCCTCCCCTTCCTTCCAGAGGCAGACCCTTCTGAAGGGCAGTCCTTGCAAGCTGCCTCCGATGTACCCTATGCTTTCTGCTGTCACCACTGTAGGGGAACGACAAGGACCAGGGTCATGACTGATCGAATCATCAATGTTCATGACTTTTTTTCCTCAGTTCTAATCTTCCAAGAGCATTTGCCATATTTATTCTAGTGATACGTTTCTCAAAACTCTTGGTTCCCATAACAGCAACCCTTCTGATTCCCCTCCTACCACTCTTATGATTCCTTCTCAGCCATATGCTCTGTTCTTCATCCTGTCTTGCCCCTTAAATAGAGGCATTCTCCACAGAAGTGTCCTTGGCCCTCTTCCCCGCACTTTCAACAGCCTCTGCTTCAGTAATCAGTTTTATCTCTAATTAGTACTGCTCAAATTTAACTCTCTGGCCATAACCTCTTCTTTGAATTCCAGATTTATATTTCTTGTATCTACTGGAATACCTAATTTGATGGCCTGGTAACACTTCAAACTCAACATGTTAGAACAGAAGCGGTTTCTTCCCCTCTAAGATCTAACCCTACTCAGACACTCTGCTCCATTTCATAACATGACAATCTTCCTGGGCGCCCATGACTGAGAGATGCTGCTGTTGCTGCTAACAGTAACGATAATACCATTCTAATAATATTTATGAAATTTGTTCTATGATACAGACCATCATTCTAAGTTTTATACATATTTATTCATATTATTCATTTACTCCATAAAAGGCAAGAACTATCAACACCTCATTTTACAGATGAGGAAACAGGGGATAGAGGTGAAGTATTTTGCCTAACATCACACAAAGGCCTGGTTCCAGAACCAATACTCTTTTTTTTTTTTAGAACCAATACTCTTAAACATGATGCTATCCTCCCCCAGGAAATCTAAAGGGAATTTTGGAGGCATTCATAAGAATGTGTGACAGCTGAGAGTGGCTGGAAGGTGCTTCATCTGAGGTGCGGGGGACTTGATATCAAGTGGTGGTTTTAGGAGTGGAAAGGAGAGCAACCAATAGGAACTCACTGGGGCTCTGTGATGCTGCTGTCATGGCAGCAACTGCACTCAACTCTGTATCATCTATGGTGCCACAGCCAATGACTGGGTCTCAGGGACCGGTGAATGGGGATAGGAATGAATTCTATACATAGGGAGCAGAAAGTTCCTTTTTCTATCATGTTGGCAAGGTAAACCCAATTCTGTTTCCATGTGGAAGGTGTCACTGTTAGACAAGGCATCAGAAAGATACTGGTAAAGCGAAGATGAGATGACAATCGCTTTTCTTTTGCTAAGTACTATCCAGTATACAACATGGCTAGTTGGACTGGTTATGGGACTCTGATACCTGAACTGCTGTTTTCCATTCATACACATATAGCTTTCTCTTCATTGAGTATCTGACCAAATACTTACTATTTGTATACCATTGTGCATAATACATGTCATACTTCTCAATTTTCATCACTAGAATTTGTAATGTTATGGTGGAGACAAGTCATATTAAAATTAAGTAAGGTCATGGGTTGATCATTAATATGTAAATGTCATAAGGATGTGGTATAATGGTTTACATCATGGGCTTTGGAGTTTAGATAGAAGTGAGTTCTAGTTTCAGTCCTTATCTGTGACTTTGGACAAGTCATTTAGCCTGGCATAGTAGATGATAGAACCTATTTGATAGTGTTGTCATGAACAAGAAATGAGATGATGCATTTGAGGTGCCCAGCACAAGGTATGTAATTCCCCTCCAAAAGAATTGGGAGGGGAAAAATAGGTGACTATCAACCGAGGAGAAGAAATACATTATGATGTCTTGAAGTATAGTTCACTATTGGCTGAAGAGTTAATTGGCATGAGGCGGGGAGGGGAATGGATTCCAGCTGCATTTTAAAGGATGAATGGGTCTTAAATAAACAGAAAGGGCATTTCACGTGGATATCAAGGTGGAGCATATCAAGAATCTAGGAGGAAGGTACAAAGTAAGGAAGAGTATAACTGTCAAACCTATGGAATTTTTATTACACATTAGAGAGAACCACCAAAAAATGGTTTGGGTTTTTGCACCTTCCTGAGTAAAATACTGTGCTACTTGTAGAAATCCATTAGCTACAAAAGGAAGTTATTTTGAGAGGAAGAATACAAGTTCAGATTGAAATATACAGAGTTTGGGCTTGCGCTGAGACAACTTTCAGTGTCCAAAAGGGTGGAAAGACACAACACAGTTGGGACAAGAGGCATCACCAGAAACGTTTAGCTCCTGGAGCACAGGAACTAGGTCTCATTTCTCTTTGTATCCTTCAGAGCACATAGCATGGTGCTTTGAGCATTACAAGCACCTAATACTTATTGCATGGATGAATGAATGAAAATATAGATTTTGGAGTTACGCTCACTGAAAGGCTAGTTAAAATTGTGGACATTGATTAGTTCTTTAAGAAAGAACAAAATTGGGAGATACCCAAACACTGGAGACAAAAGATGAAAAGTCAAGTGTTAGAGTGAAAAAACCCAAGAGCACGGAGAGAAGGAAGAGGATATTAAATGGTGGTTAAGATAGCATTGAGGTAAATGCACTGAAAAGGTGGGAGACCCAGTGAAGTTATTAATGTCTTCAGGGAAAAAGTTTAGTTCAGTGTTATAAATGGAAGATGCAAAGGAAAGAATTAAGAATGAACAAGAGAGGGGAATAAATGGACACAACAGATGTAGAGAATGTCTGAGACTGATGGTGAATGAAGGAAAAGAAATATCACCATTTTCTTAAAATATGTCCGCATAGGACACAAGAACAGACATTTGTCATAGGTACACAAATATCTATTACATGCATACTTGCATGACTATGTGAATGAATGAATTGAATAAATCATTCATACTAAATATGAGAAAAGTACCATATCTTGTTTCCTCTTTTCTTAATCAGACTATTTCTCCCTTCACTTCTGTGCCACGAATATGTAAATAGATGCAAACATACTTACAGGTGACAAGGCTGGTCAGCCCTTGTAAAAGTAAAACTGATCTCTTTCTAGCATATTACTTTTACTTGTTGTTATGGGAAAGATTCACACAGGAAGTCCTATTGTTAGGATTTACCCTGTGGGAAGGGAAATATTTAGAAATAAATACGAGGAATTTTAATTTTCATTTCAATTGTTTTAGTAGAAGCTATAACCCTTTCTAGTAGCTCCCATCTGGTTAGTCTCTTGCATTAAAACTAATTGTTTTGGGGGATCCCTGGATGGCTCAGTGGTTGAGCATCTGCCTTCGGCTCAGGGCGTGATCCTGGAGTCTCAGGACCGAGTCCAACATCAGGCTCCCTGTGTGGAGCCTGCTTCTCCCTCTGCCTATGTCTCTGCCTCTCTTTCTCTCTCTCTCTCTTCTCTCTCTCTGTCTCTCATGAATAAACAAAATCTTAAAAAAAATAAAACTAATTGTTTTGTATGTTTGGAAAATGCACAATTTTATCACCATGGAGAAAAGTCTGTATAATAAAAACAAACATGACTGATGGAAACAAAGAAAAAAACACACCTGAAAACAGTAAGCATCTATTTACTTCATATAAATGAAAAAACAGATATCAAGAAAATATTTTAGCTATGGGTCTGCCTTTTTTTTAACGCTACAAAATTCATGCTGAGTGGAGAAAACTCATGCTTGATACATTCAACTTATAGTACATTTTCAAGGTGAATTACTAAATCCTCAGAACCTGACCTTCTAAGGAAGGCACTGAAGCAAGCACAGAGTTGGTGAAGAAAACCACAAAGATATAAAAATGCATAGATATATGATCAACGAGGGACACATTTTGATGGAATTATCACCAGATCTCTACAGACAAGGTCTATCTATCAAACATGCCTACCATAAGCTTTGATTCCATCAATTTCCTGAGAAAAGACATCAGGTAAAGTTCTGGATACCAGGTGTGTAAACACTAAGAGATCCTGATATTACAGTATCTTTCGTGTGGAAACCCGAACACAACCCAACCAGATGCAGAAGTCAGTTTCCACTGGGAAAGCTACCCACCCTTTTACTACTGGTACCATTATTTAAGCATTTAACTGAAGGCCAAAAAAGAACACGCTTGCACTTAATTTCAAGTGACAGCTAATACAGTGCATTAAAGGTGTAATACTATACACATGGTAGTTATATATAAATAGTAACATTAAAAAGGGGTTACAACATCCCTAAGACATCTTAAGTCTAAAACACTTAAAAAGCACATTTGCAGTACAACTTATCTTAAATTATTTTAATTGGTTTCAAGATGACTTCAGATTAGTGATGGGCTTTGACTTCTGATTATAAAAGAGAAACACAGATGAATGCTTTTTAGGCAGCCTAACATCATTCCCAAGTAGACTACCACCTAACCTGTGTTACTTAAATGCCATTAACTATCGACGAGCGTTATTTTTACATAAGTGTTTTATGTAAATTTTGTTTTCCTAACGTTGTTAGTTCTCTTAATAAGTATAGCTAATGCAAAAAAAAAAAAAAAAGTTTTTTTTTTTGTTCTTTCTTGGCATTCATTATCCAGGAACTTTTTCAAAGAAAAACGGGTTGGGGAGGCAGAGTGACAGAGCTGGAATACTTAGCAACCGTTTTACTGTTGAGAGTCTTTTTTTTTTATAGTATGAAAAATAATCCAGTTACATTCTTTAGCTCGATTACTTACAAATAACTTATCTGAAAAAAAATCAAGTAAATCTGTCAGTTGTGGAAGTTTATTTTTCCATGTGTTATCTAGAGATAAGCTAGCCTGTACTATTAGATTTCCACTGACATAATTGTGCATGAATTCTGATCTGATTTGGTATTACATGGTGCAAAAGGTGACACATTTTCTCTAATATAACCCATTAGAAAGGAAAGAAATTGCCAAAGTATGAAATCTGAGGACCTTGATTCAGAAACTATGTGACTTTGAGGTCAGCTCAGTGGAAAAAAAGAACTTGTTCAACTACCCCAGGCACTGAGGGTTGTGACAAGCAAGTCTAATATCCAGGGTAGTTACTCTGTTAGATAATCAATAAAATCTTACATTATCAGACTGCAACAGCTGTATATTCGTTTATTATATTGCCTTGTATGTATCCAAAATATTCTAGTGTGGAATCACAGAGAATACAGATGCTGTCCCCATTCCCAAATCATTGCCGATCAGAATTCACCGTCAAGATACCGGAACCAAGAAATAGCATATGTACGTATAATGTGCTGCATATCGATTTTAATATCCACATAATGCTACCTCACCCCAGCAGAAAAGCATTAGCTCCAGTCATCCTGGAAAGGAGTGTTGACTGAGCTACTTAGTGTTTGTACAACAAAATTTTTTAGAGATATTAGTGATCTCTTAAATCCTCTGAGAAATGACCTTGAACAAATTAGTAAAATACCAGATCTGAACTGTGGGCAATTTCAAAATATATTTTCTGAAAAGGAGGACCCCCCCTATGTTTTAAGAAGGAAGTATTCTTCAATCTCTTTTCCTCACTTGACTTTTGATTATTGGCAGCCAGTGAGAGCAAATAAAGCCTGACTTCCAGGACACAGGACACTGGTGTCTTGTCCTCCTTCATTGGTGGAGGACAATGGATGTCCATTACAATTTGAATAGGAATTTTAAAAGGATTTTTTTACAACTCTTCCCTACCCACTAACTAGCTTCAATGGAGAGTTCACAGCCAGATGGTGAAATTTCTGGACTGAATCCTGATCAATGGACAAAGCAGAAAAGAGGTTTAGGTAACACTTGGAGATTTTAGTGAAGTAGAGAATGATACTTCAATCAGTCCTTTGTTGTTTCTCAACTGGTAAATTAAAAAAAAAAGAAGGGAAATACCTGGCAATTTGGAGGCATTATACTTGTTCAATTTTTGGGATAACCTAATTGAGTATTATGTGCTGACAAACTTTAGATGAAGTCTCCTCTTAGGCAACAGGGTTCACATTCCTTAATGCAAAAGGACATCTTTTACAAGCTTTATCTCTTTAGAAAGGGTGGCTGATTTTACTTTCCAAAGATGGCCACATTATATCTCTTATCCCTATGCAATAGGACCTTGACACTCCTGACTAAGAGGGAGAACTGAATTCATCCTCTCCTTGAATCTGGGCTGGCCTTAGTGACTTGCTTGACCAATAGAACAGGACAGAAGGGACATTCTGGGACTTCTGAGTCTATATCATAAGAAGCCTTGCAGCTTCTGCTTGGTCTCTTAAAACACTTTAGGATTGCTTCTCCCTCTTAGAACTGAGATGCCACATTAAAGCAACAACTTCCAGTCATCTGACTGAGCCATTTTGAATGTCCAGTTAGGTTCTCCCTTAGAAGACCAAAGCCCCGGACATCTCGCCCTACCCACAAAAGAGATCTGAGTGAGAACTGCCCAGATAAACCCGAGTAAATGGAATAATAAAGAATGGTAACTTAGTGCTTAGGTCACAAAATGGGGTTTTCTTGGGGGGAGGAGGTGCACAGGGAGACTGTTATACCCCAAATGATGGGCTTTGGAGGCTGACTAAAGTTTGGAGTTTAGTTGTTTTGCTTCTTTTGTGACTGTGAATGAATTACATAATTTTACTTTATGTCTCAGAGGTTCTGGTCTTTTCCTTTTAAAAATGGTAACAATAGAAGGGGTTTCTCCACTGACCCATCATCCTCCTGCCTCTTATTTTCCTTAAGACTCTTAGATCAAAGCCAAAATAAATATATGCTATATGCATATATTACTATATGCCTTTCCCTCTGAACCAACTTTTGAGGCATCAAAAATATTTTGACTCCTTTTACATGGATACTTCTTGCTTCCACTTTGGATCTGTGCTTACTTAGTGAAAGCACACTGATTGGGGAAAAGGTACTGAATCTGGACCTGTTGCCATCATTTTTTCCAAACACTCTCTCTTGAGACCTAATACCCAGGGAAAAGAGGGCTGGACAGGCACAGAAGACACTCTCAGTCCATACCGACTAGAACACGCAATGCTATGCAAAATTGCATCTCAAATGACGTTAAGTGTCATCTCTAGGTGGGTCAATGAACTTTGCTGCGACATGACCAGGAAGGAAAGTTAATTAGAGGGTTTGACTTCTGATCTCAGTTTCTCCATCATCAGGCAAGTCCCCTAATTCCTAGACTTAGCTTCTTCTTAGATAAGCTGACTGGCTTTTAGGCTCAATTACTTTTCTATTTTAGTCATATTACCTGGTTGCTAACCCTAACTACTTCCCCACTAGCCAAGTTAATATTCCTGATACTGAAGCATGGGAACGATATGTGATAAGCCAATACGCAGAATTATTGTGGACATTAAATTAAGGTAAGGAAGGGGAGGTACTTTGAGACATGTGAAGTGCTACACAAATGTAAGGATACCTCTGTCAGGTATCATAATTTCCTTTATTCTATACAACATAAATTGTTTCAATAATCTTATTACATTTATTATTAAAAATATCTTCAAATTTGTTTGTTTCTTATTATCATGATTGCTATTTTAGTACAGGCTGCCATCATTTCTTGCTGGGGCCCCCTGGCACCTCCTAGCATATTTCTCTACTTTAAGTCTTATTTCCTCCTTATTCTATCACCTGCCCATTGCCAGAGTTTTCTTCTAAAAGCACAAATATCATCATGACAATTCCCTATTTTAGAACTGCCTCTGATTCCTCATTGCTTGAAGATAATTCAAATTCCTTAGATGGTGGCTAAAGCCTTCACAATCCTAATTTTACATTTCCCAGTGTCATTTTCCTCCACTTATACACCTACTGCACCACATTCTCCCTGACTTTACATACCACATTTTCTTGTACATTTTCATTCATCCTTCATTCATCAACATTTCAATGAAATGCCACCTCCTCTGTGCAACATTTGTTGCCAATTCTATGAAGACAGTCACCTTCCTGTTTTCCTGAAACTCTTTATAACTTTATTATAACATTTTTTCTCAACATATTCTAATTATTAGTTTACATAATCAAGGGTGCCATCAGACAGTGACTTCTGAAACGCCCATATCCTGCCATATTTATCTTTGTCTACCCAGTGTCTTGTCCTTGCTATCAGCTTATGGGAAAAAGAAGTTATTTTTCAAGTAGAGAGACATAACAGCAAAAAGGTTCAACCTGTATCTGAGATTGGGCCTCAAGGATTACAATTGAATCTGTGAATTTAGGAAGAAAAAAGTATTTTAAATTTTCCTTTCTGAGATCCTGATTAGTTTTATTGAAAAATTCATGTTTTACTTCAAATTATAATATTAACACATTGATTCACACAGAATAACACGGGATGAATGCTGTACCCATAAGCCTAGACTAAATTATGTTACAGCAACAAAGACCTCAAGTTCATAAAGGCTTATAAAAACAGAGTTAGGTTTATTTTTTTGTTCATACTCGATGTAATATGGGTTGGCTCCACATCATCTTTGTTCTAGAACTCAAGCTAAAGAAGGATCTCCTATGTGGACAGTTCCAGCTATGCTTCAGAAGGAAACGAGAGATGCAAGAGTGATGAAAGCTCTTGAGCCTTTAGCTGGGAAGTGACATGGGTCAGCTAGTTAGTTACATGGCCAAGCCTGAGATCAGTAGGCAGTGATGAATATTGTGAACAACCTCTGCTATTGAGGACAAACAGGTCATATTGTCACTAACAAGTTAAGATTTCTGGAATAGTTTGCTTTTGATAAGAATCTGAGAAAACACACCCTGCTAACATGACTGCAGCCATATAGCTTTGTTTGAGTCAAGCTTAAGTTGGAAAATTTCAGAGGAAAAAATAGTACCATGAGGTTTTTATATCTATTGATTTTCTATTAATTCTGGAGTGTGATGGAACACAGAAAGTGCAGAATTCTGGCTAATGGAAGCATGTAACCAATAAAATTAAAGAGAATAGCTCAGGCTACCTACTATGAAAATCTATTAGACATTACGGATTTTTTTAAAAGAAATTATTTATTTATTCATGAGAAACCCACACAGAGAGAGGCAGAGACACAGGCAGAGAGAGAAGCAGGCACCATGCAGGGAGCCCAATGTGGGACTCGATCCCGGGTCTCCAGGATCACACCCTGAGCTGAAGGCAGACACTCAACTGCTGAGTCACCCAGGTGTCCCAGATTTTTTTTTTTAAATATATAAAGATGGGACTTTACCTGCTTTAGATTTGCCCTAAGGAAAAAAAGACTTGCACTAAACTATTTTTTGTGTTCATCATACCACCAAGCAAAATAACCCACGTCACTGGAAATATTTTGGTGAAGCTACACATTTCTTCAGGTTGTATTCTCATCAAATGATGTCAACACTACAGAGCTTCTGACATTTTTTTAAAGATCTCCCCTTTGCGTGTAACAATACAAATCAGTACCTCAATTTGCATAGCCAACTCCTGTCCGCAAGTTCTTACCATCAAAGAAGAATTCCTACTTTGTGAACTTCTTTTAGAATCTGCAGAGTCAATGTCTTTAACATGGTGAAGAATTTCTTTGCCAAACGAATTTTCAGGCAGAATAAAAATCTTGGCACTCTGGGCTCAGATAGAGCATCTGTGATGCTTGGCAACACATCTGGTTCTGCTGCTTTGGTGAAGAAACATTCTCCTCATCTCAACATGCAGTGGTGTCAGCCAGTGTCAACGATCCTGCCAGGGTTCCCGAAAAAAATTGTCTATTTCTACGAATGCTGTCAACCCCCTTGAGAGCCAGGCCCGACACACTATTTCAAGAGGTTTTGTCAAGAAATGGGAGTATAAGGGTAAGTTCATTGCTGCAATATAGACGTTAACTAGCTTTCCAGAGGATCTGTCTTGAAACGTGATTGACTTTCAAATACAAGTTCTGCTTTTTTGAGGCAAAGAAAATCCAATGATTGGAATAAACCAACAGGAAATAGTCCATTCATAGTTTGCTTTACTTGATGGTTATTCTTGCTAAATGATCCAAGTAAATCTTCCTATTTCAATTCTTTTTTGCTCCACTGCCACGCTGGGAGGGCATCTTGGGGCATTTACCTACACATTCCAAGGCTGAAGAAGTGCTTCTGAAAACTGGAACAAGGAGTGACAAAGCTTTCCAATTTGTTTATAGGTAGAAATCCACAGACATTTGGAATCGTTAGATAACTCTTTAAAGGCTAATTCTGTCTCCAATAACCTCACAGAATTGTGAACATCTAATCTTTTTTTTAAAATGATGAGGCATTAATGATGCAAATATGTTAAAAGATTAGCTTCTCAGCACAAGAGAATAGGAATTCAACAAGGACTTTGGAGAGCTGGAGGAATTCCTCTGTGCTTAACCCTCATCTAATAAAGCCATGGCAGTTCCCATTCTGTTTGCTACTGTTTTCTCTTGCCAAGTCAGTGTTTTAAGCACGTATTGCCATGCAACTGAAAAGTCATAGTCAAACAGATGTCAAAAATAACAAGCCTCTTGCTGTGTCAAAAACCACTCCATAATTTCAATATCAAAGCCGAACATCAGCCTTCTTGTAGAAGCTTACTTTTGAGCTGAACTAAACTTTATTTTTACTTGGAAAATTTGCATTTATCTCAGGTATTTGAGGAAACTAGGCATTAATGTGAAGAGGAAGGTAGTAAAAGCCACAGAGATACGACTTTATAAAAAATATTTTATAGTTTCTGTAAAATAATTCAATTTCCATTGCAATAAAAGAAAGAGACTTGAAAAAGTTTTTTTTTTGTGTACGTGTTTATGTTTGTTTGCTTTTTTATCTAGGGAAAAAAATCTAAAGCTTTCTTCAGATTTTGAAAGGGTCTGTGACCTGAGTGGGGCTAATACTCTTTGCCCTCATGCTTTATAAAGTGAAATGTTTTTTTTTTTTTTATAAAGTGAAATGTTTTGAGGAATAGAATGAATATTGAGGATTATTCCAGAAGTGAAATTCTTCTGTGGATACAACATCAAGTTAATGATGACTTGATCCTGCACTCACCAATGAATAATACAGGCTCCTAAACAGGAAATAACCAAGTGCATAGACATGGGGTGCAAAACCACTCTCATTTTTGGACAAGCTTTTCTGAATAAAAACTAAGGCAATCTGGATAAAAACATTGGCTTTGTTATACTGTTCCTCATTTCCATATTGAATGAAGAACTGTGTAGCCATATTTACATAGAAAAGTAGGATTAAGTTATAAGGAAAAATTAGGAGCACAGATCTAGTGCTTTAACATGTAATATTATTTTAGAAGTGTGGAAAATGCAGTGGGAACACACCTGTATTAGTTCCACTGCTGCCATAACGGATAAACCCAGTGGCTTAAACAACACAAATGTATTATCTTACAGTTCTGTAGTCCAGAAGTCAGAAATGAGTCTCACTGGGCTAAAATCAAGATGTGGGAAGGACTGTATTTCTTTCTGGAGACTCTAGGGGAGAATCCATCTCCTTGCCCTCTCTGGCTTCTAAAGGCTGCCCCCATTTCTGGGTTGGTGGCCAACTTCTTCCATCTTCAAAGCCTGTATAGCAGCTCAGTCCTCTAATCCCACCCTGCTCCCCATCAGTTTGGCTTATTAATGCCAGTGCTCTGGCCTTGACTCTATCCTCCCCCACAATGGGTGCTGTACACCGGCTCCTTCTTCTGCAGCTTCTCTTTGTGCTTGTTGAGCCTACAGTACAGGGTGCATCCTTTCTTGGACTGCAGAACTCCCTGATGTTCTCTTTCTGAATCTGGTAAATGATGGTGAGAACAGAGTGATGGGCTTGCAGACAGCTCAGATCTTGGAGACCTTGGACCCTGCACTGTCCATCATGCTGGTGACTTGCAGCTGGAGGACTCTACCTTCGGGTCCTTCAGATGTGTCAGCAGTTCTCCCTTCTTGCCAGGCAGGTTCTGAGCGCTGGTTTGGGCCATAGCTGTGCAAGGAGTGGCCACGATGATGGCCTCTTTGACTTTTTTTTTTCAGATTTTATTTATTTATTCATGAGAGACATAGAGGGAAGCAGAGACATAGGGAGAGGGAGAAGCAGGCTCCCTGAAGTGAGCCTGATGTGGCACTCGATCCCAGGACCCCGAGAATCATGACCTGAGCCCAAGGCAGACACTCGACCACTGAGCCACCCAGATGTCCCAGCCTCTTAGACTTTTAAGGACACTTACTATTATTTTGGGTCCACTCAGATAATCAAGCATAATCCTCCCATTGTAAGGTCAGCTCATTAACAACCTTTCCCTAATGTGCCACCTCAGGACCTCTTTGTGACACAGGTTCCAGGGATTAGGACGAGAACATCTTTGGGGGGTTATTATTTTGCCCACTATACCACTGCTTAGCAGGAGTAGTGAGAAAGGGTGAAAACACAGAAAAAAAGTGTAAAGAACTGGAACTTAGAACTAAAGAGCTCCTAGCTTGGATAGATGGTGTACTCCCTGATTATGCCACTAGAATACCTGAAAATCACGTCTAAGGTCATTTACACCTGTTCTTTGATTTTTATTCTCCTGGAAAACTTAGTTTTAAGGAGCAGTAAAGATGCCAAACTTGGAGAACCTGAGGGTCAGCCATGGATCTGCCACTTATTGTCTATATCACCTTTGGCAGCACACCTATGTTTGGTTGAAGTATAATTTCCTCATTTTAAAATGAATTTAAACTAGTGGGTCTAGATGATTGTGGTGGGCAAAATTCTAAGATGACTGCCAAGACTCCCACTTCCTGGTGCCTAGGTCCTGTATAATCCCCTCCCCTTGTATGTGAAGGGAATTAGGAATACATGGGGCACCTGGGTGGCTCAGTGGTTGAATAAAATCTTTTAATTTTTTTTTTAATTTTTTTAATTTTTTTTTTTTTTTAATCTTTATTTATTTATGATAGTCACAGAGAGAGAGAGAGGCAGAGACACAGGCAGAGGGAGAAGCAGGCTCCATGCACCGGGAGCCCGACGTGGGATTCGATCCCGGGTCTCCAGGATCGCGCCCTGGGCCAAAGGCAGGCGCCAAACCGCTGCGCCACCCAGGGATCCCGAATAAAATCTTTTAAAAAAAAAAGGAATTAGGAATACAATGGAGTGCTCATCCCAATTTTAGGTTATATTACATGGCCCAGTGGACTTGAAGAAAAGATGCTCTTTGGTAGGCCTGATCCAATCAGGCAAACCTTTAAAAGGGACTGGGCTCTTCCTGAAGAAAGAAAGTTGAAAAGTTAGATTTTCCAGAAGGGAGATTCTCCCTGGGTGGATATAAAGATGGAAGGGACCATGGAAAGTGACCACTAGGAGTGAAAAGCCAACAAGGAAGCAAGGGCTTCAGTCCTCCAAATACAAGGAACTGAATTCTACTAACAACCCGAATGAGCTTGCAACTGGATTCTTCTGCAGAGCCTCATATGAGAACTCAGCTGGACTGATACCTTGAGTATTAGACTCTGAGCAGAGAACCCAGTTGAGCCATGCCTACACTTCTGACCTACTGAATCCAGAGCTAATACATGTGGCTTGTTTTAAGCCTCTGAGTCTGTAGTCATTTGTTGTGTAGTGGTAGGAAACTAGTAAACTAATACAATGACATTTCAGTTAAATGTGAGTTAAGATTTCTTTGCAAGCATTTTTTTTCTTGACTCTTCTCTCCCTGCCTTTCTCCAAAGCACTGATCTGCTTCCCCACCATGTAGTTATTTCATTGAATATAACTAGAAAATGCCATTTTGTCAAATTAAAATTTTCTCTCCTATCACAAATCAGAGTTATCTCCTTCCTCCCCCACTCCCCCACCATCCTTAATTTGTGACGCAGAGAATTATGCAGCTTGGGTATATTATATACATTTTAAGGCTAGAGAATCAAACCAGATAACACAGATTTTGAGAATTAAAGCAAACAACCTGTGTATTTTGAAGTAACTCAGACATGTTTCACCCATTGCATCTAGTTATCTTGAAACACAGTAACCTTGACATAATGGCTGAAGAAAAGGGCAAAGCAATTTAAGTATAAATGCCTGAACATTTTAATATCTTTTATCAATAAACATTAGTAGTGTGCCATGAATTTGAATCCATGCTTATCCTGAGGAAAACCTGCATTCTATCTTCCGCTTCCTGAAATTGCATCTGGATCCCATTACAAGGGTAGGACACCATGGGAAGCATGCCTAAACTTTTTAAGCTACAAAACGAAAGCTGATCTTCATTAATTAGATGTCTAGATTATGCAGATTGACCACTGTATTATCATAAATAACATGGTCAAAAACACTATTATATGGTTTATTGATAACTCCACCCAGGTAATTTCACTAAGCCTTATTTACTAAGACATTCTATTAACTACAAAAGCAGGATTTGATGTCAGGTCAAAAATCAGATCAAACTGTGACTTTGTGGTTGATAGCGGAGAGAATGCTCTACAACAAAGGGAATCGAGAACAGTGTGATGTCTTCCTAACATGCAATTCGGGAGAAATTTCATCCCCAGCATAGCTTCACCTACTACATTAGGCAGATAAGTGAGAATATTAACAAGTCAATGATTCATAATTAAGACCCACCATTTAAAACTCATATTCCCTGCCTCTGTGAAAACCCTGGAATTGGATTAAGAGAGAGAAACCACCTAATTTTAGATTGAAGCAAATGTGGACAACGGATTCTAGAACGAAGGCGAAGTTTGACGATCACAACCCCTCACCTGAATAACGATCAGCTGTTTTAATAAAAAGGGAGAACACAAGGAAAAAAGAAAAAAACATACTCAAAAGGCCATGGTGTGGAAAGGCTTCAAGATCTGGGGATTCAGGTGAATCATGACTTAGCTTTTACCAACTTTAACCAAAGTCTTCCCAGGTGCTGAAGTTAGCACTAAAGGAAAACTCTCACAAAACTCTTACGTGAAGTAATTATAATCTTTGTCTGCTTCACCATTTTGTACCCGTGTCTTTGCCATCCATACAATTATGTTGAGGGAAAACACTTCGAGCCAAAATGAAATAAACGACTTCGGTTTATGCCCACACGGACCTTGTCAAGTAGCCAATGACTTGCCCTTTCATTGTGAGTGACTAATATCAATGCTGGCTCTAAAGAAAGACACTTTTCATAATCGCCCAACAATCTGCTAAATGAAAACATATGGATGGGCTTAGGCAAAGCCTGCCAGGGGTCTTTGCTGAATGGAAAACAGGTGCTCTCATTCTGTGCCACGTAATACCCCATTTACCCCCAAGTCCAAAGGTTAGAGGACTAATAGCTGCCTTGTGGTAATCAGGGAAAGCCAAGAAACCAGCCCTGGTGAAACATCTGGGACATATTTTACATACTTGCAACATATGCTTCAGGTTCAATTAAAGTGAGGCTTTGGCACATTTATTAATCTTTTTTACTTTTATCCTATAAGAGGACTCACTGACCTGACCCCACTATTATACCAGATGAGAAAACAGAGAAATAATGAGAGCTAGAGGTCAGTACCTGCTCATATGGCAAAAAACACATTTGTTTTCTCCTGAAATTCCATTACGCATGACTCTATACACAAACTTTAAACAGAGGAACCAATGAATTTTTTAAAGTAGGAAATTACCCTTCTCCCACTCAGACACACTGATAGCCCAGACTTACAACCTTTACCACTCTGACAGCCAGTCAAGAGACGGAAGCCGGTAAATGGAAACTCGAAGGATCCCTTCCTATTTCCATTGCTTATAGTAAAAACTTCATATTTTAACACATCCACTCTAGGATTCTCCCATTATGCAAGCCCCTAAAAGTATTTTGTAAATTATTAGACTTGAGATTTTCTTTTTGTTCAGATATGATTTTTAGGCTATCAATTGCATTATGCGTAGAGAAGAAAAGCCTCCTTACATATCACCTGAATAAAGGGTTGGATTTATGAAAATCAGCTCACAATCTTTTCATATGGAAAATACACTGTTTGTCAGCATCCTGCGCACAAGAATACAGTTGAATTCACACAGTAATTTAAGCACTCACTTTCAATCAACTTTGGTAACTAGATCTCAAAATGTGTTAGAACCAGGGTGTCAGTTTCAGCCACCTAAACCCTAGATTACGATAGATGCCACTCCAGCGGCTTGGTGCTGTTTCCACCTGGCGTGTTCCACTTGACATCTAGCTTTTGGTGAGCTGGCTAACCAGGTGTGTTATTTGTTTCCCACTCCTAACATCCTCTCTATTAAAAAAATGACCATCGAGGGGAGAAGAGTGGCTTGGAGTATCAACAAACTGGCTAAAAAAAAAAAAAAAGAAAAAATACAGGTTGACTTCAAGCAGGGACACTGAAGTACTAGACTTCACTAAGGGTTTCCATTTATTAACGTTTCAGAGGGAACGCCTGCTGCTGGAATGAATCTTTATGGTGGCTTTAATAATAAAGCAGCAACAAGCAAGGGAAAATGGCCATAAATGGATGGCAGCTCCGTGTTTATCAGCAGAGAAATGATGATTCAGAGCTGGCATGTTGAGTTAAAATACAAGCTCTCTACAGCTCTACAACTGACCTTAACAATAAATCATATCATTTATTGCCAGAAGTGTATGTTCATGTTATTTAACATTAAAAACAAGCACATACGTGTTTGTGTAGAAAGGAGATTTTGTTAGTGTCTCTTTGGTGATGTCGCTAATGACTGAATGATGTGCAGAAGAAAAATTTCACCTAAGAGCTCTACCAATTTCAAAATGTTTGGAAGAGCATGAGAAGGGATAAAGAGAGTATGTGTGTGTATGTGTGTGTGTGTGTGTGTGTGTCCATGTTTTCATTTTCCTTCTAGCACTGAATATTAGTCAAGAGAAAATCATTTGGGAGTTTGACTAATCACTGTGTATGGGTTTTTTTTTTTTTTTTAACATTCCTAATGCTTGCTTCCAGCATGCAAATTCTTATACCAGGATATAACTGTACATCTTTACTAGAATCAAAGGTCAAGGGCATAAATTAAGATACGGTGTTGTTCTCTTTAATTCAAAAAAAATTCACTGCTTTAGTAGCAATCATTCCAGTGAAGGTCAAAATCTGGTTTTAGGTGCCAAACAATTTGGAAATAATGAATGATATTCTCTCTTCCCTCCCAATCTCACTCTAGGACTTTTTAGATTTTTGATCTAGAGATGCCCAAGGATTTTTTTTTTTTTTTTCCAAGGATTTTGATAAACCAGCATTGCTATCCTCCTTGCCATCAAAAGCCTTTCTTCTGACCCCAGACACGGTTACAGTGGTGAAAGGTCATTTCTGATTCATCTCTCCAGTTGTCCCTTCTCCCCAGGGGACAACCAATCCAAGCAATCCCAGAAACAATTTTTTTTTTTTTTTTTACTGTGATCACCATTCTCATGCCAACCAGCAATCAGAAAATAACCTCTCAACAGGCTTTCCTGACCAAGGAGCCACAGAGCCATTCCAAGTCAAGCCTAGGCAAGGGCCGTGAGCACTGGGATTATTTAAATACCCTCCGGAGCCCTCCATGCACATGTGTTCTTTTGCTGAGCAATTCCTCGAAAATTACAGATGACAATATCCATGTTCGACTTAAGCAGGCTGCTATTTTTTCCCTTCTTTCTTCCTCCGAAGTGTAGCCCGATTTGTAATACTCAAGATAGGACAAATTTTTGCCCTTCAAAAACAGTTGTCACTGCCGTTATCTTCACGAGAGCTATCAAGTTCCAGACAAGCTGAATTATTTTTTTTTTTTGTTCCTGGCAGAAAAATATTTGACCCAGCTCTGGACAAAAGCGAAGAGGATTTATAGCCCTCTCTCCTTCTTTGCAACATGCAGTGGCATTGTTAGGATGATAAACAGCACTGTCCAATTTTCTGGACTCGAACACTTCAACTCCTTTTTTAACTGTCTGTGAAAACAGTGTCATGTCTACATTTCCCCATCCCCTGGTACCCAAGTGCTGGGAAAGATAATTACCTTGTCATCTTTGTCATCTTCTTCTTCCTCGTCCTCCAGCATGTCCTCCACTACCTGCAGACAGAAACAGAAGTCATTTTCATGCTCTTAAAGGAGAGAATGTTGTTCTGTCATTTTGAACCTTTTGGAAATGAAAACTTTATGAACATTTGAAACAGATGCACAGAGAGGGAACATTTGATCTAGAAACAGGGATTAGGAAAATGCTATGCCTTTAATTGATTGGAACCAGGGAACTGAATCCCAGTCAGGGGAACCCTATTTGTGGGAAATGTTCTGTGACAACTTAAAAAATCTGAAATCTGCGTAAGGTGAGCTAATATTAATTTGAGAGGTGCTTCCAAAAGGAGATTTCCTTTTACCTGCTCCACTGTCTGTATTAATCAGACACTCTAAGTCTGGAACCAGATAACCAAGCAGAAAGCAGCTCTGCTATTTCTAATTTACTTTTCACCAAACTCTAAGGTAAAGGATCCTATCTGTTCATTGATTTATGCTGGTGATCTATGGCATAAAGCTGACAGCTTTCATGACTCAAATTTTACTTATTTTTAATTTTATTAAACAAATTTGATTTGTAACATTGCGTAAGTTTAAAGTATGCCACGTGCTAATTGGATCCATTTATATATTGTAATGTGGCAATATTTACCATCTTGCGTAATTAGAGCACATTTTTAATGTCTTTGTTCATTGTACTGTGTGTTAGATCTCTATGGCTTATCTGCTACTTGTCATGTGTTTGTACCCCTAAACACTGTCACTACTTTCCCTGCCCCCATCCCCCGGTAACCATCATTTTGCTAGCTTCTTTTCATAGGTTTAGCTTTTTTAGATTCCACACATAAGTGTTATCTTATCATATCATATTACCCTTTCTTTGACTTATCTTGCTTTAATGTTCCCAAGGTGCACCCATGTTGTCACAAAAGGGATGCTATCCTTCCTTTCTTGTAACTAACATTCCCCTGTGTATATGTATCACGTTTACCCATTCCCCCACCAATGGGCATTTGGGTGGTTTCTGTAATATTGGCTTTTGTGAATAATGCTGTGGCAAACATGGCAGTGCACATAACTTTTCGATATCCTGTTTTCATTTCCTTTGGGTATATGCCCAGAAGTATAATTGTTGGATCATATGGTAGGCCTGTTTTTATTTTTTTTGAGGAAACTCCATGTTGTTTCCACAGCATTTGGACCAATTTACGGCCCCACTAACAATCTATATGGGTTCTCTCCTCACCACAAACTCAACAGCATCTATTGTCTCTTCCCGATGATAGCCATTCTAACAGATGTTAGCTAACTCAGTGGTACATTGACACAGAGGTCATATTGCGGTTTTGACTTGCATTTCCTTGATATTAGTGATGCTAAGCATCATTTCATCTACCTGGTGGCCATTTCGATGTCCTCTTTAGAAAACTGTTTAGTTCTTCTGTCTATTTTCGAATTGGATTGCTTTTTTTGTTATGGAGTTGACCGAATTCTTTAGGTATTTTGGATATTACCCCCATATCTGATATATGGTTTGCAGAAATTTTTTCCCATTCTGTAGGTTATCTTTTTATTTTGTTGATTGTTTTGCTGGGCAGAAGCTTTTAAGTTTGACGTAGTCCCATTTGTTAATTTTTTCTTTTGTCATTTGTCGTTTGCAGTTTTGGTGTCACCAAGGCTCAAAGTTTAATTCTTGTGTATAAATGTCAACTTTTGACTATCTCTGTTTTACTTTTTGATTTTGTGGATTATCAGAAACTCTAATTCTCTGATTTTATACAAGGGTTACATTAGGAGAATGGACATTGAAATAAAATTAGAAATGTATCCAATAGTCAAATGTATATAACACATATATATAACTTATGTAGGTGGGTATGAATGTACTTTTTAATGACTCCTAGTTTACTTAGCACAATGGGCTGGTCATTTTGGATTTGCTCAATATTTACCCTTTTCTTGATTAATGTGTAACTGTGGCATTACAAATGGGACTTCACTGTTTCAGGTATTTTATTATGGTTTTATATGCCTACGGTTTCTCTCTCTCTCTCTCTCCAGGGAAACCAAAAACTTAAAAAAACTTTGGGGAGGGTTGCTATTCAGTTAAGTGCCAACCTCTAATTACATTCATGCCATTTCATATAATTTCTAATTCTTATGGTGTTTTTTTATCCAGTCTGTATCTCTATTTCTGAATAAACTTGATAGAATCATGGTTATTAAATATTTTTAAATCTTTCTTTCAAAGCTCATAACTTTAAAAGATAGAGACAGCTCGTGCTTCTTTCATGTGGCTTATGATACAGGCAGGAATATGTTATGAGTGAAAACTTCAATAGCTAAGACTGTATTATGCAAAGAGCTACACAAACTGAGATAACATGTTGGGACTCTCAGTGATCTAATAATTGTTCTCAAGTATTCTAAAAGCATTAGCTGATTTAAAAGAATAGCCCAAATGCAAGCCTCCATTTCTCACAAACCAGTATATTACCAAAGCATCTGACAACCTGTGAGGTTGTTCCTAATTTAATGTCATACTTCAAATCTTCTATTATATGGAGGAATTTTGTGGTCTTTCCTTTGGACTTTCAGCATTTCAGAAGAAACATAGCAGCACAATGTGCTGGTTCCAATACCTGGTGAGAGTTTACACTTGTTTTGGAGACATATAAAGCAATTCAGCCTCAACTAGAAAGGAGAACTCTTAACATTCACTCTAACTGTATTCAGCAACTCCATAGGCATTTATTGCAAAGCCCCTTGGCCAAGAAACACACTGCTAGGTACTATGAGGATGCAAAGATGACTAACTCAGATTTTTCATCTATGCTCATGTCAGCCCTCAAGAGGTTTATAATTCAGTAGAATTTAAATGGAGACTATAAGCTAATCTTTCACATTGGCTTTTATTTCCTGAGATTTTAAGTATTCAGAAGTATGTAGACAATAATAGTAACAATGTACAATCAAGGTGCTATATGCCAGGCAATTCCAAATTGGTCTATTTTTGATGAGGGTTTAAGCAGGAGAAATAGCCACGCTATTTCAGCACATTGTATTTCTTCAAAAGAACTTACCTAACACAGCAAACAGCTGAAACAGAACTCAAACCCAGACAGTGGGACAACACAGAGCCAGTTCCACCCATTGCCCAGTTCTTGAGGGGGCGGGGAGAGAAGGAATTCACCTACCAACTCTCCTAAGTTTTGTTTAAATGACTATAATTTTGTATCTCTAATAAAATGATTGATTTAGATTAAGTAATTTTTCACAATGGTCATTATGATCCATTTTATTTTTCAGTAAAAGTTGTATGTATTTGAGGTATAAAACAGGATGATTTAGTTAAGCAATATTTTACTAAAATTACCCACACACAGTCATTTATCAAATATGTCAAGGAAAAAGAAATGAACACTACAGCATACTTTTACTCCTATGCATAAACTCTATATTTTTGCTAGTTATTATTAAAAATGTAATACATGCCCCTCCTCTTCAGTACTTATGATCATACTGCAGGTACTAGGAAGTAAGAATGGTGGTGGATTTTGCAGATTGCAAGGTGCATAATAGATGTTCAAGAAATATTTGTCGATAGAATGAACAGATGAAAGTGTCACCCATTCTTCATAGCTTTCAACCACTTTTACGTAAAAGAACTGGGCTAGCTTATCTGGAAAGACGTATACCTAATCAGTAATGCTGATTAATGAAAGCAACTATTCAAAATGTCTTCAAATACTTGCATGGAAACAAGAACCATAAATATTTAACCTTTAAGATATGTAGATTCCACTACCTTCAAGTTAATCTTCAAAAATTCAAAATATCATCGTAACATAAAACAAGCCAATAGCTTAATTTACACATTTTCCAAGTCGGCTGCGAATCTTATGTTCAAGAACGACTCAAAGAGGTCTACGGAATCAGGCTCTTCATTTGCAAAACCCAAACTGTTCTTACCCTGCACAAGTGGGTAATTGGCTACGCACAATTGCTCTACAAATGTGCAGCCAGAACCACCCAATACAACCATTTGCTTTTACATTTGGCAGAAAAGTGTTGTGTTAGAGAGAGGCCTTTGTGTTGTGTTTTAGCGCTCTAGCGAGGGCTTTTCCCCTCCTCCAGTGCCTTTTTAATGTTATATCATAAACATCTACAAGTGAGGATTTATAATACAGATGCTTTCTACGGATGCCTTTAAGCTGCTTCAGAATGTATCCCACTATTGCTTTTTGCTCAGGTGAAGTCTAAGGTGCCTTGGAAACTGGAGATAATGGCACCTATCCCACAGTGTTGATTAAGGATCCAATGAAATAATGCACGTAAAGTACTTAGCACAGTTCCTGAATCAAAAGAAGTGTTCAAAAAGGTTAGCTATTAGTGAAAAGAAAAATAACATGAGCTTAGTGATATTTTAAACATTAATTTTTAAAAATTCGATTATGTCTTTTTTTTTGTTCTGGGCAAAATATTCGGTATTCTTTATGACATACAAAATTCCGATTCATGTTTTGCAGACACTAAGAAACACATAAAGGGACACAGGTAGAGGCGTTGATAAAGACTCCCACTTATGGGCAGCCCAGGTGGCTCAGCAGTTTAGTGGCGCTTGCAGCCCAGGGCGTGATCCTGGAGACCCAGGATCGAGTCCCACGTCGGGCTCCCTGCATGGAGCTTGCTTCTCCCTCTGCCTGTGTCTTTGCCACTCTCTCTGTGTCTCATGAATGAATAAATAAAATCTTAAAAAAAAAAGACTCCCACTTAAAATGATAATGTGTTTACTAATTTTCAGGCTTTAATAGACCAATAAAATGGACAGTTATGAATGCAAGAACGTCTCAGAAGTGGGGCTGTGCTTGAAGACATGAGCCCTGGTCAAATGCAATGAATATAGAAACTGCAAACTGGGGTTTTTACAAATGAACTGCATGTATCACTGAAGTGCATTTAATGACTGCACAGAACTGCAACATTTTGCCCGAGAACTCAAGTAACACCTACCATTCAGAGAGTGGTGGAGTTTAACACTTAACAAAAGAAAACAAATAAAATAAACGAGTCCTCATCTCAAATTCCAGCTCTTCCCTCTTCAAATAAAACCACATAAGGACTACATAGTTTTGTTTTCAAGTATATGAAGTCCAGTTGCCCAAACATTTGTCAACAATAATTTAATAACACATATGTAGGAATTCCTTGAGAAAAAAAAAAGTGTTGAAAAAAATGCGTGTTAGAAAAGATACATTTTTCCAAAGTTTTTTTTTTTTTCTTTCCCTATTCTTGAAGGAGGCTATCTCAGGCTCTAGAATTCTCTTTCCAAATTATGCTTTCTGATACCTTGCTTGAAAGCAAGTAGTATTAATCAAACAAAGGAAGGGCACGAGGGAAATCAGAAAGATGTAATGCAAGCAGTTAAAAGTGACATGACCTTCTGTAATGTCGCTCGTCACAGACTTATATGCCACACACTGGAGGAAGGTCTTGAAAGAAACTGATTCTTGGTACTATTCCTCGAATGTAATACTAATAAAGATGACATTTTTAAAAACACACGTAGACAGCCCCAAATGCAGCATGCCAGCTACATTACAGCCAAAGAATAAGCAGATAACATTATCTTTAAAAGCATAATATTTCTTCTTTCATATTCTATATTTGCTGAGCATTTGTCATTAACATATAAAATATAATATGTAGCTGTACTTTTTAAAAATCCATTTCCAAATGGAGCAAAATTGCATCTGTAGAATATGTATATTATACAGTTACACAGGAGCTCTTTTCATATTATGACTTTTAATTATAATTCAACACAACTTAAACGCTTTATGACTTGCAAGGAAATAAAATTTTATTTGGCTGAAAATATTAATAATGGTGTTGGTAATCTGAATAAAAGTATGACATGTTTAATATTACTGCCCCAGACAATGATGTATAAGGGAGGGGACCAGAGGATGCAGAATAGGAAGACCAAGACAGTGAAGGGATGAGATGAAGTAGATCCAGGTAACTTTATTGTTAAAGTCATCACAGGGCAGCAAATACTAATTACTGCTTTTTAATGCCAATATTAGGTGTGTATTTTAAAACAAAAGTGACCAAAGGGTGTTAAAAGGCTCACCAATAATTCTTAAAATACTTTCTATTGTGATTTGTCCAGGAATAAAGTCCTCCACTTCTTTATAGCTCTTCAAAGAAAAAGGAACCAAAAGAATCTTGGTTATGTCACCCTTGTAAGATAAGTATTGAGTACCACAAAGCCTAAAACCCTCAAAGCCAAAGCTGACACAAACCAGTTTCTTTCATATGTTTACTTTTTTCCTTGGAAATAATCTTTGAATTAAATAGATGTTTTGCTATGTTCAGAATGAATAGTTGCACAATTCAAATTGCTTTACTCAAACACGGTCTATAAAAAAGCAACACATTTAAATTAAAGAAGAAATCACTGCTGTCCAGATGTGCAACTGCATGTTAAAAAATTAAAGAAAGAAAATTGTCACAAAAGAAAGAAGTTTCATATTTAATTTCATATTCATAGAACATCCAAATGTGTACAGATGCTTATATTTGGACACATTACAAACTAAATGCCTATTTCCACCCTAGAGATACAGAGGAATTTGGAGAGAGCAGTATTCTTCAACATGGTCTGGAGTTCATTTATACCATTTTGTGTGTGCATAAACCAAGCAGAGCATGCATCTGTGTGCCAATGAATTTATTACATGTGTAAATATCATATGAAATTATTGGATGTCTACGGATTGAGAAGATGCATATAAACCCTCATATTATCTCAAATACTGAAAAGTATGAGAGTTGACCTCTGGTCAACAAAAGTTAGCTAAAGACTTTTGTGGTCAGTAAGATCATTATAGGTACACTCGTGCTGTCATTTTTGCAACAGCACATCTGCTTCTCAAGAAATTTTTGAGAAGGAACTTTTGCAAAATGAATGGCACAATTAAGCCGTACATATAATTTACTCCACGTTTGGAAGAATAATAAGACTCATAAACAGGTCTAGGATATACTGTTTCATCTAGTAGATCTCAAAAGCAACTGGATGTATGATGGCTGCTTAGTTTGATTCACGCTATTAAAGATTTGACCTTGGAGTATTTCAGCTACAGTAGTCATCAAGATAACTGAACCACTAGATGTAATAATAATTAGTGTGATAGGCTTGCCAGTGAGGTTGAATATATTGCAATACAAAAGAAGGCAGACTAAAAAGAAAAGCATTATTACTTACTGCTAAAAGACTTCCTGATTTTTACAGAGACACTCAAATACAATTATTTCTTCTTGCAGAATGCATTTCCTTGGCTCATTCTGGGAAGTGCCATGTTGTAATTTAGTCTGATTCTTAATAGGAAATGTGGCTTTAATGTGGCTATCAGATGACTTTTGATGCATGCCACTGATTACATATAGCCTGTATGCTGCATCATCAACAACAACATTCTTATTTGCAGTATAATATGCTTTGCTGTAAGGTGCAAGGGCAGTAAATTTCTTTACTGGCCAAGAATATGTAACCTTTTAATTTTTTAAGTGTCAGCTTAATATGCAGAAAACCTCTTCCATTATGAAAGACTAAATATAATATAAATTCTATAATCAGTATAAGCATCTTAAATGAATTTCTTTTCCTATTTCCTTCTCAGTATTCTTAAATGTTCATTCTTACACTTACACAAAGCAGTGTGAACAGAATTCTAGTGTTTATTTGAACTATGTCTCCATCTAAAGGCTTCACAATGTATTGTATTTTGGCTGGCAGGGAAAATCCTAGCTTGGTGTCTTTTAGGATATTGCATATTAATTTGACTGAGCAGGGAAAAAAAGGTCAACTATTAACCTACAATGTGCTTTTTAAATAATAATGCTTTTCTGAAACTATTTTATTGTCAGGTTAGAGGAAAATAGTATACAAAAAGCCTAAAAAAAAAACAAAAAACAAAACCCAAACGGAGTTGTTTAATGTGCTTTGCAAAGTGAAAAGATAACTAGACTTACCACTAATGTATTACGTAAAATTTAGTATTTTCAAAGGAAAATATTTTTGTCCATTAACAGTAAACTGATTTTGAAAAAAAAAAAAAGAAAAAGTTATGTACTCAGGCCTCTCTACATAAAATCAGATTTCCATTCCAGAACCATAAATTTGTTATTTAAAAAAAAAAGGTAGAGTTTTAAATGTTTAAAGTTCTAAAACAACCTTAGGAATTTTTATTCTTTAAGTATCTCATGAAGAGTCCATGTTATCTATTTAAAACATGTTCCGCAAAGCAAGAGGAGGAAGAGGTGTGACCTCTGTGCGAGTACCATCCTCCAATCTTCTTAGAATCGTGCATTGCTCTAACCCCTGCAGATATGCTTGGGAGCAATAAAGCTGCAATAGTCAGGAAGTTCCTTTCAGGCAAATGTATAGTTTAGCACACGAAAGAGGGGAAAATGCTATACTTTTGGAAGAATAGTATCTGAAAACAAAACAAAAAAATCATTTATATTGGAGATTAACATTAGCAAACTCTGGACTATACTGTTCTGATAGGTTCAATTGACTTTTTACAGAAATTCACAGCTACTCCCTATGTTAAGCAGTATGCTGGGGATAATGGAAGGGTGAGGGGAATAGGTGGACGCTTGTAGAGAAAAATATTCTGACACTAATTTGATTTTCTCTTTCTTTTGTTCTTCTTGTGCCTAGAATATTTTGAGGCCTGAGAGTATTACGTGAGAAAAATTTAAAAATAGACTGAATTTTGAATTTCAAAAAATCATATAGTCAGAAAACTTTAGTTTTTTTCTTTATAGCCCTTTGCTATAAATAATAATGATAAAATATATTTTATCTCTTTTTTTGTAAAGAATAATCACCTCACAAAAGAAAGCCCATGTGGGTGAGACCTACATTTGAACTGGAAAGAATGTCTATGGTGAATGGTGAATTGTAGCATAAAAGCCTGAATGAAAAGAATGTTCACGAAACCTCACACAAAACCTCCATAACCGTTTTATCACAAGCTTCCCATAATATAACACAGCTCTATATTCTAGGAAAAGCTTGCCCGGTCCACTTATCATTTCTGCTTTATGTAGTGTACTGTATGATTGCTAAATTAGTGCATAATGCATTTATAATATTTATAGTACCAACATTTAGTTAAATAACCTTTATGTAAGATTTATGTTGATTTTTTTTATTTCTCATTTAATGGCAAATTATGAAGAGCATGTTTCATAAAGATAATTCTCCATTTAAATTCATCAGTCCATTAAATATTAAAATTATGTTTCTGATGCAATCGAGAACAAATTTGTCCAGCTTCAGTGATTATTTGCACTCATAAAAATTAGGCTTGATTAATAAAATTTAAATGCTTGATTAAGTTGACATTTTCATGTTCTATTCTGATTTATTAAAATTAGTCCCTGTGCCCAGGCCTGGTATGCTAGTGTAGGTTTACCTTTCTCCTTCTCTTAGTCGACATCCAGAGAGAAGCTGTCAGGAAGGAGTGTTGTGTTTTGGACTCAAAGACGGTTTCAGGAAAATGCCCTATTCTTTGCTCAGAGTGCTGTCGGCCTTTGTCTTTATGCACTGTGCATGGTGGAGGTTTGTATTACAATAAACAAGAAAAATGTTTCTTTCAAATATCTATTGATATGATCTGGAAAACAGCATTTATTTATGATATTTCTGTAAAATTCAGTTACCAAGCAGCTTTCATCTGTAGAGGACTGGTCAAATTTCTTCATCTGCTTTTTTTTTTTTTTTTTTGCTGATAAAAATATGGTTTTTATTTTTGTGGGACTTCCATACACATAGAAGGGGGGGATTATAGACACAGGAAATCTTTCTGCCGCAATGCTACTCTCTTTATCTACAAGCCTAAAACCAAGACTGATGGTCATGGAAAACCATCCTATTCAAGAGCACTTCCAAGGGAACTTTTCAAGAAAGGAAGTGACATACAATGTCTAAGCCCTCATTATACCCACACTGGTTTATCCTATTTTCTACATGGGCAGGTGCCTAGCTGTCATTTACTGAGCCCTCAATATGTGCTTAGCACAGTATGTTATCTCTTTAATATCTCTTTAATCGTCACCAAACCTCAACAAGGTGGCTATTATCCCTGACTTATTGGTGAGGAAACTGAGGTTCAGAAGAATGAATAAATTTGCATGGCTAACAAGGAGAATGTTTGGAATTAAATCCCAGGTCTTCCTAATTTCAAAGTTTGGGCTTTTAACCTCTACCAGCGAGAAATGAGTAATGATAACAGTTTTTGAGGCTGCTGGTGGTGGGGGGGGGGGGGTGTCACTCACTTGGAAACTTCGTTTAGATGAACGGACTTTCTCTCATTTAAGCATGCTACCAAAATATTGGGTTATTTAAAAAAATAAATGATATGGTATGATAGTTATTTTTTTCTTGCATGATGGAATAAATTCAAATGGCAGGAAATGCCCTTGAAGGCCTGTTTTAGTTTGGTTGCCTACATGTACCATTAGAGTTCCACATACAAGATGGTGGAAAGACTTTACAGTTGCATGCTCTTGATAAATGCATGTCATTTAACACTAAAAAAAAAAAAAAAAAAAAAAAAAAAAAAAAAAAAAAAAAAACCTCTCAGAGTTATTGGACCCCTATCAGAGTTCTAATTTACAAACATGGGATCCCTGGGTGGTGCAGCGGTTTGGCGCCTGCCTTTGGCCCAGGGCGCGATCCTGGAGACCCGGGATCGAATCCCACGTCGGGCTCCCGGTGCATGGAGCCTGCTTCTCTCTCTGCCTGTGTCTCTGCCTCTCTCTCTCTCTCTGTGACTATCATAAATTAAAAAAAAAATTAAAAAAAATAATTTACAAACATTTTCCACAAGCTGATAAAGACATACCATTTGGTTTCCACTTTTAGTTTGTTAATGGAGGTCTTGCACTTTCTTATCACCTTTCTGAACCAGGGTCAATAAATCTCTACAAATATTATAGGAAACCCAGTGCCAACACCACTCACTACAAGAGGCATAATGCTCAGGACTAATAATGCACACTAGTCATGGGGTCATGAGTCAGCCACAAAGTGCTACTGTTGGCCCTATATCCTACCCTACCCTCACCATCAAGTTCGAACAAGTTTTGGCTAGCTACAAGGAGAATGCAAAATCATTCAGAAAGAACAAACAGGCTATTACTAAAAAGAGTAAGAACAACACATCCACCCTGAGAACTGAGACCAAAACTATGAGCATCCTTTTTTCTCCTCTTCTCCATCTCCCTCTTCAATTACAGAAATGACAAAATTGTGTGTATGTGTGGGGGCAGATCTTTCAGAAGAACAGAGATAATAAAATCACTTGGTTGACTGACATACAGGTAAATGCTTGGGTTGGACACTTTGGAGAATCATCTAGGCAATGAATTCTTTGGATCCAAGGGAGGCTTTGAAGGGAATTTAGAGGTTTCAAGGAGTTTCTGGGGCTCCAGGGATCATCTGGGGCCCAAATAAGAGAAAGTAAGTAATTTGGGGGGCGGGCATGATCTTCAGGTTTCTTTCAAGGTTGCCAAAACAATTCATTTAGTAGAAAAGGAGCTAGATTTCAGGGTAGAAATCCTCTAGAAAAATGAAGCTCACCTCTTTACCTTGTTACATTCTCAGATGCTTTGGAGAATCTGAGCAAGTTGGGAAGGATTCAGGTCAAAAACAAACAAACAAACAAACAAACAGAAAAAAAACAAGAATAACTGGTAAGCATCCCCTATGCTGGCTACTGCTAACTTTAAATTCTGTCTTCCTTTGGAGTCTTCATAGATCCAAAGCAAGAAGGATGCCTTCCAGTGAGGAGGATCTTCAGTAAATTGACTTTTAAAAATAGAAATGTTTTCCTTTACATCTTTCTCTGCATGAGCTGACATGTCACGTACAGGTAACACTCATCTTTTACTGTTCTATACTTTTACCTTGCCAATTTGAAGTTTAGCTGCAGTCTGAGAATAGAGTAAAAGGATAGCCAATAAATTGAAGAAGTATTAAAGGCAAACATGGAGTTACTGAATGAAAGGCACAGACTGAAGAGTGGCTGCGGTAAGAGTTGTGGTCACAGAGAAACAGACCCCTTTTCTTTACATATACAGCACATGCATATACATCTGGGGTGATCTAATATCTCTTGGTTGCTCACCCAGCTTTCATATACACACCTCCATAACCACACCTATTATATTCATGCCCTTGAGTTAGTTGTTTGTTTCCCTCATTAGGCCATAAACTGTCCTGGGCAAGGACCCTGTATTAATCACCTTTGAACAACAGTGCTGTGCCTGTAGACATTCAAAAAACTTTTGTTGAATGGAAATATTTATGCACAAACATTGGACAATTTTTTAACCCAGAAGGATTAGACTAAAATATTTATTCACTGGGTGTCTGGGTGGCTCAGCGGTTGAGCATCTGCCTTCAGCTCAGGGCATGATCCCGGGGTCCTGGGATGGAGTCCCACATCCGGCTCCCTGAGAGGAGCCTGCTGCTCCCTCTGCCTCTCGTGAATAAATAAAATCTTTAAAAAATAAATAAAATATTTATTCACTCATCACACATTTTTTGAGCAACTACTACACTGCTATGTCTGAGACATCTGGCTGAGATTAAGTACACAAATGTAAGATACAACGAGAACAATTTTAGGCTAGTAAGGAAGACCCACAGTGAGGTGACTATTACAATACAGGGAGAAGGACATGGGGTCTTAGAGGAGTGAGTTTATTTACCCTCTGAGGGTGTGTCAGCAGCGGGAGGCAGGTGGGAGGCAGGTAGGAGGAGTCAAGAGTGGGAGGGAAGTTGGGGATGGCTCTCCAGAAAAAATGATAAAAATGCTAGGTGGTTACCCAGGAACATATACATAAATGATTAAAATCATACTGGCTGGCAAATTAGTATTAATTACCAAAAATATTCAAAACGCACACAAATTTGACCCAGAAATTCTCTTACCGTGATTGCCCCAAAGGCTGTTACCAGAGACCTGACTGAAGATTTGGTTAGTATTTTATCTATAGTGTTATTTGGGATGGCAAAAATCTTTGAAATATTTCTTTTCTTTCTTTTTAAAGATTTTATTTATTTATTTATTTATTTATTTATTTATTTATTTATTTGATATAATGGAAAGAACAAGCAGGGGGAACAGCAGGCAGATAGAGAGGCTTGATCCCAGAACCCTGGGATCATGACCTGAGCAGAAGACAGATGCTTAACTAACTGAGCCACCCAGATGCCCCTCTTTGAAACATTTATAATATGAGTGTTCAAGAAAAAAACTAATCATCTACATGGTGAAAACAATGCAGCCACTAAAAATCATGTGGTTTTCCAGTGATTTAAGGAATATTTCTAAATAGGCTGCTGATATAAAAAGTAGATGTACTAACAGTACATTTAATGTGATCCAATTTTTGTAAAAAAAAAAATATGTCTGATAAAAAAATACACATTTACTTCAGTAAACTTATTTTTTTTAAGGAAAGATAAAGCAGAGAGAGATTGTTATCATTCTTTGGGAACCCAGTCTGCACCAGATAGTGCTGTTCCCAGTGCAGCTACTATCCTGGCCATCCCCCATCTCCTCTCTCCTACATCCATCACCCCTCAAAACTTCCCTTTTCTCCAAGGTGGAAGGGGAATTGGGGGATGGGGAGGGTGGTGGTGACGCCTTGATCTCCATGGCCAGGCCACCGCCTACTCATCAATGCCAACAAGGTTCCCAACAAGTCATGGTGCAGCTTAAGGAGGAGCCTTGGAGGCCACCCCAGAATGAGGCACCTGAGCGAGCCGGTCTTGGTGGCTGCAGAGCCACCATATATCACACCTGGACCTCCAGGCCTCTATGGGCAGCTCCTTGAGCAGGTACCTCAGGAGCTCCAGCCACCTGTCACATAATTGCATCACACACTGTGAAAACCTGCACGTCCCCTCCCCATCTCCCAGAAGTGCATGTGCTTTTCAGGACAACTCGGGGCTGGCATGGCACAGGTGCTTCCATGAGGCTGGAGACCTGGCCTGTGCTGCCCCTCCCTGGGCCACCATGTCTGTCTCTCACAAATTTACTGGCTCTGCAGAGGTTACCAACTTATCCTGGGCCTCAGTTTCCACATCTTTATGATAAAAGCATCATTCCTTCCTTCCTGCTTCTGTGTTCTATGGACCAAGTCTTTGGTCTCTTGGGCCCTGCTGAATGGGAGCCTGTGGAATTGGAGGAGAGAAAGCCAGCCTGGGAACCACTTAGAACTGGGTTCTGGTCCAGCATTGCTGGACGAGCCTTTGCAAGTGGCATAACCTTGGGTTCCTGTTCTCCCAAGTGGTGAAGAGTTGTTTTGCAGGTAAAGAGATGACAAAATTAGCAGAGGCACCATCTGGTACATTTTTGTGACTCCCCCCTTCCACCCAGGACTCTCATTTATTGTTCAATAAACATTCTGCACTTGAAAACAATTCTGCTAGAATACAGGGGAGGTAAAGCTGAAGCTATGGTTTGGGTGGGGCCTGCTCACAAGGCAGTCTTCCATACATGCTTGGAGATGCTGGAAAAAGACCAAAATAGCCAACCAGAATTTTATTTCAGAACAGATCACCTTCCTAAAGTTTTTTTTTTTTTTAAAGATGTTATTTTATTTAATCATGAGAGATACAGAGCAGGAGAGAGAGAGGCAGAGACACAGGCAGAGGGAGCCCCGTGTGGGACTCCATGCAGGGAGCCCCATGTGGAACTCGATCCCGGATCTCCAGGATCACACCCTGGGCTGCAGGCGGCGCTAAACTGCTGCGCCACCCGGGGTGCCCCTTCCTAAAGTTCTTGAGGTAAAAATCCAAGGTGCAGTTGGGATACAGTCACCAAATAAATACAGACCATCTAGTTACATTGGAATTTCAGATAAATAATGATTATTGTTTTAGGTAAACATCTTTTTTACCTGAAATTCCAATTTAACTGGGCATCTGTATATTTACTTGCTAAATCTGGCAACCCTAAATAAATTGGGGGTGAATTCAGAGAGCTTCAGGGGCTAGAGATGGAGAGAAATCTGCAGGGTAGAAAGCATTGTCATCTACCGAGACTGAGAGGATAGTAAATAGCAGGGTGGTCAGACGGGACATTTGAGCAGTGTGGAAAAATTGTGGAAATCTGTTGGTCAATGTCCAGAGCCTGACGAGGTGATGATCATTGATGTCTGGGGACACCAATCTGTACAGTGAGTGATTATCTGGCACAGCTAAGCAGTTGGTGAACAGCTTTGAGAGGAGTCATAGGGGATAAACTTTTCTATTGACATCTGATTGGCTGTTTTTTTTTTTTTTTAATGCTAGTGACTGTTGGAAAACGAAAGGTCTTTTTTTTTTTTTTTTCATGGTCTTCCTCAAATTTTTGCAAGCTGGTGACCTTCTGAAAAAATTGAGAAAATTGCTGTTGAAATAAGCAGGAAGAAGAAAAAAGTGATCATCCATTTTTAGATGTGTTTACAGGCTGTATGACTCAGTGCTGCTTCTGTTAAGAGCAAGTATGTGGTCTTTTTTGGTACTAAGATGCAAACAGAGGAGACTTGTGGTCTATGCTACTTTCCGTGAATGATCAAGTATTGAAGTAGAGAAGATCTAACTGTACATTCAAAGTGCTTTGCTTATGGAGTCTCTCTTCTCCACTCCACTTTGGCCAGCCACTAGGTTCTATTAGGAATATTTCACTTGTTCAGTATTCTACTTATCCAAATATTGCACCATGGGCTTCTTTGAAGCCAGCTGAGAAAAAAATAAATCTATTTGATTCACAGGAACTCTGGTCAAACAAGCAGATGTTTCTTTGCTGGCTTGTACTTGGTGGGCCATCCCAAATTGTCCCATCACCAGCATTTCTAGCAGCAAATAAAATTCCCTCCTCGTGAGCTTTATTCCTAGAAATAAGTGCCCTGGACCCAACTGGAACAGGTACAACAAGAAATAATATTCAGTACTATTCTAAACAGGAAAAGCAGAATTGAGGGCTTTGCCATTTGAGGAAGCTAAGGAAATATTTTGCTATTTACTGAAGTATTTTAGCAAGGCAGACTTTGGCTCAATTTGTGTCACAGTCAGATCATGAATCAGAGAATGATTTCATGGATTTACCCTACTCTTCAGCCTTTTAATGTCTCCATTGATTAGGCAACTGAGATTGCTATGTGGGAGGAATATCATGACAGTAAAATTGAATGTTCTTTTAAAGTGTAATTAGAAAACACCTCTTGAAGAATTTTTGTATGTCAAAAATATTCAAGGACTTTCTTCACTAATATGAAGGCTTTTCAGCTTTGGTTTACTCTTCCCATCCATGCTCACCTGGGTTGACTGAAGGTAGTTCTACAGGTCATGAACAATTTTGAAATTAATGGGGTCACCTGGGATTAAACAGGTGACCAATGCCAATTCTTGACAGGTCACTGGGAACCTCATAAGGATATTGGGGTTACCTGGGATTCCATAGGAGGCTCTCGACATTTAGAAAGTAAGCCCTTGGGAAAGGCATGCCCCAGAACAGACCATGAAAACAGCCTGCAGAACAAGGAAAAGCTGAGTTCATATCCCACTTCCTCTGTGGAGCTCATTATTTGTTTTCTTTGGTTTTGAAATTTCCTTATTGGGAAAAGGATAAAACCATTTAGAATAATCTACTTGGTAAAGTGATTGTAAAGAATTAAAATAGATAGTGTATTTAAAAAAGGCTTAGCAGGATACCGGATACACGAAAGTTGCTTAATATCTGTCCCATTTCCCTGAAGGCAAGGAGGATGTGGAGAATGGTAGAATGGAGACACTGAGGGTTTTCCATCAATCTGTGTGCTTGAAGGTGAAGAAGGTAAGACTATTGGCTCTTCTAAAACTCAAGGAGAAGCTTGCTCTAAAGGTGACCAGGGTGGCTCAGCTCAGTGGTTGAGCATCTGCCTTTTTCTTGGGTCCTGATCTGGGGTTCCTGGGATCGAGTCTCAGGTCAGGCTCCTTGCATGGAGCCTGCTTCTTCCTCTGCCTATGTCTCTGCCTCTCTGTCTGTATCTCTCATGAATAAATAAAATTTTAAAGGTGACCAGGGAGACATGGGATATATCAAAATATAGTCTCAAGTATAATGTACTTGACCCGTGGTTAGGAGTACACACTTCAGACAGATTGACAGACTCTAATACCCATTCTGCTACTTTCTAACTGTGTGCCTTTGGATAAGCTATTAAACTCCTCTGGCTGGTTTCCCTATTTGTAAAGTAGTAATAATGATACCTGTCTCCTAGGGGGTGCAAGAGACCCCTGGTTTTCTTGGCCAACCCAGCTCTTTCCTCCTGAGACTTGATTCCCTCTTCTCAAGGAAGTGGTCTTGTGGCCATGCTTATTCCACCCAAGCATGTTCCCTTGAGACTGGGCAGCACTTGATTTAGGAAGACCCAACCCACTGGCTGGGCTGATAGAACTAGCTTTTCTCTCCTTGGGGCAAGATGAAGGTCATGACAAAAAGTAAGTGCCTAACATGGTGCCCAGAATGTAATGAGGATTCAGTAGGTTTTAAATCCAGAGCAGAGGCAACTTTGTGGTATCTATACTTTAACTTACAAAATTTCAGTCCACAGCAGCTATAATGTAGATACTTGGTACAAGCCTAATGGGCATTACGGGGGAAGGGGAAATTTTCCTTAGGTTTTGGAGTGACAGCTCAAACCAAGACAAGCATGATATTCTTGTCTTTATAACCCCTTCATGACAGAGACATTTCTGAATGAAGCATGCATTTATTAATGTTTTCTTTCCCCCACAAAAGCCTAACAATTCCCATGCCAGAAATTTTAATGTCATGATGTGAGTGTAGGTAGTAGATTCAGATGTAGGAGTGCTTATTTTTAACAAGTCCAATTGGGAAACAGCAGAGGTGAGATACCATTTCTAACCACGCCTCTTTCTCATGCACACCTCTCAGTCTATAGCATTAGCCTCAGGACTAGCTGTTTCCTCACCCCAATCTCAAAAGGTTCAGCTCATTAAATGCAGCAAAACTTACTCGGCAAGGACTACACCTCATTTTTCTCATTAAACCGGAATAGGCACCATGGTTAGGAAAAGATAGGGGTCTTAGCTCCTATGATCATAAGTAGGAAGGGTCTCCATTCCTCATCTCCAAGAAAAGAAATGGTCTCCAAAATAAACAAATACAAAGAAATCCTTTCCTATTTTAATGTTAATGTCAACCATCAACCCATATGGTGAAGACAGAATTTTTACCCATCTATGCATTTTTTATCTTTCATAGTACTTTCTCTTTTATTTCAACTTCTTATGTCATGGACATGTTATTTCCTTTTTTCTCTTGCTATTCAAAACTCAAGGTCAATTTGTTTTTCTTTTATAATTTTTATCCTAATTGAATGTTCTCAGCCAAATGTACCAATGATTTGATTTTTTTTTTCATGAGAAAATTTGCCTGCCCGCCCACCCTCCCTCCTTCTCTCTCTTTTAAAACAGGAAACTTTCTGGAATCACACAGTGGTGTGATTAATGCACTTCAGAGATAACCTAAAGTTTCCACACATGCTGAAAGATTCTGCATGCTTTGGGGGATAGCAATAAGGACTTAGGGCAAAATACCACTTCTCCAGGGCTGTGCACTATGGAGTAGAGTCAATTAGACACAGCATGGCAGTCTCTGTAAACACTTTCCCTTGAGTTACATATATATGTATGTATGTGTGTATAAATGTATAGGTATATGTATAGATGTGTGTGTGTGTGTGTGTGTGTGTGTGTGTATAATAATCTGTAACCAGCAAGGTATAATTCAGGCTTGTTTTCAAAGGGAGCAACAAGTCCAAATATATAGCTAGGTGTGGCAAAAGACATATAATTAGGCAAAATGGATTTAGGAGTTACATAAAGTCTCAACTGAGCCACTGTGTAAAAAACTAAATGAAGTATTGTGATTGCTGCTCTGGTATCTAGGAAGAACAGAATATGTGGATAGTGTGTTCTGGGCAAATAAAAGGTAGTTGTTGACAGTTATGGAGTATAGCTGGCATTCCGTGAGACTTGGACTATGGACTGTTTCACAGTGGGCTGTGCTGAGGAATAAAATGTCAGTGGCTAGAGTGGATGGAGCTCTGTTAGAGATGTGCCCAAAAGAAACAATTTGGTAAATACTATTGGAATATTATTTTGAGGAAAAGAAGCGCAGTAGTAATAATATTATTATTAGTATATTTCCAATATACTATTGGAATACTATTGGAATTATATTTTGAGGAAAAGAAGCGCAGTAGAGAAATTCATATAGTCTGTAACTTTTCAATAGTCATAAAAATTCTCAAAGAATTATAAACACAAGAGGATACATTATATATTACTATTTTCCCTCTACAAGTGGACCTTTCCAGTCAAGGCAGGTATATTCTGGAGAAGATAACAAGCAAAGTCTATAGTTTACAGAATTTTTCACTAAGAATACTCAAACCAATGACTAAATATTGACGATAAGCCCCCTCATAGGATTAAGAAGCTGAAACTAAATTACCACTTTTTCCTATTTGCAAATAATCTTATTTGCAAATTTGTCTCAAGGCAACTGAATGAAAAGTAGATATTCTTCTCTCTCGACAATCTCCCTGAAATAAATGGGACAAAAAAGCAATTGTCTGAGAGAGTTCCATTTTCTTAAAGAAAACATCCTGGATTAATTGACAAAAGTACCGATTAGTCCCCATGACACCAATGCTTATGGCATCTGGGGTTTGTCTCTCAGTGTGCAATTTAAATATGTATCCATAAAATCCTTGCCAATAATAACTTCTTGTCTATTGATACTGCTTAGCTATTAAAATCTCTATTAACAATCTCATGTTGGGTTTGATAAACCTTACAGAATATGTTTTCAACACTTCAGACTTACAAGATACTTGCTAGGTAAAGTGGCAAGGACAACAATGAATAGAGTCCCCACCCTTAAACTTACAATCATACAATCACATGACAGAAACAAATATATACCAATAAAATAGGAAAATAAACATGGTTGTTTTGTTGGCAACTTTGCATGTACTTGGTGACTATGCATCAGGATTTTTCCTTTATTTTGATGATAAAATTATTCTGAAGAAGTATATTCAGATTGTGTTACCATTTTGAAGTGTATTTGGCTTGAATTATGTATTTTTAATTAAAGATTTTATTTATTTGTTTCTTTCTTTAGAGACCATGCGTGTGCATGTGGGTGGGGATAGGGGCAGAGGGGGTGAGGTAGGGAAAGAATCTCCAGCAGGCTGAGAGCTGTGCCTGGAGCCCAATGCTGGGCTTGATCTCACAACCCCGAGACCATGACCTGAGCCAAAATCAAGAGCTGGATGCCTAACTGACTGAACCACCCAGGCACCTCTACTTGAGTTATTTGAAAGGGAAAATGTTTTATGGCACAGGTATGCCTGTGCAGCTATTAAGATGCTATTATAATGAAGTATTATATAATACTATTAAGCTGATGATCAGATAACTTTGGTTTCTATACCATTACAGGCATGGGACACAGGAGAAACTCCTGATTATAAGTCAAATGTAGACCCTTAATGTCTCCCCTCCAAAAATCTATGTAATCTGAAGAAGATGAACAGCTACCAAATAGATTCTCACATTTGACAAACCTTTAAATTCTTCTCAGTAGCTATCTATGAAGTTATCAAATTGCAAATGTCCTGTCTAGAGAAGACACCTCCCTCCCATTTATTTATATATATTGGAAAGCTTTTTGAAGTTGTATGTTCACTAAGGGTGTGGTGACTGAGATAATCTAAGGGGAATGAAAACTTGCAGGAGAACAGATATGATTATAATGTGGCTAGCTTCCGCTTCCCACTCTAAAACTCTTTTTGAGAAAGAAGTTGTTTCACAGATTCTAAAAACTTTCAAAAATGCCAGAGAGGGCAGGTGGGTTCAGTATAACTTTCCCTAGGTTAAATGAAAGCTCTTTATCCTCGAGCTGGTAATCCTAATACACCCCTGACACAAGACAGATATTCGCTGTTGTTCAGTGAATATTTATTGAATTAAGGTACTTTATGCACTTTTCTAGGTCAACAAACCATTCCTCTTTCCTTCCTTCCAATGGCAGACTACAGAGAAATGTCTTAAATAAAATACATTCATTTGATCTTATCATAAATAATTTTATGACATTATGTCTTAACTCAAGATTAAGACATAAAAACAAACAAGGAGAGTAAAAAATACTCATTTGAAATAACCCATTTATAATTAAAAGTCAGAGCTCATTCTATGGCATGCTCTTGATTTTAGTTCCTACCAAGATGAGACATGTTAGAAAGAGGTTAGTACTTTCTATTACGTTAGGACCAGAGTTATTAGTTTTGAACTGATTAAAACTTTCCTCCAAACTCGAGTATTTATAAACAGAAGTTCTAGTTTGTAAAAATAAATCAATGTTGATCTTGTCAAAGGGGCTAGGAATAAGAACAAACACGCAATCAAATAATCAAGTAGAAACTTACTGTATCACGTTGCCTGTTATCTTTCCCTGATATTATCAAGAAGTAGTTCCATGTCAATAGTAACAACAAAACCAGTGGTATCATGTAGAGCTCAAAGTTCCAGACAACAAAGAGAAAGAGCTGGAGGAGGAGAAGAGAAAAAAAGATGAGTCAACTCTGACTTTCATTAAATGGACACTCTTATCCATACTCCACTTGAAATACACAAAACTAAATGCTCAGAATGGAAAGATTTATCTTGAAAACAAAGCCTTGAGAACCTGTGAGGCATTTTTCTAAAAGCACAACTGACCCCTGGCAAGTTACTGTTAAGATTTTTACCTTAATTTCTGTGAAGGAAAACTGACATCATTACACTGCCAATGAGGCACTTTTAATTTTTCTCATCTAGTGAAATTATTGTGAGATTGGACAAAATAAAGTTAAGGGAAAAAAAACGGCTGCCAAATAAGCTTCACTACATTGTCAGACATAGCTGATCTATCTGCCTTAATGATAAAGAATGAATCACTGTTTAATATCATGGACTTTTTTTTTTTTTAATCTCACAATGTAACATGCATAATAGGCAGATGAAAATACCAAGTTTGTACCAGAGAGTCAAACATCTCACACGATGAATAAAAGCACTGCTACCAATAAGTGTAAAAATAGATTGGCTTAATGCTTAGCATTACCAGAGAAATCAAATAGCTATTTAAAAAATAGAATAACTTTGTCAAAGGAAATTTTTAAATGTCTATGTCTATTATCCTTGAAAACTACTGAAGTATATACATTATTTTTTAAATGTAAGACAAATATTACATTAAGAGCTCACCTAGCCTGGCAGGAGGAGCCATTCTAAGAGCATCTGCATTGTAAAGTAAGCAGCATAGTGTACAAAGTGTGACTTGCCCTCACCACCACCCACCCCACCACCACTATTCTCTTACAATCCTGAAGAGATCATCTAAATTCTCTGGATCTGTGGCTCCAGCTGCCAAATGAAGCAACGTTAAGTGAAGTGATTTCGTGAGGGTAGTGAAGAGCAGGATTCTACTCCTAATGCTGACTAGTCCTATAACTTCTGGCACCATCCTCCCCTAAGTTTCTGCCTCTGAAAAATGGAGTGATGTGTATCCACCTGACAGGTTATGAAAATTAAATAGCTGAAATGTGTTAAGATGTCAACACACGGCTTGGTACCCAGTAAGTGCCCCACAAATATTTGTATTATTGTGCAAATGCTTATCAATACCTTACAAAACTCAGATTGTTAACTAATATCAACTAAGGTCCTCAGGTAATACTTATTCTATTACTGAAAAGTGGAAAGTCATCTGCCTGCCAAGATTTAGGCGAGCCATAGTATAAGTGGGAATTTGATCCAGCTGGTTGGGGTAACATAGATATCATGCATTTGACAGGCCAGGAGGGTTAAGAGCAATGCCCTGAGAACATTCACATCAGGCACGGCAGCATGGACCATTTGCAGCCTTCTTAATACACTTCAGCCAAGTCTACAGCCTAATAGGATGGCAGAGAAAAGGAACCTGTATAAAGTGGTAGAGAAACCCACGGCCTAAAGGCCAGCAGACAGATTCCAGGCCTCAGAAAGTCATTCTTTTTTTTTTTTTTTTTTTATTTATTTATTTATTATAGTCACACAGAGAGAGAGAGAGGCAGAGACACAGGCAGAGGGAGAAGCAGGCTCCATGCACTGGGAGCCCGACGTGGGATTCGATCCCGGGTCTCCAGGATCGCGCCCTGGGCCAAAGGCAGACGCCAAACCGCTGCGCCACCCAGGGATCCCCGGAAAGTCATTCTTCCTCAGTGTTTTCACTTCTAAACACAGGTCTGTAGACCCAATAACCTTTATCATCCCTTCCCTAATATTTAAAACAGATTTATGGTATTACTGTGCCATCTTTTTTTAAAAAAAATGTGACATTAAATCCTGATTCTTGGGATATTCATAACCCAGATACGTACCAACAAATAATGATTTAGTCGCCCAAGAAATGACTTTTGGACAGAATTACACGGTAACTACAGATTCAAGTTCCTGAATAAGAAAAATTTCAAATATATCAATGAATGAGACATGAACCTCATCTTTCCTTTCACAAGTAGAAGGATTTCCAGAAAAATAAAATATTTCTATTTAATTTTTTGAAATTTATGCGATATGTATAAAGAGGATACAAATTATAATGGATGGTTATGATTATTCTATTAAAATATAGTTTTAAAAAGATAATTCTTTATTCAGGAAATGAATTAAGGCAAATTTGACAGACATGAACACATGTAAAATGGAAAATTATTTTTGGTTAGAGTCCATATTAATTCTTTACACATTTATTTGTAAAATTTAGGCAGTTACTAGAATATAAGCTCTTTAAGGATAAGGACTTTTTCTTTTTGATCACGATTCTATCCCAGAGTCCAGAACAGTGCTTGGAAATAAAAGGTGTTCAATAAATACTTGCCACATTAATGAATAGGTACTAGGTTCCCAAGTCTTTTTTTTTTTTTTTAAAGATTTTATTTATTTATTCATGAGAGACACAGGCAGAGGGAGAAGCAGGCTCCATTTAGGGAGCCCCATGTGGGACTCGATCCTGGGACTCCAAAATCACGCCCTGGGCTGAAGGGAGGCTCTTAACTGCTGAGCCACCCAGGTGTCCCCCAAGTCTTTTAACATAAATCTACCTAATTGTCTTAGTAAAAGTACTATATATTCATTATATAACATCAGGTAACTTTGTGAAAATATATTCAGAATTACAACCTGGGATGCCACTGACCAATTTCTCCCTGAGGCACATAAAGTTTCTCTTTCCATTCTGGCCACACACTCATAATCTGTCTTGTGTATTGTGTTTTGACCACCATCTTTCCTTTTGGACTTTGCTATATGTTTGCCTCTTCTGAGGATGTTCACTTGACTTGGTGTGTTCTGGACTCATGGATGGACTCAGATGATTCTAAAGCTAAGTATCACCAACTGTATTTATTTTAAATCTATATTCCATTCTGTAATGTCCACCCACTGGTGTCAGAGTTCTGATGCCACCCAAAATAAAGTTACTTGGAATGTCTATGTGTTGGAGTTAGTTGGAGGATAGGTATGGCATAGAATAAACTTTCTAGATGATAACTAAGTAATCAAGACACCTATCATGCTTTTTTCTTCTCTAGATACAACATCACTAGTCGCTTAAAGAACCAGTCCACAAGGTATGGTTTCTGGGCACATCTCTATTGCGGACATCATCCTCTCACCATATCCAAATCCATACAGTAATAGCTTTCTTAAAATACAGCACTCAGAACTGACACAACACATCTAATTGATACCTGTGGTATTTATATGGCTTAACAACATGGGCACCAGAATACAGGATGAGGAGAAATATAGAAAAGAGGGGAAAAAAGGGTAGAGTTATATTAGTTTCATGGATCCTGGCAGTGGAAAAATAATCTTCCCTATTTTGTGTTAACAATCTAGTATTTGGGTAACTAAGCATGGAACCTCTGCTGTTGAGAATATCATTTTTTTTAAAGGAAGAAAGCTTTGAATAAATTCTAAATACAAAAGCACTCATTTTTTTCTTCCTCAATATCTAACTGGAGATTTTAAAAGATCAAATTAAAAAAGAACAAACACCGATTAACAATAAAATATACTTACTGAACATTTACTATGTACTATATGCTACATAATAGTTGATGTTCAAAATTAGGATATGACATGGTCTCTTCGGATTGCTAGGAATCACTAAGGAAAAAAAGCAACGATTCACTATAGTATTATAGTGATGATTATACTTGTTAGCAGGAGAGGATCCTCTAATAAAGAGTGCCCTCAGAGGAGGAAGAGGGTCTTCTAGCTTTTAGCCAAAACAATATAGGATCTATCCTTGGTCCTGACTCCACTTATTCCTAAATTTGAGAGAAAAAACTCAGATATAACAGGCTAAAATGGGGTGGGAAAAGAAATCAAGGAATAATTTAAAAAAGAACCCCTGACACATTCACAGAATATAAATACAAACCATAAAAGTCTTAGTATTTATCCTGACCCATACTGCCAGAACCCAAACTGAACCTGGTCCAAGTTTCTGACCCACAGAGTCATCACTCAATAAATGGTAGTTGCCTTAAGCTAACTAATTATGGAGTGGTTTGTTATACAGCAAAAGTTAACTGACACATAATCTTTTTCCAAGAAGACAATAGTGTAGAATAAATATGGTCTGGACCAGAAGACTGAAAAGTGGTTTTAGTTCAATTTCTATTCGATCATCACAGGACCATGAGCACCTCAGTCATCCTTTTTTATTTGAGTCTATTATTTTTCAAATGTAAATGGTAACACCTGCCTTTATCACAAGTTTGGCTATGGGGAACAACTCCTGTAATGTATATGAAAGCACTTTATCACAAAGTGCTCAGTAAGTCTAAGTATTATCAATTTAATGCTTTTCATATTTAAAATTGTTTCTGAAAAATTAAAAAACATATAAACTAATACTCCAGGAATGGTCAATACCATAATTCCCCTTTAAGCAGTTATAGAAGACGGATGGTGTTTCTTTGAGGGATTTGTATGTGAAAGGGGTTTGTTGGAAAGAAATCATAAGTGTTAAATAGAAGGATTGCTGTTATAATTTTTGCTAATAGTTGAAACAAGAAAAATCCAGGTCCTTACATAAACTCATTATTTCTAGTAAATAGCATTAACACACATTGCAGATTTTGGCAACTCCAGACTTAAATTAGGTTTTTGAATGTTAACCATTTTCAATGACCTCATACCCCAGATATAAAAGAATCTCGTTCTGAACTAGCAAGTTTTGGATTATCAATTCCTGTATATATTTTTAAAATTTTAAATCCAAATACCTTTTATCTAAATCAATGTTACCTCGCCTAGGATATTAGCATCAATATTGCAGAATGCAATTATTTGGTGTCTATTTGGGCTAGACTTGAAAAGCAATCTAAATTTTAATCATGACTATTCAGTGTGGCTTTTTTGACAATCTATAATTTACCGAAAGGTAAATAATGTAATTCATCCTAACAAATGCCATATATCACATTATATAAAATGAACTTTAGAGGAAAAGTCCTGAGAGGCAGGCTGAGAAGGCAGAGACTACTGTGTTTATTTTGCAAATGGGTAAACTGAGGCTCAAGTTTGAGACTTGCCTACAGACACCTGCTACTGAGTAGCAGAGTCAAGTCTTCTGATCCCTAATCCAGGATATTTTTCCACCAGTACTTCACTGCCTCTAAGGTGAAGGATTTTATGGTGAATATTGATGCTCTAAAGTTATCAGTTATTTACGGACTGCTCATTCAATTTTTAGATTTTCTGTATGTCTATTTCTTTCCTTCCTCTTGCCCTGGGATTACTACTTTTACATCAGTGCAAAGAAATGGAATACCACTTCTTAGGTGTCTGGTAAAGGTTTCACATGGCAGAGAGGTCAACAACTAATGGTCAAAATGAGGTTTGCAGAGCCCAATTTCATTCTTCTCCTTTCTCACTATCTCGCATGGTTCTGAATAATCAAAAGTTGGCTATTCACAGGGTTTCTATCAAATGGGGTTTTCTTCTGTCCAAACTGTTTAGAAAAGGTTAGCAAGGTGCCTGTAAAGCCAGAGATTAGAAAATGAATGAGCCAATTACATTTTTACAGAAAAAAAAAACACCTTACTTTTTCACCCAAAGGTTAAACAAACAAACAAAAACCCCATTTCCCTTAGAAGTTAAGTGAAGGTGGGCTAACTAAGGCTTCTCACTTGTATTTAAGCAAGGCAAATTATATAAAGTAGAGTGAATGATTCAAAATATTAAGATCTTAGAGTAACATCATTTCTTAGGAGGTGTAAGACATGCATATTTTTCTTTCTTTGAGCCTGGGGTCTTAAGAGTCCCAGGCAGGACAGGGCCATTCACATCATCCCATCAATTGATGCTCTCATTGAAGTGCAGTGGAAGATGCCTGCATTCAATGATCATTCAGTGCAACACATGACAGTGTCCCTGGGGGAGCACACTTCAAAAAAATCATTTAAGTTGGAATATTGAATATCCTATTCTTTTGCAAACTACAGTATATTTTAAAAAGAAATCTCATCCAAAATGATTAACACTTCCTACTGTTCAGGAAAAAAGCCTGCCCTTTCAGACTAACAGCTGTGGATCATTAGCTCTCCAGTGATGAGATGTGTTTGATGAGTATTTTTCTTTCTAATTAAGAGATGAGATTCTCTATTTGACTGTCTCTTCAGAAAGAAGTGAAGAAAAAATTCTCTGCCTACATGGAAAGGCCCTCTCCTACAAAACAATTAATTATTTCACGGCCTTTTTAGAAAATCCTTTTCCTCCCTAATTTCAATTCATTTTTTTCTTAAACTTAACACATTCACATTCAGGCCTTCACAGTATTAACCCATTTTTCACCCAGCATTCCCTCTCAGACGTTTTCTTATTTGTTTCATCATCCAATAATATCTATTTTAGGTAAGAGAGAATGAGGAAATGTATCCAAAGTACATATATGCTTAACCTAACTGAGAATATCTGATATGGGAATATTCTCTGACATGAGAGAGGCCTCAAATTAGAAGGATAATAAATACATAACATTTGTCTGTTGGACTAGGCAGTACTTTAATACAAACCAAAACAACAATAATAAAAAACAACTTTAAGGTGCTTAGAAGTATATTAAAAACTGCTTATGGTAATTAATCCTTCAAAGGAAACTATTTCAATTCTACAAATAAGACTGGCCTTAAAAGAAAGCTAGGGAAGGTAAAGTGGGACCTACAAATACAGCTTTTCTTTTTGAAAAGCCATCAGCAAGGTTATAAAAATTTTGAATTAAAAATATGATTCAAGAGCATAGAAAGTGTCCTTGGCAAATAATCACATCAAACACTTTGTTAAATCCTTGTAGGTACAGGGAGAGAAAGGAGGCAAGGAAGGGAAGAGGGTCATTCCTCCCCCCTGGTTCATTTGGAAATACTTGGGGATATTTTTCACTGCCCAGTGGAGTGGGAGAGGGGGGAATATTGGCATTTAGTGGGTAGAGCCAGGGTGTGAAACCCCCCCCAACTATGTAGAAGAATCTTGCCCTGTGAAAAATTTTCCTGACCCCAATGCTACCAGCACTCCTCTTTGAGAAACATTGCCAATTCTCTCGCATAGCCAATAGACCATCCTCAACTTAGCAAAGAAGAAATGGTATGCACATAAACAAATATTTACAGAATGGGGCACCTGGGTAGCTCAGTTGGTTTAGCACCCTACTCTTGGTTTTGGCTCGGGTCATGATCTCAGGGCTGTGGGACTGAGAACCATGTCAGGCTCTGCACTTGGCAAGGGGTCTGCTTGGGATTCTTTCTCCCTCTGTCCTTCCCTCAGCTCTAAGTAAATGAATAAATAATCAAATAAAGTCTTTAAAAAAAAGAGTACAGAAGAAGGGTAGATCTATTTCCCATGGCATGAATTCTGACTTAAGGACTTAGGGTGAGACAGTAGTATTAGAAAAAAACTTCACTCAATCATTACTGTTTGCTCTAGACTTTTTCTCACCATCTATTAACATTTAACTTTTCTTAAAAACATGAAGAAGACCTGGCTGTTAACCCACTCTGCTCATTTATTCTGACTTGGATTAAGTCAGACTCTACACATCATCATTCTTCAGAACTTCATCTTCTGGGAAGGGGGTGGTTTTGCCTTGATTTAAATAGCCAGATGGCATCACCACCTGCTCTAAGGTCTTTATATCTGGTTGGTTCCACTGAAGCCTTTTGTACCGCCTCCAATGAAAAGAGAAGATACACAAAATGAACCTGATTAATCCCCAGCATATTGACAGCTTTTCAAGGTGGTTTTAAAGAGATGTTGCTCTTTTGAAGAGAGTTTTTGCTTCATTCGGACTGTTTTCTAAAATAAACAGCAGGGAAATGGTGACAACCTTAGACCCACTGGATTGCTCTAACTTCTTTTGCTGTTTTCTGGGATCACTACACAACAATAAAGGAGCCTTACCATGTTCAAAAGAGCCTCATACAGATACTCATATACAGGGGCTTCTCTTTCCTTCTCTCAACTAGAATGAAAAGCTGAGACACTGGCACCCCAGTGCTTATAGCAGCAATATCCACAATAGCCAAACTGTGGAAGGAGCCTCGGTGTCCATAGACAGATGAATGGGTAAAGAAGATGTGGTTTATGTATACAACGGAATGTTACTCAGCCGTTAGAAACGACGAATACCCACCATTTGCTTCAATGTGGATGGAACTGGAGGGTATTAGGTTGAGTGAAGTAAGTCAATCGAAGAACAACAATCATTATATGGTTTCACTCATATGGGGAATATAAGAAATAGTAAAAGGGATTATAGGTGAAAGGAGAGAAAATGAGTGGGAGAAATTAGAGAGGGTGACAAAACATGAGAGACTCCTAACCCTGGGAAATGAACAAGGGGGAGTGGAAGGGGAAGCAGGCAGGTGATGGGGTGACTGGGTGATGGGCACTGAGGGAGGCACTTGATGGGATGAGACCTGGGTGTTATACTCTATGTTGGCAAATTGAACTCCAATAAAAAATACATATATATATATATATATATATATATATATATAAAATAGAATTAGAATCGAGAAGACTCCTTCTACCGCTTTCTTTTTGAGTAGTTTCAACCAGACACCAAACTGACAAGACTGTTGATTTGCTGTGTTTTGTTGTGCTGTGTGTGTGTGTGTGAGTGGTTTGTGTGTTTAGAGCAAAAAAAATCAAAACTCACTTTCTACAAAATGATCCCTTATATTGATTAGGCAAAATAGATCAAGAAAAACATCTATCTCTTTTCTGATGACAGGAGGAATATATGGTTAGGAGTAGGAAAAAAAAAAAGATTGGTTGGTGTGTTGGTAGAATTTTGAGTTGAATGTATATATAACGTAACTTAGGTTGTTATTTGCTAATAGTGTTGAAAAGGTATTGTTTCTCCAGATTTCTATAGACTACTTATAAATACAAATCAGAAATACAAATCAGTAACTTATAATTATTTTGTGAAATTGTACAATAGGCTTTTGAAGTTGCTTCCTGAAACTTAAAGTCCACAATCTCAGTACAACCTATGATGCCTTTTGAAAAGCACAGCTTGACTCCATCTATTAAAGCACATGTGACAACTAGATCGAACTCATTCGAAGATGTCTTACATACGATTCACAGAAACACCTACTGAAGAATCTCCACAACAAAATGGACCCAAACAAGCTCAAAGACGGTGCTATCAACCAATCATAGCATAATGCACACTACTTCCCCTGATGGAGATATTATATCAATAGAACCTGCCAGCCAGGAGGCTTGGGAAGTTATTTATTTAGATATTTTTTTCTCTTTCAGCTTACAACTTGTACTGATATTTCATGTCATTTTTATCAAAGTCAGAGATGAAAGGCTCTGGCTTTGCTTTGAGAACACTGACAACTCCAAAATGTAAAGCCCAGAGTATGTCCAACTGGAGCATCACATCAACCGCAGATGAATAACTGATAAGAAATCCCTGCAATGTTGTTGAGTCTAATGTTAGTAAAAGTTGGGATGTAGAATGAAAGTGACAAATGCTTATAGATGCCTGGAGAATGTTGATTCTCTGGGGTCTCTTTCATTAGAAATTAGTACATTCCCCAGGAATTTGTAATGCCTGCCATAGTACCAAATATACTTATGTTTTTAGTTTAATAGCCTTATTAATCATAGAAGTTCTGCTCATTCGAAATCAGGTGGCATGCAAAGTCATTCTTGCAGATTACATATCAACACATATTTACTGTATTGTTTAAAATGACCAAATATGAATAATAAAGAGGAATTGATACTATCTGGTCCACGAAGAGGTTGTTGAAATCAAGTTAAGAATACTTTAAAAAAAAATACTGAAGGACCATTCCAAAGAAACATAGAAGAATATGTTAAGGGTGTTAGGCTCGTTGAAGCTTGTCTTTCTCTAGTGTCCCATTTCTCTAGGCTGCAGCTGGATCTAAAAGGACTTGTGACTGTCCCATTCGTAGAGGTAAAGAACGTTCCGTGCTTTAGCTTAAAAAGAAGTGCTAATGCCCCCAGTGCCAATGAAAAGGTATCTTTTATTTTTGTGATGTTCAAGTCATTATATAATATTCCAATAGCTCTCTCACTTCTTAAGTAATTATTTAACAAATTAAAGGATTAAATAGGTAAATAATATCATTTGGGGATAAGGTCATACAAATGTGCAATTTTTATATATTTCTATGTATTTTATAAATATTATTTGGAGACACTGTCATACACATATGCCATTTCTATATGTTTTCTAGGCTTTTGAAGTGCTGTAAAGGTTAATTAAGGCTTATTAAAGACAGTCACTTTATTTTTATATATTTTTTATATAAAAATATATTTCTTTTTAAAGATTTTTAAATGCTTATTAAAGACAGTCACCTTATATATTTATATATATTTATGTGTATATATAAATATATAAAAATATATATTTATTTTTAAAGATTTTGAGAGAGAGAGAGCATGCATGCATGAGTGGGGGGGACAAGCAGACTCCCTGCTAGGTGAGGAGCCTGATGTAGGCCTCCATCTCACAATCCTGAGATCATGACCTGAGCCAAAATCAAGAGACCAACGCGTGACTGACTGAGCCACCCAGGTGCCCCATCTCTTACATTTTTAGATAAATGAATCTGTTACCATTACTATTTTTGAAGTACATTCTTGATCAACTCCCTTCTTTGTGTGTGTAAATGCTATAACTAGACTTACGAATCTGATACCAATGTTTGCTGATGTACAAAATGTAAAATTTTCTTTAAGCTCGAAATCTGGCTTTAAAGCTATCTCCGTCATGAACAGGTACAATATTTAGGGCAACAGCTGGCACTTCAGTTGCTCATGGGGGGAAACTCCCTCTGTTCTACATACTGTGCCAGAAAATAGGATACCCAGCCAAACACATGTTAGTAAAGTCTGTGATACAAGTTACTTTAAAAATTAGTACTGTAGTCTTTATACTCCCCATTCTATGTCACTGAACAGGAATGCCTTTAAAAAAGCAGATGATCAATTACGGTGACTGCTTTTTTATACAGCAGCTGATGTGCAGAGGGTTGTTCTCTGCCAAATTTGGGGATGTCTGGGACAATTATGATTCATTTCCACTCAAATTATCTCACTCAGACTTATTCAACTTATCATGAATATCTTCCCTGGGCTACTGATTTCTGATCTTTCTTTTTTATCCTTCACAATATAACCTAGCGGTTACCGTTGGTGATTTCTTTGTCCAGATTTAATATCTTCACTTCAATCTTAAAATCACAGAGCCAAAATCAGAAGGCACATTTTAAAATATTCACCTTTATAAATATATTTAAGACCTAATAATATCATATATTTTAGCTTTTTTAGCAGCTTCTGAAACTTCATCTCCCATTCTGTCTTCTAATTTTCTAATTTTCTCCTTCACTGGTCTCATTCCCCCCAATCCCTCTGTTCTGGAAAAACTTCAAGAGTTATGTTTAGCAGCTCTAGCTATGTCTGAACATTTCTCTTTGCAATTCAAATAATCATCTTAGGCTGATTTTAACAGCCTCTTTACTCCATTCCATCTTTTACCCTTGCTGTGTAATGTTTACTGATGAATGCCTTTCTCCCATTTCTTAACAGATCTAAGTGGTGTAGTTACCGCACGGGAAGCCTAGAGGTTTGAGCGCTAAGTAGACATTTCTCTTGGCTATTTTCCACACCTCCAAACATTCTCTTAAATGCAACAGGGCTTGTGTTTCAGTGGTAACAGAAGTTATCAGAGAACACTAGTTTAGACAGCAAGCAAGCTGAACTCCAACTGTTCCAACAGCCTGACTTTTACAGTAAAAGGAAAGGCCCTGGGCCAAGACCACTGAGATGAGCAGGTATTTTTAGTTCACTTGTAGGCCAGCTCTAATGTAATTCTGAAATGTTTTCTTCAAACCAAACCCAACTTTTTCAGGGCTGTCCAAATCTGTTTTCTTTTATAGCAAGTACAAATTCTTGGAGCAAGGGAAGCATGCGTATCATTTGCAATGCTGCTGCATGTCTATGGTGTTGATGCCCGATGGCTCAAATTAGTCCGCCAAGCAGATGAGCGCATTGTAATTAGCTCTTGTCAAACTGTTAGAGATACAAAAACCATTTCCACTGTAATAAAATTTATGAAAAAGAAAAATCTCTCCTATCATTTTCAGCCAAAATAGTTCCTGAAATGTCTGGTAGTTTAGGATTCCAGAGTTCTAAAAGAAGGCCATTTCATTTTCAGAAAAGCTTTCACTTCATTGACACAGAGATGCTGACATGTATTATCTTTCAGGCATTTTTTGTTGCTGTATTTGATTGCCTGTAAAACCTCATTTCTAAAAATAACCTGTTGGGAGTGGACACGTTTTGTTGAGCCACATGGTACTGATGTATGATTCTCAACAAACATTTATACTTCAAGTATTTTTTGAATCAAAACTTTCTGGCTTTTTCTATCAGTGTATTATTACTACCAGTTTTGCTGAATAACTAAATATTGTATTCTCTTAAGAGGATGCTAAGGAGGCATAATCATAGGTTCAGATGGGATAACTCTGAGGTTAAGCTCTTGTGTGATGATCATCAGTTTCTTCCGGACAATCTATTTGGATATTCATTATTGGGATAGTGACTCAAAGACTACTTTGCTCAGTATTTATACACAAGCTTCAGGAGGGTTCTTGAGCTCTCTGGAATTTAATGTCCTCTCAAAGAAAAATATAGGTGACTACTTTAAAAAGTAAATTTAAATACTAACCAAAAGATAAATCAGTTTGGATTTAGGTCAGATAGACCAAAAAACTGCCCCTTTCTACTTGCCTTCAGAATCTTCCCAGAAATATCTTTAAGTATACACGTGGAAATTAGCAGGGTGCTATAAATGAATCTATCTTTAAAAGTAATAAAATTACCATATACAAAACTTAATACAAAATTGATCATGGAGCTAAAACTATAAAACTCCTTCTAGAAGAAAACAAGGAGAAAATAGTTTGGCCTTGGGCTAGGTAAAGAATTCACAGAAACAGCACCAAAACACGATTTAAATATGCATTTAAAAATTAGACTTCATTAGAGTTAAAAACTTCTGTGATTCAAAAGATGCTATTAAGAAAATGGAAAGACAAGCCACATGCTGGGGGAAAAATAATTGCAAATCATATATCCGATGTAGGTAGGACTTGTATCCAGTGTATATAAAGAACACTTAAAAATAATACAAAGATAAAACCCAAATTAAAAAATGGGCAAAAGATTTGAACAGACATTTTACCAAAGAAAACATATTAATGGCTAATAAGCATATAAAAAGATGCTCAACATCATTAGTCACTAGAGAAACATAAATTAAACTGCAAGGCCACACTGCTTGATTACATGGATATAATCAAAGCAGAAAATACTGAATGGTCAAGAATTACAGAAACTGGAACTCTCATAAAATGCTGATGGGGGTGTAAAACGGTGTAGTCACTTTGGAAAAACAGTTTGGTGGTTTCTTAAAAAGGTAAACAAATCTAAACTTAACATAGGAACCAACACTTCTACTTCTAGTTATCACCGAAAAGAAAACATACGCCCACATAAAGCCTTGTACATGAATGTTTATTTATAGCAGCATTATTCATGATACCTCCCAAATGAAAACAACCCAGCTTATAACCCGGTGAGTGGAAAAACGAAAATGTGCCGTATCCACACACTGGAATGCTACAACAATAAAAAGACGACACTTCTGACACATTCTGTGTCATGGCCTCAGAATCATTACACTAAATGAAACAAGTCAGATGTACAAGGACTACTTTTACACCATTCTATTTATGAATTCTGGACATTATGAAGTGTCCAGAAAAAGCAAATCACTAGAGGTAGAAAACGGACTAGTGGTTGCTAAAGGCTGGAGGTGGGAGTGAATGTAATTGGCATGAGTGATCTTTTTGGGATGATGGTTGTACAACACTGTAAATTTACTAAAAATCTGTAAATTATACATTTAAATTGGTGAATTTATGGTATATAAATTAAAAAATATATAAAAATATATATAAAATAAATATATATATAAATATAAATAAAAAAATATATAAATATATATAAAATAAAAATAGTTTAATTTCTGTGGAGGTAAATTCCAAAACACAGAACTGAGAACTAGTAGGCTTAGGCAATGAATGATCATAGATCTTAGATGTACCTTGCTCATACTCTTGAAATGTTTAAAATGCTAGTGAATGAGACTATCTATATGACGATTCTTTGGACAACTGTTGCTCCTTTGAGTTCAGAGAAATTTTGCAAAGACTTAAAAAATGGTTAAAGCAAACATCAATCTCATTGTTAATTATAATGGGCAAAGCAAGGTCCCAGAGGCAGGCAATGAAGATAGTAATAAAATACCACCACCCTAAGGTGAGACTATTATGCAGCAATTGTAAATTCCCATGAGTAATACAATCAATTTAGGAAAAGAAAATGTTCAGTTCCTTATCCTATGACTAGGAGGTAGCTGACAGGATGAGAAAAAGATTCCAAGGAGTCTTCTCCAAGAAAGTCTAACGAAAACTTGAAGATATGAAAAAAAATAGAAAAGGAAGGATAGCAGAGAGCAACAGGCTGAAAAAAGTTAAATAGGGCAAAACAGAAGCAAAACTTAGTGCAGGACGATGAGGACAGGGCAGGCAAGGGCAACCTCCCTGGTCAGAAGAAAGCACTACTGGATAAGTCCAACAATGTTTTCTACTTGGTAATTGTGCTGGGGAGCCCTTTTACTTTGGGCTCAGAGTCTTTGGTTTTCATGTGGATTCCTTAGTGATGGCTACTGCCAAGTTACCTACAGTACCACCTATTAGGAAATGAAACTTCTCACTGCCCCCACTGCTCCCACATCCACCAATATGGCAGGAAAATGTTAAGAGGCATTTGTTTTATTCTTTTGGTCAGCAATAGTCAGCAGCTCCCTTTGGTTGGTTGGGTTTGTTTTTCTCAGTATATTACATCAAGAAAATAGAAATGAAAACTGCTGAACACAGCAGGAAAAGTGAAATAAATCTGAAAACTGCTTCCAACTGTTTTTACTTGAGCACTTCTAAAACTCTAAGAAAATCCTCTATCTTCCTAAACTACTGCACACTTTTCTTAAAAAAAATTTTTTTCCAGAGTAAAGCTTAATCCACACGTTTGCAAGTTAAATAACTTCTATCAAGCATGGCAAAGCAGGTGAGCCCTGGCAGATTTCCCATTGTTTTTACAGCCATGTTCTCCATCTATCAATTGCTGCAATCTAAACTGGCTCCCTGTTCCGCTGTCATTGCCACAGAGCGACTCTATCTCCCAGGACGACAGGTGTGGCTTTGTCCTCTAAGTGAACGACACTGGGTTGAATCCAGCTCACCTTTCAGAGGTTCACTGTTGTGGCAACATTGCCTTTCTCTCATTCATGTGGTTGCCTTTCAGACATGTTTGACCACACTTCTGTCCAGAAGTGTTTGTCACATTTCTTGCTCTAATAAAGTAATTGACTCAGACGCAACTCTGGACTCAGTGTTTACTGGTGTCATAAAGATGGACGACATGTGTCTCTTTCCTAGCGATAGCTTGATCTGGAGGAGGCAGGTGGAGGTGTATGGCTTCTAACTATCAACCAGAAAAGGGCACCTCGTTGCAAGTCAGAGCAAAAGTAAAAGGGATGGGGCTGGTGTCAAAGAGAGGGCAATATACTCACTGAAAACAAAATACATATCACACCAACTATCATGGATCCTCTGGATTGTTTATAACTATGTGTCTCTCTTCTTTATCCCTAGTCTATGCAAAATAAAGGCTAACTGGCATACAGATAGAGAGGCAGAGCCTAAAAAAAGGAACACAGTGAAAGATTGAAAAGGGCCGAAAATGTGTTCTAAGATTTCTCTTATACAACAATTTAGTCTTTTTTTTCTATTGAGAAACTTTATGGATAATGAGAGCCCCAAAACAGCTGCAACATTTTAGTACTCAGAATAAAATAGTTTATGTATAAATAAATTTACCAAGTGTGTGTCTGGATATAACAGAAGACATGTGTATATAAATTTATATTGTATCTATAGCTATCCATACTTTTCTTTATTCATCCCATGGGAAGTGTGTATCCATTAACTATAAAGTGATTATTTATGGACCCTTCCCCCTCAACTGTAGAATGGAAATATCAATTATAATATGAAAGTTCATTAAATGCTCTTAATGATATAGTTTATCTCACTTCTTAGGAAATAATTTAACATGGGATTAATATCATGCTATTAATATATTTAAGAAATTTTATTATTTTGAAACCTCAATAGGAACTGAAAAGGAAGGCAGCTTTAAATAATGTTAATTAAATAAAATTATCACCACGGAAGAGTAATTATATCTACTTCTATGTCCCAAGAGACCATTTAACTTTTTTCACCTTCATAATTTTTAATTATTTTTTATTCCCATACTGCAGATAGGAAAATTAAGTTGAGGGTAAAGCAAGCATTTTCTGACATAATTTTAAAACTCTACTTCATGATCTTATTTCCAGAAACAAGATGGTAAAGTTTGACAGGATTTTAAGACAATTTTTGTAGCCTCTCTTCCAGATCATTTGAAAAGATGTATTTTTAAAGCTTGTTAAATGTAAAAGAGTATTCCAGTATTATGTGACTTAAATGCATCATTTTATTAATCTGCCTTAAGAAGTTCTCCTTCCCCATTTTAAGATCCATCTTAAAGACTGTGTTAAAGATAAAAGGTGTCAAAGATAAGAAATGTAGTTGATAACTGGTACTGAAAACCTGTAACAGAGAAATCTTATACCTTGCTGAAAACCTCTTATCTTCTCACACCTTCAAGACTCACCCAGTACCTTGGCACAGCTAAAATGTATCTCGCCTACTATACAGAAGTAGTTGAAATCTGCTACTATCATAACCTTTCAATTCCACCATCTTTTTGACGATTACAAGGGTATTAGTGTCCTGATGCACTGGTTATCTAAAAAAGTATAGTGATGATCCCTTTTCTGGGGGGTAGAGGGACTTGCTTTCATTGTTGATTCTTATACTGCTTCCGCAATCTTAGGCAAGTTCTAGTGGGAGGAGTCTGACTTGATCCGCAACACCCGCCAGTGAGTAGGGAGAGGAAGGGTGAGAAGGCTCCACTCCCCCCACAAAGATCAGCTAACCAGTTTATTTTTTTTATGTGTGGTAATTCTTCTTCTCATTAGTGATTCAATTATATGATGATTACTGGCTTTATTAATAACTGTTGGCCCATTCACCATCAATGCACAATTGACATCCCTTGTCTCTTTATTTAGCACTCTGAACTTCCTTGTGGAAGTTCTCCACCACCACCAGTTGATGGTTTCTGATGGAGTAGATTCGGCCACTGGCTGCAGATGGATGGACATTTGATCTGGGCTGGGTCAATGAGAGCATTACCAGCTCCTGGTGATAGCAGCAAGCTCAAGGATAGGTCAATTAGAACAAATGAGATTCAACTCTGGGTCTTTGGACCTCCTGAAAAAGAGAATCTCTTTTCTCCTGACCAAAAGCTAAAAGACTGTAAGCCTGGGGGTGTTGACTGCCACCTAGGGGATATCTTGCTTGGGGATCAATGTTGGCACAAATGAAAACCAAGGTAACAAACGACAAGAAACTGAGTTCTGATTCAATCACCTGAGTCCCCAGATCCAGACAGGTCTGAAACTATAATTTGGCTTTCTATACATACATATATAAAAGAAGGTAAGAAGGACAATTCAAACCCTTCACTGTAATTCTTACAACTTCTAAAAAATTTAGAATTTGTCCACCACTGCTGGCACCTACCAGACTAACTCAGTGGGGCAGTGGGGCCCTGAAATCCATAATTTTAATTATTAATAATTAAATAATTATTAATTATTATCCTCAGCATTTCTATTGATCAGCTAATTTAGGGAACCATTATGGGCATCCATCAGAGGTTCTCAGTCTTTCTAACACCATCAACCCACCAGGTGAAATTCACATAATGCCCCAGAGGCTTCCCAGAAAACAGGCTATAAAATGTTGAGAGAGAGAGAGAGAGAGAGAGAGAGAGAGAAGTGCATGCACACGCACCAGTGGGGGAGGAGAAGGAGAGGGAGAGAATCTCAAACACTCCTCACCTGATCACAGAGCCCAACAGGGGTTCCTGCTCACAACCTTGAGATCAAGACCTGAGCCGAAACCAAGAGTCAGATGCTTAACCTATTGAGCCACCCAGGTGCCCCATGCAGGAGAGACTTAAATAGAAACAGGTCTCCTTTCTTCCTTCCCAATAGCCCTCTGGTAAATTAAAACAGTCTCTAATCCCTCTGTATTCTGGAAGATGTGGGGCTTACTTTCTTGGTAATTGTTTCATTAGGAAAGCAGGATAAGCAGACAAAATGTAATTTGAAATTCAACACCCAAATTCAATTTTTCTCATTGTCTTAGTAAATCAAGGTAACCCACATTGAAGGAACTAAGTTTTTCTATTAGGTCTCAAAATTCAGGACAAGGAATCATTTTGGGACATAATTTCCTGACCTGTAAATGGAGGGAGATCTCAGTTGCTATGCTTTATAAAACAGGGGAAAAGAAGCCTAGCCTGGGAAATTCTTCCAAATTTACTGTGTTTCCAATTGGCTTCCAACAACACCCTTCACACAGTGTAGTTGTTTAGAAAAGTAGAGATACAGAGGATTTTTTGCCCTCAGATCTGCTTAAAGGTGGTTTCCAGCCTTGTATGTTTGTTCACCTATGTCAATTCTAGCAGTAGGTGACAGGTCTAGTGTGGCCAACCCTTATATTATGAGATATTCTGGGCTAGTTTTCCCCTTAATAATTTGCAATTCAAACTTCTCAGACCAAAATTTTACCTAAGGAACAGGTATGTTCTATGCATGGCATTGTACCACTGATCCTTTCAGGGAATTGGCCTCAAACTGTATGTTTTCAGATAGTTCATTCCGAGACCTCTCACAATGGACAAGAATTCACTATGAATAAGCTGCATGGGGTTCTCTGGGTCTCCAGGCCACTAATGATCCTACAAAACCTCGTTCCTTTCTGTCATCTTGAGTTGGGTCTTGTGGGCAAGTTGTCTTGATGGATAGGAATTCTTCTGAGATCATGGGAATTCTTTCCACCTTTGTACCAACATGCATCTCCTTTTAAAATTGTATATTAATGACCTGTTATCGTTTTCGACTGAGCTGTACACAGAGCAACAGAAAAGAGAAAAAGGATTCCCTAATGTACTGATGTCATAGCTTTATCGTGACAAGATAGATGTGAGTTTAAGAAAGACACAACCTACTATTAGTATTAAAAAAATAGTGTTAGTTTCGAGCACCTTAAAACCCAAATCATTGTTTTTGGCAGATGCTCTGTTACAATTTACTTGCTTATGAAGCTAACCCCTGAGTAGGATTTTGTCACGTAAGGGCAGCAGGTTTTGTTGGAGGACTTGCACGAAGTTAGAAGGTTAGCCATGCTGTAAGTGCTCCAGTGGGACCTTCCTTATGCCTCAGGCAGTGGGCGTTTCACAGCACTCTAACATTTTTGCAGGCTAAAATAATCACAGTCATGCTCTTTGGCATAGAATTTTGAGGTTTGTGAGAAAAATCTTGTCCCATTCTCAGCCCATGTCCATGTGGAGGCGAGGTGGCATTTTACAGACGTATGTTTTGGTTAGGCTTCTCAACTTTTAAAAGAGTTGTCAACTATATTCCCATCTCAGCTGAGGCTTAAAGCATGGTCTGTCCCTAATTGGCAACAGAATATTTGCACTCCAAGTACTTGTCAAAAGAGGATAACGCTGAATGCTCGCTGCCCAGTGCCTATCAAAAATCAGTCATGAGAAATTGTATTTATGGAAGGTTGCCTGAAGGACAAGCATTCCCGTTTAGATCTTCTCAATTTTATTTTTGGATTTAGCCAAACCATTTGAGAGTAACATACTTAAACCCCATGGCTATGCTACCTCAAAATAATAGTTATTGTCTGTGGTCATGTACCTAGTCCCGAGTTAGGTACTTTTTATACAATAATCTTCAGGATAATTATGCAAAGTTGGGGTTAATAGCTGTTTTCCAGGGGGAGGAAACAACCTAAGCACCATCCAATTGCTTGCTCGGGACCACCCACCAAGTCAATGGCAGAGTCACAATCCAAGTCTGTCTGGCTCCAAATTTCATACCCTGTAGAGCCAGAGTCGCTTTTACTGAATTGCATTTTGGTGTTATAGCAGCCTCTATTGAGGGAAATTAGAAGAGAGAATTTTGTGAAGCACAGAATAGTATTTAACTCTAGAGATTTTGTTCAACTTCACGGAGGCTCTCGAGTAAGAATTTCTGTGATCTTAATACTGGCTGTTAATTGGGCTTTCACTGAGCAACAATAGGCTTAATAGAAAAATATTAAGAAGATTATGAAAAATGATAGCATTTCCCTTCATCTACTTGCTGGGAAGCCCAGATCCCAAGTTTTGATCTTCCTCTGTTTCATTCTTAAGCTCTGTGCTTTATGTAGCACATTCACCACTAGTACCTGATTTACCCTCCTCCTCTCTGGCCACTAGTATGATTCCTTTACTTACATAGTCACTTGTTACACTGCATGTATTGTCATCTACTTCCATTATTTTTCTGGAAGGAGATAGGATATATTAAAACCCAAACAAAAGGTCTGTACTTATTAAGCATTTAGTTTCAGGGCCTGGGCTAGATGTCATTACATACCATTTTATTTTGTAATGCTACAGTAATATTATTAGCCCCATTTTACAGATGAGAAAAGTGAGACTCAGGGTGAATAAAATGCCCAAGGTCATACACGAGAGCCAGATTTCTGGCCGACTCCAGGACTTGAACTCCTGACCACTATGCATGTGTCTCTACAGCTCCACATCATGGTGAGTTAATGGAAACAGATGGATGTAAGAGGATAGCAATAAAAGGAGACATAGGCAAAAGGAAAAATAGAAAGGTAGGAAAAAGATTCCCTAAAAGGAAGAAGAGGAACAAGTTAAGATAGAGGAGAGAAAAGGTAAAGGAAAGAAAGCACAGGATAGAGATGGAGTATGTTCACAACTCTGCCTGAGAAGTGTGTAACTGTCTCAACTCTCAGAAGGATTTTTTCATTGAGCCCTGAGTATTAGCCAAAACACAAACACCAACTCTTCACTAGAAGCTTCTGTACCTCTTCTTGTTTGAGCCACTCCTTTCCACACAGGATCTGCTATTCTATCTCTTTGGTCTTTGGTCTCTGCTCTCAACCAAATAGACTATACCTGGGGATGGGGAGTGGGGTCACCCTCTTTATAGCATGGGATGTGGTGCTCCTGAGGTTTCATGGGGTTCCTTTCCAGGAAAGAGCCTGGTGTTTTTTTCACTCCAAATCAACTCCTCTCTATTATCATCCATAGACGTAAACAAAAAGAAGACTTAAGCACACAAATGGAATCAAATTCCTTTGTTTTTCTGACCCTAGGCCAAGAAATCATTATGTTTTAGTTTCCTCCCACAGCAGAGGACATGAAAGGTGAATGTGAAAACAACAACACTCCTGAGAAGCAGGCTCCATGCAGAGAGCCTGCTGAGGGACTGGATTCCAGGATCCCGGCATCACAACCTGAGCCAAAGGCAGATGCTCAACCCCTGAGCCACCCAGGTGCCCCAATTTACATGGACTTCTATATATCACAGTAAGTTATCCCCAGAATTTGTATTTATAGTTAAGTATCCAAAAAACACTTTAGAAGTAGCCCTTGCTATATTAGAAAAGAGTTTACTTCCCTGCTTTTACTTTGAAATTAAAAAAAATCAATCTTAAGGATATTTAAGTTGTATTTACATTTTTAAATTTTTTTTGAGAGAGAGTGAGCACGTGTTAGAGCGAAAGAGAGAGCTCGCACAAGATGGGGGAGAGGTAGAGGGTGAAGCAGACTCCCCATAGAGTGAGGAGAACAATATGGGGCACAGGATCCCACAGGATCATGACCTACGCTGAAGGCAGATGCTTAACTGACTGAGCCACCTGAGATTTTTCTATGAGAGAGGGAGAGAGAGAAAGAGTGAGAACACAAGCAGGGGACCAGAAGGACAAGCAGACTCTGTGCTAAGCCTGATATGGGGCTTGATCTCAGGATCCTGAGATCATGACCTGAGCTGAAATCGAGTCAGAAGCTCAACTGACTGAGCTACCTATATGCCCCTTAACATTTATTTTTTAGGGATCCCTGGGTGGCTCAGCAGTTTAGCACCTGCCTTCTGCCCAGGGCGTGACCCCGGAGACCCGGGATTCAATCCCATATCAGGCTCCCTGCATGGAGCCTGCTTCTCCCCCTGCCTGTGTCTCTGCCCACCAGCCTCCCCCATCTCTCTCATGAATAAATAAAATCCTTTAAAAAATTTATTTGTAAAATGAAGGGATTATTTTTCCCATGAAATTTTAAAGGATCTGCTATAGATTAAGAAATGATAGGAGTTTTTAAAGTTTCTATTGGAACAGGTTAGATGTCTGATTTACCAGCTGGAAAGATCTTTTAAATTTATTATTTGTTATAACAATCATCTCGGAGAGACTTAGGCTACATACCTGTTGGTTTCTGTAGGTCTACTTTGGAAGTCAACATTCCAAATAGGAGAATTTGATTTTATTGTCTAGATCAAAGCTAGTGTTTAATAAAGATCGTTCCTCATGGAGGAAATAGATGTTTGGGGGCATGAACATTCTTTGTGTTTCCACATGGAAACACTACTTCAGGGTAACACTATGGGCATCTTTCCCTAGTGTTTCCTCCTTTCGTGGCAGAAGATTTCTAAATACAGAGCAGTTGAGTCTTTTTTAAAGTTGCCTTGACTCTTCTTAAATTCAGAGGAGCTATAAACTGGCGAGGCAAATACTGCTTTTGCTCCCAGGTTTAGCCCTAAATCCAACAACTACGACAGGGGCCACTGTAGGTACACTATGGCACAACTCAGCAGGCAAGATTGTTTTGAAGCTAATGTATGTGAATGCGCTTTGTAAATGGTAAAACATTAACAAATTAAGGATAATTAGATCCAGATCCGCATCTAGCTATAAATAAAGACTCTAGATTTCCATTCTGCTGCTGCCAATTAGCTAACACTTATTGAGCGTTGTTAGATTAAGCCACAACACACAGTGCTGTGGATTTATCCTTTCAAGAGGAGGCTACTGAGGTGCAGTGTCACATTAAGAGTTCAACACCAGTACTAGTACAACAGCATTGCCCCCAGACTAGAGACAGAATTAGGCTGACAAATGGGAATGCCAAGAAAAATTCTACGCTACTGGATGATTATAGGATAACGTAGCTCAGAGTTGATGACATTAAGTCAAGGATATTCCTCAACAGGGCAAAATGGGCCTATGTATTATTTTCCAGCTCATTCAATTTTCTATCACTAGGTATCCAGTCAGAGCCTCCAAACCACTGCTCTGTGCTTCCAAAAGATCTTAAAACATTTGTCTTTTATAACCATACGCAAAAAATATGCTTGCAAAGAATTTTTCTGAGATCCTTGTTTAGTTTCTAAGCTCCCAAATTTAATGCCAGCAGTAATCTTTCTTTAAACGTCCTTTATCGATACATTTAAAATTTTCTTCACAGCTGATAGACACTGGACATTTTAGCCACTGAGCATGGTGTTCCATCTTGTCTATAGGATTTGGCTTTTTTAGGAATCAAAGGTGCTTAAAATAAGAATCCTTTGTATAACGTAATTAGCCTAAGCTTTAATAAGTTTTCTTTTACATGCTCTTTTCAAATTATCCTGAAAATATTTAAGAGTATAAATGTCCACAAGGATATCATGGGAAGGATATGTTTTCTGGTGGCAAATATATATTATTTCAAATAAAAAAGATGAGAAGAGCTTTGTTAATGTCAGTATTTAGGCTAGAGAGAAGGGAAAAAGTTTCAAAGAACTCCTACTTCCTTGGAATTTTTTTACTGTTTCAGTAGCAACCTAGGACAGTTTCTTTAATGAACCTACTAAAAATTGATTAGCGTATTAAAAGATCTCTAAAAGCTAGGGCAATCCCAAGCTTTCAGCAGTTTCCACTTTGAGTTCATGATTCAACAAGTACTTTAGGGAAACAAAGTCTCCGTCTCTTTACACACATGTTTGGGAGTTATTTTATAATATGGTCCCCCCTGGCATAAGCTATTTGTTCTAAACTAGACTAAGAGGAGATACAACGAAAAGCTACTTACATGGCTAAAGAAGTGAGAAAAGTTGTCCAGTTCTACCTCTGCTTTCTTCAGGGTAAGAGAACAAAGTGTGCAAGTAATCACCACACTCTCAGAGCCATTTCTTCCCCAGCTTTCAAAGCTTAATTTCTACCTAAGGTGATTCTTCACTGGGGAAATATACCAGTGATTTCTTTGATCGACAGCTAAAACATTTAGATCTCCCTCTATAAAATGCCTTGAAAAAGTGCATTTGTCTTCTTTGACTCACAGTCCACGATTTATCCCTTGACTTCTTCCCTCAGTTATTTTGACAACAGGTTCTCCTCTCTTGCTTTGGGCTATCAGCACATGCGTGGGCGCATGCACACACATGCACACATATGCACACACACACACTCACGTGTGCACGCACACCCCTTCAGAATGACTTTTTGACAAGTGGTCTGATTCTGAACACTACCTTAAATTTCAGCTGCCCTGTTGGCTCCTGTACTTACAAAGTCTGAATTTACTGTGGGCCCTTGTAGTGCTATTTTTGACACATCATTAAGCTCCCTTTTCATTGGGAGCCTAAGGGCATATTCAGGCTCACTGCGAAGAGCTAGCCTAAATAACGGTTAAAACACGTGTCACGAGCTGCAAGGGGCTTGTTTGCCAGCAGGGCCAACAGTTCAGTGCAGCTCAAGCAATACCCTACAACAGGGTGGGTAGAGATAATGAGATAACCACACACCACAAGTGAGTTGTTCATCTTTGTCTTCAAGCATCTAAGAACACAGTTATCTCAGTAGGCTGGTGCACCCCGGGGAGTTATAAATATCTTTCAGAAGGTAAAGAAAAACTGTCAAAGAAAACACACCCGAAAAATACAAGCAAAAGAAGAGTGGTGAACAATTTTTTAAAGCAAAATTGTAGCTATGTGAGAACTTACTGAATCAGGCCAATTAGTCCTCTGCGCTTTTTTCTTTTAGCAGTGTTTTATTTTAATTGTATGCAGATTTATTCTAATGTTATGATGCTAATCAACCTTTGTAGCTATAATAAAATAAAGGCAATGTCAACACCTCATCAACTAATCACACTGCTTCTTTTATCCCAGAGACTGTATCCTCCCTACACAACACCTAAGTACTATAAAAATTATTTATACAAATAAACTATTATCTAAAGACTGAAAAGGCGTAATAAATTATGCGTAATATGGCCCAATTATGTGGTAATTTCTTTGTTTTAATTATTTGTATAGTTTTAATGAAGGGGTTGCTAGAAGGTGGAACCATTTTTATATTTAATGGAAAAAACAAATTTGTTTTAAAGAATGAAAACAAAGATAATTGGCTTTTAAATTAGAGGCATACTAATATATGCATGTTCCTAAATTATTACCAGTATTATTACTTTGTTTGTGCTATCAAAACTTTTTTCTCTAGAGCTCTGATGTTGGCTATTCAAGTTATTTTTCCCATTTCTGTTAAATGTATTAATATCTTGCTGTTCATCAAGTGCCAAAATAAAGGTTAAAAAAGTTCCCTAGATTATCTACAGAAGAAAAATTGGGGAGGGTGATGACAACTATGATCTTTCAAGATGCAGTTTACGAATGCATAATAACCTAAGAAAGTGAGAAAAAAAATAGATTTATCAAGAAAAGAGAGAACTATCCTAAATTCAACACAGCAAATCAGCAAATTTCTTCAGGGAAAGACATCAAATTTGAAAGGCATCAATACTTTTCTGCTGTCACCAAACTGTTATTTATGCTCATGTGCCAGCTGGATTTGTGTATGTGCGTGCATAATCTTTTTCTCACCACTGATGTCATCATTAAAGCTGTGCAAGAATTTTGATTTTCGCTTTGCACAATCTTCAGGAGAGACTTGGACATTATGGTGAAAGTTTGTGACAAGTTTGTAAAAGTAAGAAATGTGGGCTTTACGGCAGTGAAATTTCACCACTGCAGAAGAGAGGAAGCTCGCCTGTGTACACTTTTGCCTGTCCAGATGGTATTGAAGAAACCACACAGAGCAATTCTAGAGAAATAGGTAGCTAACCATTCTGGGAAAAGAAAAAAGACATTTAGTATTATCCACATAGCACTCTCCAGAAAGAGCTGTCCTTTTCGAGTTTTCAAGCATATTCTAGAATTATTTCAAGGCTACTGATTTTACAACACGCAGAAAGATACCAACCATTGGGCATCCATCTCTCAAGGCAGAGACCAGTACTGCTTTTTATTGCTGTAAACCTCATCTCTGAAATTTATAAAGGCTTTGAGATACGAAGGCTTTTAAGTATTTGCATTTATGAAACCTCAAAGCTGTGATGAATTAATTTTCAGAGCAGGAGGCAATAACCAAGAACAAAGAGACCTCATACAGCAGTCCAGAGGCAGCTGAGTGCAGAGGTCTCGGGTTGCACAGGAGACAAGCTACAGAGGCCAGAGGGTGGAACCTATAAAAGGGGCCTCTTCCCATAGCAGGAACATGATTTTACTCAATACTCTATTTCTCACCTACCCGACAGTTCCTTAGGTCAGGAAACTTGTCCCTCTAACTCTTTTGGTGAGGTTTCAGTTTTTCCAGAAACAATCTAACCCAAAATAACTTCGTGCAAACAAAACTTCATTGGGACACCTCCCAACTGGATTAGATGATTGTGTGCTATTACTGTACATGATCTCTCTTAGTTTAATTGGTAGTTTACAAATGTAGAGATTTGAGGGTTTGGGTGCTGGCGTTTTGAAAGAGAAGGTAAATGGACTGTTATCTAGCCTCTCTTATGAGAGTGGCTCAGTGAATACACCCTTTCTTTTATTTTACTTTATTCTCACAGAACCCAACCAGCTAGATAGGAGTTTCCCTCTTCCGATGAAGGTGCTAACTCAAGGTCAAAGAGGTTAGATAAGTTGTCCAAGGCAAGAAATGTAACAGAGAAAAGGGAGTTACAAGGGCCTGGGTAGGAACCCTGGGTGTGCTCTACTAGCTCTACAGCAATGGGCAAGAATACTTCCTGTCTCTGGGCTTTATGTCCTCATCTATAGAGTGGTTGTCAAAAGCAGAGATGCTATCTACACATGGCAACTCAATGGCTGCCCAACCCACCATTAGCAGCCACTGAAAACCTTGCTTCAGCCCATGCTGTGATCCCGCGGACTTCTCATAACTATGGCAGAGTCATAACCTGCCTCCAAAGGCAGGTCTTACTGTCTTACTTCAAAGCTCTTACCCTTTCCTCAGTATAGCTCTTCAAACTGGATTCTGGGAAGAAATGAATGAAATATCACACCCATCTGTATTGTTTGCATGGTGTCACTGAGAGGTGCCAAAGGTATATAAATGCCAGCCCTCGAGGGCTTACTATCCAGCAGGGAAGAGGAAAAGCACACAGAGGACCAATTTAATACATAAAACATGATATTGTGTTGTTAAGCAACAGAATGACGGTCAAGACAGAAAGCACTTTAGGAGTTGAGGGGTTTTCATTACTGAGTCTCTTCACCTCCCCAGTCTCCTGTGCTTTTCTGGTTACCATGGCGGCTAGAATCAACTGAGATTCTTTATAAAGACACTCAGGGTTGGGACTTATTGCTGGAAGTTTTATACTCTGAAATTCCCTTTCCCCAATGGTTTTAGAATTTCACAGCCTGAGCCTGTGTCTTTGGAATAGACTTCAAAGACCCACCTGATTGCTCATGATTTTGTCCTAAGCAGCAGCCCTAGTTTCTTCTGTAAACTGAAGCTGATCAAGTTTGCCATTTCCTATTTAGAACATCTTTGCTTCTTTGAGACAAAAGGACAAGATAAGCAAGGTAATTATTGGATCCTGCTCTGTCGTTTAAAAGATTATGGACTTAAAAAATTATGGGGCCATTTCCATGCCAGGAAGCAGAGAGGTTTGGATTAAGAATATTCTCTCTAAAGCCATTAACAATGCGTAGGAGTGCCTCTTCCCTAAAAGCAAAGCTTGTTGAAAATCTGACTTTTCATCTCTTTCCAGGAAGATTCTATGGTTTTGACACAGAAATGAGTTGCATGATCCCTGGAGAGGTATCAGAGCACAGTGGTTAGGAACAGGGCCGGGAGCTAGTCTGTTTGGGTAGGAGATCCACCATTTAGCAGCTACGGGTCCCTGAGCAAATTACTTGACTTCTCTGCCTGGCTCTCACTCTCTTCTTCTATTTAGAGTAAGAATAATAGGAGTAACCAACTTATGAGATTGCTAGGAGGGTTAGATGAGTTACTATTTATAAAGCCCTTAGACTAAAGCCTGGCACATGGTAATCACAATGAGAGTGCAGGTTAAATGGGACAAGAGAGTTGAGCTTGCTTGCACATTATAAGATTCTCTCAGGTTAGAGGGATGAGAAAGTATCTGAGATAGGAAGCCCAGGGGTTCGAGGGTGCAGATGGGGGCACTGGTTAATTGGTCATCTTCATGTACAATGACTCTTAATAAGGGCCCCAAATCAGATTAATACTTTACTCTTACTGGAGCATGAAGAGTAATCTATGTACTTAACATCATTTTACGCTCGCAAGGAGTCAGAAAGGCAGATATCCTGAGGCACAGCTTTTGGACGGGACTTTTGGCAATGGTATTTAAACATTCCTTTACATACCACTATTTGATTTAAGGCAGTGATTTGTTAACTGGGTCATCTGTAACACAGATCCTTTCCTTTTTTTGGAAATACACCTGTTTCTGGGATTTGATTTGGCTCCTAATTCAAACAGACCTCCAAGGCTCTGAAACAAAATCAACCTAAAATTACACACTTATCTAGAGTTACATTTAGGCCATATGGTTTAAGTTGTCCAAATGTCACAGAAGCAACAGCAGCAGCCATCATCATACTTTGCACTTACCCAGCATCTTTCCTGCCAGAATATTATGTAAGTTATAAAAGTTTCATTAAGACAGAGGTGTTAACCCTAATTCCAAAAGGACAGTCACTTAACTGCTGTGTTTTGTTTTGGCTCCATTTCCTGGTGAATTGCTACATAGGAGTTTCTTCAAGTCTGTAATGGTTTCATGATGGCATTCTTATAACTGATAATGTCTCCACTGTGAACTCCTAGGATATGGAAGACAGATGGGAGGCATGTAGGACAAAGACCTTTTTCCTGGCTCCAAGTTATTAGACTCACTGCCTTACAGTCAGAGGACAATGGCTAGAATGTCCCAACCAGAAACTCCTGTAAAATACACTGGAAAAGTCTGGGCAGTGAAGAGTACTCAGTGCATCACCTTAAGTCTTTACTCACCTGAACTTGAAATTCTTGGTCAGATTAGAAGACCTACTCCTTAGCATCCACCATCATGCATATATATGGTAGGAGGTCGATAAATTAACATTGAGTAAATAAATGTATTAAATGCATAATTAGCTTACTGCAACCACAACAATGATAGAGTTTCATAGTATGTACCTGCAGTCGATGTGATGGATACAGACAGAGAAAAGACAGTAAGAGGATCCTGAACAAGAAAGAAGATGTCAGGGTTGGCTGGGGGACACATCAACTGGTTGAACTGAAAGGATCCTCAGAGTTGTTCACATTCACTTCTCTAAGTCATGTAATGTGGCTCAGGACAAAACTCCATCATCATTCTGTCTAGAATTAGTCCTATGGTATTGAACACCTCTGGAATTACCTAGGTTGGAAGACCATGGAGAGCTCTGCTTGCCTCATCATTAACCAAATAAATCTTCTAACAAACTGACCAGCCAAGCCATGTGCTAGGTTCTGGGACACAGACACGAATACTTCTCAGAGAGGCCATCTCTGTAGTCAGAAACCTTACAGTGAAATTCAAGAGGTCAAAAATTCAGTCTTTAAGATATATCCAGCTTTCACCTAGTTCTAGTATCTGGATATCACCTTCACACTGAAGTCATCACACCTAAATATTCAGAAAGTTTTATCATCAACTATAACCGTGCCTCTGGACAAATATCTCACTACCACCAGAATCTGCTTTTCATTGCTAATCAAGAATAGGCATTAAGCCAACATGTAGGATCTTCCTCGTGATTGAATTTTTACCTCTCGCCATACTAAGAAATCCTAAGGTTTATTCAGCAGTTTCCTGAGGGCAGGTAAAGAAGACTCAAGATAGGAAATGTTTTGGTTTGGTATTCATTGTAAGAAGTATAAAATAAGCACGGGTAGGTTTCAGAATAGAAAGGCTAAGTCATATGCATTTAAAAATAGAAGAGGGGGTGCTGGGTGGCTCAGTCGGTTAAGCATCTGCCTTGAAGCCTGGTCATGATCTCAAGGTCCTGGGACTGAGCCCCATGTTGGGTTCCCTGTTCAATGGGGAGTCTGCTTCTCCCTCCAGCTCTGGGCTCTCTTTCACTCTCAAGTAAATAAATGAACAAGTAAAAAAAAAAATAGAACTTCAAAAACTTTCTTGCCTACCACAGTCTCTCTCAGGCTAGGAGACCCAGGACTCATTGGGATCGATTTTCACTCTACTGTTAACTGCTGATGACGCAGCCAGGAAGTACTGAGGCACAAACCCTAACCATGGGTTTCAATCCTGGCTCTAGCACTTTCTAACTCTATGATCTCAGACAAATTTCTCTTTCAGAGCTTTGATTCCCTCTTCCATGAAATGCTAAAATAATAGCACCTTCCTTAAAAGATGATTATAAAGATCACATGATGACATTTGCACATTGCCAGGCATATAATATATGCTCAATAAATATTCATTCTCCTTAATTGAAAGAAACTAATTCACACATCAAATTCTAGGACTTTATACACCCTCAGTTTAGTATTTAATTATGTCCTCTGGTAATAATTAGAGATCTAGAGTAATGACCTCAGGCTAAGCACTAGAAATATGGCTGCATCTGACCACCACAGGGGATACAAAGCCAAGTCCTTTGAATCAACCCTTATCACCATGAATGAATCCCATATGCTAAAATTGGGTTTGGTTTAAAGCAACACCCATCTTAAAATCAAATAATGTAGCTAGGGGGGAAAAACCCATTCCCCAACTCTTAGGGGGATACTTGAAGCTCTCTAAATTACTCACAGTAGAAAAAACAATTAAGCGAGAACTTCCTTCAAGATTACAAATTAATAGGAAAACAGGATAAAACTGCAAAGCCTGGGGTCTATGGAGAGGAACAGAGATGAGAAAGAACATTCTCCTCTCTCCTTTCTCACCTCTTAGTTGGAACAGGAAGGGCCTGGAAAGATGAGTGTGAGAGGAATTTTGCTTGGATCTTCTTAGAGAAGAACTTTCACAGTGTGAGAAGAGGTTTTAACCCTACTAGAAACAGGTGAATGAGGCTTTTGGTTTCCTGGGATGCTCTGGATCTCTTATGGCTCTCATCCTTTCTCTTTAACCTCTTTGTTTCCTCTGTATTTCTTATTTTGGGCTGGGGGAGGTCAACACCTGGGGTGGGCTGGGCTTACTAGCCATGTGCTACTGAGCAAATGATATCACCTCCCTGGGCTCAGTTTCCATTTTTGAAATAAAGGATGTATTACAAGAGTTAAGCATTCTTGTAAAAACAGAAGTCTAATATTTGTAAAAATAATCTAGATAGCTATGCCTCCTGATTTCTAGAAAGGCAGTATTGCTATGTGAAAGGTGACTAGACTGGCTTTGTAATTGAATTTGAATATTAAATAAGCTGCCTTACAGAACACCTATGTCAATCTGAGGTGGATTTCTATGTATGTGTGTGGTGTGTGGAGGTGGGGGGGGGGGAGTGTTATGGAGAGTACTACCCTTAGGTGTGGCCATTTCAGATAAGACATCTAAGTACTTGGCACACAGTAGGTGCTGAATATGGGAAGCATCCCTGGTATGTGAGTACCACAGTGGACAGAAAAGCATGGAGCTGGCTATTGGGCATGTATCCTACACTTCAAGGAGAGAAGCAGATGGGTCCTTTCCCTCATCCCTGGGTTGCCAGCCCAGCTCACCAGGAAACAAAGACAGGCGCTCAAGGACCCATCCCTGGGCTAGAAAGTACCACTGAAAAGGAAACAATGGGCTTCCCAAAAACGTACTTAATAGGTTGGCCAGCACAGATAAAACAGTGGCAAAAGGTAACCGAAGTCATAAATCTACGGTCAATCACAAAGACTGGCCCTCTTAAGATTAGAAACACTCTTAGGATGTAACTTTTCCCATTCAAAATAGCTGGAAAACAAGGCTGATTTTCTATGCTGTTGCTACTCACCATTTCACAGTGGCACAACTCCCACCCCAAATGTTGTGGAATTACATTCAGTATAGATTTGTTTATCAGTTCTTCTATGCTATCCATTTTTCAGCAGCTGATTAGTCTCCCTGGGATGTAGACACATCTCTGATCAAGAGCTGCTTGACTCTTTCCCAGCCTCACGCATGCATCCCAATATCCACATTACGTATAATAAATGTGCTTATATGTACATATATAAACACATTTGTATGCATATATGTTCCCAACGCTGTATTCAAAGACACATTCCGAATGGATGTATATATGCAACTCATATACATATAGGAATCCAACTGGATTCCCAGAGGGAAATGTGGAACACATTGTTAAAATGTCTGTCATCCATGTAAGAGAAACAGAAATGAGCTGGGCATTAAATTTGCATACAGCCCCGAGCACAGAGGTTCCTGTATGTGTACCGTTCTCCTGTTCTTGATGATGGGCATATCTGACAGAAAGATTGTCAGGATTAGCTCAGGAAAAACACCCCCAAGGAGATAATTTGAAGACATACTGAGAATTTGCCTCAATACATGAAAATAAACATGAAATCCTCAGCACTCTCTGCACATTGAGAAGTTCCCACCAACACCCTGCTGCACACCGGGGGATAATCTACTGGAGCTAATTAACACACAGTCATACACGACGCTGTTAGAAGTGGTTGCCACTTAGGATTGATTTAGTTGCTGCAATGCTTAAAAGAGACTTGAGAAGGTTTTTGTGTAAATGTGGGAGGAAAGGAGAGGAAATAAAAGTGCAAAAACAGCTGCAAAATTAAAAGGTGCTAGGGTCTTGCTTTTCCCCCCTGAAGACATTAAGGAAACTTATTGAGAAACTATTAGTATTCCAGTAAATCTTGGTACTTGATTGTAGGTTTCCTTCCACCTCAAAATTACACACACACACACACACTCTCTCTCTCTCTCTCTAAGTACAGTCTGTAGATTGTGGCTATGAAAAAGGGCATGTTTTACTTTATAAGCAAACAAGTTCTTCATTAAATGCTAACATATGGATTGTGTCATCTAAAAAAACAGGCATTTCTATTTCTCTCCATGTCTACTTCTCACTTTATCTTTCTGATTTATGGAGATTTGTCCACTTTATTAATTAGTAATAGGTCTTGGGAAAAGTCATCAAGGAATAAAGGGCCACAAACAACTTTTTCTTTACCACAGGAAAAAGAACAAATCTAACTAAAATGTTCTTCCTCAAAGTCCAGTTTATGAAGGCTAGCTTATGAATCCAAAACATCTCTAATAATCATAAGAGTGAACTATCACAACTGAGTAAATAATGAGGTTTTACTAATCTGCTTTGTATTACTGAAACATAATAGAATCTAGAAAAAGGCCATTAGTGTAAATCCCAGGTCAGGCTTTATGAAAATTTAGAGAGTTGCAACTTGATTTTTTGCCCTGACTTATCAGGTTTACAAAAGAAAATTACAACAACATAAAAAGGATTTCAGCAGGGAGTGTGTTTACCTTGGGGTTGAAGAAAATCTACTTTTCATTTAGTTGTATCATTTGTATCCAAAATACCTAGAACGATTATTCTTGACTCAGACTAATTCTTTTTGGCTATAGTTTGCTTTCCTTTAGTTGAGATAGTTTATTATGATAATAAGAACTTTGACCAAAAATTCTGTAAATATGTCTTTTCATTAGGTTAGACTAGCCTACAAAGTGAAAAATCAACAATGTTCAGACACCGACTATCTACTATGTACAAAGCCCTTTACCACATCTGGAGTAGAACAGAGGAAGAAATGCAATCTCTCCTCCATCCTTTAGAAGCTTAGTGCCAAGAGGGAAGGCAGACACAATCAGACTTAGCAATGGGAAATAACTGGCGATGGCCAAGTGGAGTGTTTCGTTGAGATAGTATGGGTGCTTGCACCCGTGCTGTGATCAGTTGGCAATGCCTGCCAAGGGAAATGGCAACAGAGGTCATAGAATGTACACAATGGCACTGCCAGCTTTGGCCTAAAGGTGATATGGGAGGGTGGGATGGGACTTTACAGAAGAAATGAGGTTAGAATGGTTAGTGAGGTTTTATTTTCACTATCTTTCAAAAAACCCAACCAATTTTTTTTAAAGATTTAATTCATTTGTTAGAGAGAAAAAAGTGGGGGGTGGGGGGTGGGTGGAGGGAGAGGGAGAGGGAAAAGCGGGCTCCCCACTGAGCGGGGAGCCCAATATGGGGCTCGATCCCAGGACCCCGAGATCATAATCTGAGCTCAAGGCAGATGCTTTACAGACTGAGCTAGCCAGGTGCTCCAAAACCAACCAATTATTATTTTTTTTAAAAAATGTATTTATTTATTCATGAGACAGATCGAGAGAGAGGCAGAGACCTAGGCACAGAGAGAAGCAGGGTCCATGCAAGGAGCCCAATGTGGGACTTGATCCCAGGACCCTGAGATCACAACCTGAGTCAAAGGCATATTCTCAACCACTGAGCCACTCAGGTGTTCCAAAACCAACCAATTATTAACAATGGTTTTGAGATCATTGATTGTACCTCATATGAATTTTGGAGAGGTTTATGTAGAAAATAAAATCATTAACAAAATATTCAATACTAAAGCTGAAGATACACAAGTTTCCAAGTGTCCTGTAAATGGGGGTGCCTGGCTGGCTCAGTTGGAGAAATAGGGGACTCTTGATTTTTAGGTTGTGGCTTTAAACCTCACCTTAGGTGTAGAGATTACCTAAAAATAAAATCTTAAAAACAAGTGCTCTGTAAATGCAAGTAAGAGACTGCTTTGAACTGGACAAAATACTAGAGGAAAATTTATGATTTCTGGGAATTTGCAGTATGGGACCAATCCATCTGAATGAAGCAAACAGACTGATTATTACGTAAAAAGGTTGTGTCCTTGCAAAAGGAAAGAGGTTTTTTTGTTATGTCTCCAAATGTTAGACAAAAAATATTAGCTGAAGGCAGCTGTTCCATCTACTCTAAATAGAACAGATCTTAAGTACCAGAAAGGACCATGAGAGATCACCCTTCTAGATTTCCCCCTCATCCTTCCTGGATGGTCCCCCATTAACACTAACACCAAATTATCTTGCCAACAGACAAGGTTTTTGTTCATCGTTCTTTAAAAGAGTTGGAAAAATAAGAAACTTTTGAAAGTATTTTGGGCAAATGTGTGGACATTTCGTGTTTATGCATTTCATTAATTTACTCCTACAGCTACACTGATCTACTCCAAGAGGACCAGACACCTACAGATGCTACTTCAAGAGCCTGCTTTTCCTTCTGGATTTAGGAGGACAGAGAAGCACGCAGGAGGCATGCATGGAAAGAGAAAGATGGATTGAAAAGTGTCAGGATGTCAGTCTCAATGCAATCCTGGCAGCTCCCCAACTGCCAGTTGTAGGAGCATTTTTATGAATCTCCTTCACTCACAAGTTTTACTTTATATTGATTAAAAAAAGAAGAAGAAGAATCTTTAATCTTTACCATTTGTCTCTCCTCCTCTGGCAAGTTCTGGTTTCTTTCTTCAAGTCTTCCGAAACACCCTTTCCTTCCCCCCTACCCCCCCGACCCCCTGACCCCCCGACCCAGTCCTTCCTTTCCCAAAGTATTATGTATCCATTCATGGAACGAACACAGTTGGATTTTATATCCTGACTTCACATTAAAATAACCTGAGGGGTGTTGCATTTTACTCATCATACCTGGCCCTTACCCGGGACCAGTTAAATCAGAATCATTGAAAGGAAAAAACTGGTGTGTGCATGCACATTCCATGGCATCCCTGGTGATTTTAACAAGCATCCAGTAGAATGGATTGCAGATGATTGGTTCACCAAGTGTGGACCCTGGACCAGCATGACTGGCATCACCCATGAACTTGTTAAAATGCAAATAATCTGGACCTGATCTTACTCTAATATGTCAGAAACCTTGGGATCTGGGCTCAGATTACTGCATTTCTAAGAACCTTCCAAGTGATTTTGAAACATGCTAAAATTTAGAAACCTACGTGCTAGATTACTGACATTTTAATGGCCTCAGTTAAGACCGTCAGCAAAATCTTATTTCAAGTGTGGTCTCTGACCAGCTACATCAGGATCACTGATGTTGAGAGCTCTACCCTTGGCTTACTGAAGTTTTTAATAAGATCCCCAGGTGACATGTATGTAGATCAAAGGCTGAGAAGCACTGTTCTGAGAACTTACTCACAATTTCGTGGACTCTCCCAAATAGCTGGTTGTTATGATCTTAGTAATACATGTAATAATTATTCATTTCTCAAAGAATGTAACCCATTTATTCTTCAGCTATTAAAACACAAAGTTGTTTTTCCTAGGTGGTGCCAGGTCTAAGTTCCTTTCTATACTTCTGTTTCTGTTCTAGGGGTATTTTCACATCTTCTGAGAAAATGAAGAAATAAAAGGTCAAAATTCCTGATGTTTTCCTTAGTTCTGAGATGTATCCATTTTATTCCTCTGGAAATGGGATCTGAGCTTTGACAGAGAACAAAGATAGATTACACAGGAAGGGATCTCTGGGGGTAAAAAAAAAAGAAAAAAAACCCAACTTTATTGACCGTATTAAGAGGCAGCAATGTGTGTGTTTGTATACATATTTATTGGACTGGGCAAATTAGAGGGAGATGGAAATGTCATCTCCAGCAAGTCAAGTTCATCACCCCTAAGGGTCAAGCCCTGGTGTGAGGATGCCCCAGATTTCTCTATAACAGAGGGAGCTCTGTTGCTTCTTGTGATTATTCTAAAACATTACTTTGTGAGAACCGAAGTAATGGCAAAAGGTCACAAACCCACCTGCTCAAGCACCTGTTTTTCCACTCTTCTTCTTTCATGTGCAACTTCAGCCTCATTTAGCTCAGATAAGAACTGATCCCTTGAAACTGCAGGTCCTTCTCTGTTTGGTATCCTAGCCTAAGCCTTGATTTGGAAGGGGTGGTGAGCGGGTGGAGAAAAGGGCTGTCAGATATTTGTAGCTAGTATAAAGAACATTTTCAGAGTTGAAGAGAGCATACTAAAAAATAACAATTTTAAACTATGCCCAAATCTGTTTAAAGCCAACATATAAATCACCTACAACCAATAAAGGAGTATGTCATTGGATCTTCTAATCAGAAAGTCTTGAAAAACAACTAAGAAAGATTCAAAATCAAATGTGCAACATTAAGAAATGAAGAAGCTTCCCTACGCCATTAACATTAGTTGTCTCCAGTTTGACCAGTCGGTTCAGAACTTCTTAGTCAAGTTACTTCATTCTGAGCTTCCCTCGCCCCCCAGCCCTGGAGGTCACCCTGTGAGAAAATGACTTCTCTATCTAACCACTTAAGATGTGAATATTTGTCGTGAACCAGCTGCAGCTCTAATAACCACTGATCCATGGAATCAAAGGCTACTCCTCACAAACAATAAGCTCTTCTTGTTCTTGAAACTGCACTCTGTAACCTTTGCAAGTATTATAAAAAGTAGGAATGATGGATCCCAGTGCAATTACAGCCATGAGTTTCTTATGATTGGATTAATTTCAAACTTCAGAAAAGTACTTGAAGTTTTATCAACAAAGGTGGGAACTGATGACACAACTGCTAACATGATGGGAATTTTTTTGCAAAATAAGATGCCAGTTTGGTCAACAGCTGAAACTGAAAATGCTTACAGTTTGAGATACGTTGACATAGCAGTGACAATCAAAGGTTCATTTCTCTCCCACCTAAGTATAATTTTCCATATTAAAAAATACAATAGGGATGCCTGGGTGGCTCAGTGATTGAGCATCTGCCTTTGGCTCCGGTCGTGATCCGGGGGTCCTGGGATCGAGCCCCAAATCAGGCTCCCCGCAGGGAGCCTGCCTCTCCCTCTGCCTGTGTCTCCGCCTCTCTTTCTCTGTGTCTCTCATGAATAAATAAATAAAATCTTAAAAAAAGGAAAAATACAATAATTCAGAAACCACATGTTCAAAGGATCCTTGAAATAAATAAACCAAGCTCCATTCTCTAAAATCCAGTAAGTTTCTTGGTAGAGGGACACAGAAATGAGGGTGTATACTTTTTTTTTGAATACCACTAAAACATCATGGAATTAGACATTCGCTGGTGTGACAGATTACCTAAAAGTAAAATATATTAATAAGATCTTAGTGTAATTAAAAATCCACTTCGCTCCTCAGTGAAGTAAGATTTTAATAAAATGTAAATGTTTCCCATTGGCTCCTAACCACTCGGACCTCCCGAACTAGAACAGAACCTGGACACTCACTCGGCACTCAGCCAGTATGAGGAAGGAAGGAATGAAAAAAGCACATCAAAATTGGACAAATAAAATACCCCTGCTGGGAGAAGAGAATTATCTTTCTGAAATAAATCAAAAGTTCTACTTCTAAAAATATCATGTACTATTTTCAACCCATGAATTAGAAATAAAGGTGCATTTTGGTATGAAACACATGCTCTGCAACTGTTTGAATTAAAACACTGCTGTCAATTATTCCAAAAAAACAGCTGAGAAGGAAGGCGGTGATCTTCATTTTCACTTAAGAAATATATACGCAATGGCACTCTGTAGTATTAGTTTAAAAATAAAAAATCACAATAAGAATGATCCTCCTGGCATTCTTTGAACTATTCTTAACAGAAATAAGATTAAACAGGTCTAAATTGGTAAAGGTTCTGAGATGCTAATAGTAATTGCCTCCTTGCTTGTGAGAGTGCCTGACTTCCAGAAGCACTTCTTTGTAATATTTGTTACATAGTCCTAAAATATTATTCTATATTTTAGAAGACCTGTGTATTTCTTTTTTATCTGAAGGGCTGTATGAGAAACAAAGCATTATGTTTCAGACAAGAGGCCTCATGATTTTCAAGATTCCAGGTTATGCACTTAACCATTCAGCTGTCTCCCACCTACATGGGGTCACAATGCAAAGAAAGGTCACCTCTGAGCAAAATCGTGAACTTCAAGGCCAAACAACTGCATAAATAATCTGTAGGCCACAGACCATCATCAAAGTCTGGAATTTATGCAAATAACACTGCTTACATTTAACAGATCTGTAATGGTGTAAGCTTTTCCAGCCTAAATAAATGAGAAAGTGGAGAGCTTTTACAGTGCAAGATTGCTACCTACAGGCCAAACTGAAGAATGACATACAAGACAATTAGGGTGGAGGGGGAAAAAAAGAGGCAAATAGTTTTTTAACACGGCGATGTAAGTTATATACTGATCAGTAGACAAATCCAGGAGCATGAAAAGATTGCATAATACACACTGAGATGTATATTGACAGTTTCTGTTCTAAAACTACAATCTACTTTTAGCGTTTTCTGTTATTTCCCTTTTTTTTTTCTTTTGGAGGGTTCATTATCTTCTGAAAATGTAAATTGTTTTTCTAAAGAGCATAAATGTCTGTCTCAATAATGTATTCTGATACATCTGCATGTATATTGAAGATAGATGTAGATAGATTCTATGTAAAATCTATATTGATAATTTTCATTGTTTTTGGTAGAGCAATCAATTACAAAATTTGGAGTAAGTTTCTATCGTTCAAGCAAATCTCGTAAGACAGCAGTGGTTGGAGCAGCGAAGAGTTTATGTGACTTTCTCCTGGACTCTATATAGCTTTTAAAATTCATTTGTTTAAAACTATCTATTTCAATATTTAGAGTAATTGAAAGATTATGTGTATTTTAAACTGTACTTCTTAGAGAAAATATCAAATTCTTCGGTTATGAAGCTCAGATGGTAGTTCATCTTACAATAAAGGAATCTGATTTTCACTGACAAAAAATATGATTAACACTGAATTCTCAGTAATTCATATAACAGCCACATTTTCTGAAATACAGAAGGTGATTTCTAAAACACAGATCTTTGAAGCTATAAGACGAGTTATTAGAAATGCATTTTTCCCTCAACTATAAAGAAATTCCAACTCTAGAGAGAGTAGGTTTCAAAACGGAATAATATATTATGGTTAAAACACATCAACAATCTGTCACACCATATGTACAAATAAACATATCCCACCATCACTGCAAATGCCATAAATGAGGCCAATGAAACATCTGAAAAGGTAGAGCAAATTCTTTCTCATACTGTTATAGACGCTAAATAACATTGTCAACATTTTCCAAGATACGCATAAAGGAAAGTTATCATTCTATAATATGGCTATTTATATAGTTCAAACATTCGGCTTGCCCATCTGATGAAGATGTTCCCCACACTTTTAATTTTAAACACAATTTAGAACACATTCAGTTTGAGGGAGGAAAGGATATTCTTTATAACTGGATTTTGGTTTTGAATAATAAAATATTAACCAATATATATCTTTGAAACATTTAGAATAATCTTAGGTGAAATTCAATTAATTAAGGAGAGAAAATAGAATAATCAAGGAAAAAGCATTGTACTAGTAATAAATATACTAGTTTATTCTGATTGTAGCCAACTGTATATTGTTCAGCATCTCCCCCCAACTAAAGTGTGAATTTTAAGCTATTAGATGATGTAACAAATATCTGTAATAGAATTTATAACTTTAGAAGTAGAAGTGCTGAACACATTAACCTGCAGGTGTTTTTTTTTTTTTTCTTCCTCTACTATTAGTGTCTCTTGAAGAGCAAATGTTTTATATATGGTATTTAATTGTATATAATCATAATATAATTATACAATGATTAAATGATCTCAATTTTATTTTAATTAAGTAGATAATATATTAGAGTTTTCTATAATTAAATTATTCAGGAGAAATTTTAATAAAGATTGAGGACAAACCATATAATTTCTAAAATCAAATTCATAATGAATTTTCTGTGAAATTAATATTTAATCTACCTAACGGTATTTTTCCTCATATAGTTCTCCACAAATTGGGTTGTTACTTTTCCAACTGATTTATACTTTGTCAGTCAGTATAACTGCGAACGGAATTAGTGAAAGTGTTCAGGATATGTGAGAAAATTATTAACTAACGGTAAGAAAAAGTTTTTAATTCTGCTCTCTTAGGCAAAATAGATTTTCGAGTCCTTATTATTATTTATCTGAGGCAAATTTATAATGTAGAGCTCTAATTCTATCATAACATAATTACAAACCATAATAAAGGGTAAAAATTTCCCTGTTGCCTTTTAGAAGCCTTTAGGAACAAAATGTAAAGCTAAATCATAAAAATTATATTATGGTTGGTAGATACTTATCCTAACGCTATTTATCAAAATCAACCAAAATTATTGATCATAAGAACTAGAGTCCTTATTCTGTTGGTATAATTGTAATGCTCATAACAAGGTAGCATACTGTGTCTGTGTCGTTTTAATGTGGATTGTGTACAGAAATATTGTCCATACATGCAGCAAAACCATTTTTCCTCAGTTTAAAGGACAATATTCGACACTGTTTTCATATTTGTGTATTTTCATTGTTCTCATGCTTAACATGAATGAATTCTAAAACTAAATTCATGAATCTTGCACCTATCAGGTCTCTTTCTAGCAGGGGTTCTTACTTTTATCTTTGTTACATTCTCTGCAAAACTTATTGGTAACATACTTTCAGAAATGCCAGCCAATAAACGACACTAAAATAATTTTCTTTATAAAAGCACAGTGATCTTTGGCATCGTTCACTATTTTCAAGGCCATAAAAGAACAGATAACAAATATATGACTCACAAATTATCAATTATGAAAAATAATCTGGTTCAGAAAGCTGCACTAATGTAAAAAGATGGATCACTTGTCACAAACCAATAAAGGCTATTGTTTCTGAATCCAATATTTGATTTTATCGTTTATGTTAGGCAACTTAAAATGATTTTTAAACCACATTACTTTGTGGAAAAAAAATGTTATAAAGGTGAACACAGGGGTTGGGGGAGGGGGAGAAGAAACCAGATGTGCAATCTGTCATCCTCGAAACAATTTATACTCTTACATTGAATCCAGCCTGCAAATCTAAATCGCAAAGACCTGGTCAGCAAGGATATATGTATTAGAAAGGACCTTACCATGTTCCAGAGGATGGACAGTAGCAGGAACGTTGGCACGACTTTGATTGTATTTTTACTTTTCATGCGCCATTCTGAAGGCAAAAACTTTGCAATTATGATGCTTTGTAATGCAGGGAAGTTGGAATCCTGTGTTTTTAAAGCTAAATGTGGTTATACTTCTGAGGTAAAGTGCTTTTGCTTCTTTTGTAATACACAGAGAAAAGCCTGATGAGGCCACCAAGCTCAGAAAACCTTTATGATCAATTCTCTTCCAGATTTTTCATATTTATGATTTCATAATGAAGAAGGAGGTACAATTCTCACCAACCAAGAAGAGCATTCACATGAGCGGCTGAGGTCAGAAATTTCCTACATGGCGTTATGGGAGGACCACTTCAATACCCTAACCTGCTCTCTGATACCCAGCTACAACCTTTATAACATGCTTGTAAATAAGGACTTGGATGTCTAAGAAAATCAGAATATTTTGTCCACAAGGGCAGTAATAAAATGTGCATAGGTGGGAAGGTGGCTCATTCCCACCCCTAGATAACAGATTTGATCATCAGATAATACAGGGCACAGGTGAGATTCCGTGACATAAAAAATAACTGACACGGGCAGAGGGTAGCAGGGGGGCATATTGCAGATAATGGGGAGTAATCCCAGGATAATGACATGCTCAGATGGGTATCTGGTGGGAAGGCTGAAAAATGGTAGAGGAAGGGATGTGTTTAAGGTTAGAAAGGGGTTCACATTCTAGAGATGTTACTACACAATGGGCTTTTACCATAGACATCTTCCCATTCCTTACTCTGAGAAGAAATACTAGAAATCCTGATGTAGGGATCCCTGGGTGGTGCAGCGGTTTGGCGTCTGCCTTTGGCCGGGGGCGCGATCCTGGGGACCCGGGATCGAGTCCCACGTCGGGCTCCCGGTGCATGGAGCCTGTTTCTCCCTCTGCCTGTGTCTCTCTCTCTCTCATTCTCTCTCTCTCTCTCTCTCTGTGACTATCATAAATTAAAAAAAAAAAAAAAAAAGAAATCCTGATGTAAACAGAAAAAGGAAGAGACCAAGGGCCTGGTTCTATGTGCCAACACACAGTAAGAAAAATCAGGTTTTAAACTCTGGATCAACCTCTAACAGCTTGTTTGAGGTGAAGGTCATGAATTTTGCTTGAAGTGAGGCACCTGAACGTTCTTGGATATATTCCTACTTGGACTCTGTAAAGAAGTGAAAATGAGGTTGGGGGATGGACATAATTAAGTAACTATTCAATTATGGCAACTGCTAGCTAATGAAGACCTATTACAACCAAGTTTTTAATAGAAAATGTGCTAATTGACTAGGTTGGAGCTCAGAACAAGCATATGGCTAAGATGTTTGATTACCTAGTCTGGTTCCATGTCAGTGATCAACTATAACACTGTAAAAATGGGTGTTTCTATGACAACTACTGAGCTTGCTGACTAAGGAGTGGGTGACCAACTTGAGGGATGAGTTTCTCCAAATAATATATGATCCATTAGTTCCCCACACTATGTAACCTGGAGGCTCATCAGCTGAAGCACGCTTTTTCTTGTCCCCTTCTCACAACATTCATCTTGCTCTCAGCCCTGGCAAAGCTTAAATCAGACTCTTAACGTGAAGAATATTGCATAGGATTTCTTTTTTTAATTGGCAAGGGTCTTTAAAGCTGTAAATCTAATCTTTTCATAAAGGTGAAACAAGTCAACACCCTCCGACTAGGTTTGAGTCTGAAACTCAACCTCAGGAGGAGTGATTATAATAATTCTGGAAATTTCTGGAGAGGGCCAGTCTCTGGGTCAAAGACAGCCAGTACAGCAACCTGCAGGAGATGGGTTATTTCATCACCCACAGCTTTAGACAAGAACTTTTTTTTCCAGTGTCATTCTAAACTAAAATTCCAAACAGGTGTTTGATGCTAAGGCTGTAACCAAATTATTCCCCCTTATAACCTGCAACTCTGATAAGACTTCCCTCGGAAATATAATGGTTACATAGCCCTTGTATGGCTTTAACAAACCCCTATTTTCTTCTTTCTGCACCATACAATGTGCAGTCTATTTGTACCCATTCAGGACTAAATTACAGATAAAGTTACAGCAAATTTGTTTTCTCAAAAAAGCAGTCAGCCCTAATATCCCTTGAGTAATAAAAGCCTTGTCTTTCATTCAGAACTAGAACTGGCATAATTTTCTCCAAGAAACAAACTCTACTTCCTGCGACAATGGGCCTGTTCTTGAAATTCTGAATGGGGTACAGCTCAATTTGCAGGTGTTCGGGTATAAAGGTAAAAGGGCATTTGACCCCCCAACTGGCAATTGTTGCTGTGGTAGGTAACTTCAGTCTCCGAGTTATATCATTCTAGTAGATAAGCTGCCAGAGTTTTCAGCTCTGAATTACAGAGGTAGGCTCAAGTGAATCAATAATTTATACAGATATATCTCATTCGTTCTGATGGTATAAAGATACATACTAACAGCCTGCTGCAGCCACAGAACAAAGCCGGAGAGACATTATTTAAAAGGAAAGACAGAAAAAGAAACCCATTTATCTATGGGAGCAAAAACATTACGTAATAATGACCTCATGGCTTATTAATTTTATTTTTCAACTGTTTAAACAAATGCTGGGATGAGATAAATAAGCTCCATATGAATCTCAAATAAGGTGAATGTTAAGCTAACACTTAAAACTTTCAGATTGACTTTAAAATAGAGGGATATTTTACACAGCAGTATGATACAAATCTTTCGAAAGATTCATGCACCTGAGAAGTTTACATTCAGTAGCTTAGCTAAATCCCTCAAATATTTTATTACTGAATTTCAGTATAAAATTACTTTCTAAAAGACGAGGATCAAATACATTTAGGGACTGTACACTAAGAGTATTGTTAATATAGCCTTATGCTGTTAATCATTACCTGGGGAAAATTATATAGTGTTTTATTCGCTAATACTCTGACATTTTTATTAACTCATAATCCCTGTGCTAACAGTGGTGCATTAAACAAGTTATATTAAGAGGGCAGCAAATATTAAAAATGCCTATTTAAAATTCTTCAATCATGTTAAAGGGAATCCTCTCACACATGAGCTTCTCTAAAGGAATGCGGCACCCCAAACATTGGATTACAATATAAATTAATAATCAATAGTCCGGATAGCTTAAACAATATTTCCATCAGGTCCTGCTCTCTTGTCCTTAAGGATGAAGGGAATCTGTGAGCTAAAAACATGATAAAAATCTGTCCTAGCAACTTCAATTATAAATAGTGACTGTTTCTTGACAGATCTGAAAATTTATGTGAGGATAAGATGCATTAGAAGTTGGTCCCCTGCCCATTTTACCTCGCTCCGTTCAAGGCCGGACATATCGTCTGGCTCGGACATAGGAGCCAACTGCATTCAGAACCGGTTTAAGAAGACTGGGTGCAAAATTAATTAAGGCCATAGATCCAACGAGAAGGGACAGAGCAATTAGAGGTAGTACTCAGGTACCCTATCTTCCTCCACACAGAGAAATTATCTTTTCCTTCCTTTTCCGAGCAAACGCCTTGGGAAATAGGGCAGATGATAAAAACCTGAAAGAAAATAAAAGCACAGGCAGGTGAAAAAGCACCAGCAGGAGCATGAGGGAGACTACTGCTGTGGTCTCTACCTAGAGTCCTCAAGCCTTTACAGGCGATATTCTGGGGCTGCCTGCTGTAACCAGTTAACATTTCCGGCCTTCCAAGAAAATATAACTAGTCCCTTCAAGTCGAGAGAGGAAGAAGAAATAATGGAGTGTCCCATCTCTGACAGTCAAGAGCGAAAGGAGAGAAATGTTCCCACACTGATCTCATTAAGATGACGAGAATAATGAGTGTGAATCTTATGTATGAATCTCCTAGTAGATAGAGGAGGGCATAAATGTATCCCACATTCACTCTTTTATGATGCCTGATATACTACATTTATTCTCAGCTTCATCTGATACTACTGTTGGGGGCTTCTGTTACAATATTACAGCTTTAACTTCAAGTTTTGCCTGCTGAAGTCATCTGAGTCAGTGATTCAACACAGCTTTATTGAGTGTGCATGAAAACGGGGAAGATCTGTTAATGGCAACTGAAATGCATCTCAAGCAGAACAGCCTGGATTTATTTCCTGTCACTGGTTCTAGTAATGGATTAAAAATACTGACAAATGGCATTTTTCAGTTTATAATCTATTTTATTTCCTAGTTCCTTAAACTTAGGTTAAACATTCTACTCAATTAGAAATAGAACCGCGGCATTACTAAAAATGTCTAAATATTATTAAATATTTTGGGGAGGAGAGTCATGCGTTTTCAGCAAACACTGGTGAGACATTTTTTTCTTGTGATTTATTTCTCTCTCTTAGATCCAATATAGGATATTTTCAAATAATAATTTTAAGTTGTATCAGTTTTCAAGATGGATACAAATTCTGAAAGACGATATAGCTCCCAGAAACAAGAAACTGTGTTATGGCTGTGTGCATCACTCAAGCCTAAATGATCCGCAGGCCCTGTACTTCAGGACTTCAAAGTATTTCATATAGGTGACTTAATTTGGCTTTCTTCACTCCAGTAACTTTAACAGTAATAAATTCGTGCACCTAGCTTACAGCACATAATTTATATAATGAAGGTGGCAACACCCTACAAAATCTAATAGTATTTCAAAATATGCCCAAATTATTATTTTAGTACTTCTACTACTTTGTAAAGAGACATACTATTCTATAATATTGCTTAATTATAGCAAGAAAAATTTCAATCTACAGAATTTTGAAGGACATTTAGGATGAGAGCAATACAACGAAGCTGGATCACCAATTTTCCCAAATAATTCAAAATACATACACTTTTTTTTCCTGGCATTTATTTAGTCTAATGAATGTTTAAGCCATGGGCAGCTTCATCTTAGCTACCATTAAATCAATATGAATCAATATAGATGGTTTAAGCTGTTAAGTAACTCAGTGAAAATACAAGTTTGAAAACTGGAAAATATATTCTTAATGAGTCTACATGTACTTTTGGGAGTAAGTAAATTATACTACTTGGAGGCCTAATGACATTACTTGTCTAAAAGGTGCCTCACTTTGACACACAGTGAACCCTTTAAGAGTATTACTGTAAGTGTATTACTGTACACTCATCTCTGCAGTCGGTTGGGGAGCTATAGTGTGATGTGACCTCAACTAATAAAAAAGTTGATTAAAACATGAGATACACACTTATTAACCTCAGGAAGAACACTAAGTAAAGTGAACACAAGTTTACTGTTTCTGGTAGACAATGCCAGCCAACAAAATGCTTAACAGGAAATACCAAACATGGGAGTCCAGTTTTATACTCTTAGAATTCTATAGGACAATGTCAGACACTTGGCTTTCTTTAATTAAGGACAATGTGACACATTAACTTCAGGATAGAGAGGTGGATCTTTCTATCTTCCTCTCTCTCTCTGCCTCTCTTATTCTTTCAGTGCTGCTGTCTTTGAAGCATCCACTCCCAGCAATTGGTGGAGGAGAGTTAGTATCTCAGTAACTCCCTTTACATGACAGTCCTTTAATCTCCTCTACTGTATAATGGTCTCTGAACTCCCTTCCAACTGTAACATTCTATGACTTCATCTGGATCCTTCAAAGTCTATACAATCTCCACCTTTGTGGGACCCTTGCCTTTGCCATGAGGCAGGTGCTCCACGCTGAAGGTAGGATTGGGATAGGTGTGTTGCTGGCATCCTGAGCACCAAGCCATGATTGTACTGAATCTACTTCCTACATGCAATGTTTCCACTCTACAGCTAGTACTCTATCAAGGAATTGATAGGTTTTGTATATGATAGGCTCTATGTCATTGTTTAGGACATTGCTACTTTGGGGAAATGTGTTCCAAAGTCTAAGCAACTGTCTTACAAAACAGACTTTTACATCCTATTTGGAGATTGGGACCTTATTTGAAGAATATTTAGTTTGAACTACACATCAACCGAGGTTTAGGACTTAGAAATTGTGACAGGAGTCTCATATTCTAAGAATATATTAAAAAAAAAAAACAAAGAAAGAAAGAAATAGTACACAGCCAGAGTAGCTAGTAAAACCTAGGTTAAAGGTCTCTTTTACAGACAATAAATACCAGCCTCCCTGCTGAGGCATGCAAGAGGCTCTTGCAATAGAAGAACCAAACTCTAAATAATTTTTTTAAAAACCTGAAAGATTTTCAATATTGCCACCTAGTCAAAAAAGTAAACTCTAGTATCTGAACTTTTATATTTATAAGTTAATTTTCTCTGAGTAGCAGCCATCACTTTACTAATATTGCTTCAAAATGTAACACCTTCTTTATACAACCCCAGGATACTAAGTTGTGGATAATTAATGGACTGCCTTTAACGTTGGCAATCTATTATTTTATTTATTTATTTATTTATTTATTTATTTATTTATTTATTTATTTACTTATTCAATCTATTATTTTAAATTAGAAGATTCTGTAATTGACTAAGGAAAATAATATTTACTTCACCAACATTTTATGACAAAACTGAGTGATAAATTCTTTTGGCCTGAAGTCTGCTTGGCAAGAAAGGCATAGGATGCTAACAATGGAAAACACCCTAGAATTATTTGTGTAGAGCTAAGTGGGATATAAAATATCATATATCTACGTATTATTGATAAATTGCAAGAGTAAAAATTTTTTGATTCCTATGGGGAATTAGGCAACTTGACATGCAGAATAGTCAGGAAAACATGTATTTTCACTGTTTTAAATGACTCTTATTCCACAACCTTTTTCCTTCCCTTCCAATGAAGATCTAATAGGTAATCAAGCCTAATGAAGTATGCTTTTATATCTCTGACATAATGATATTCATTTAAGAATATAAAGATTATCTACTAGTCATAAATACAGCACAATGTATAGACAAAACCCATCAAACCCTCATAATGATGGAAGTTATATTACTTAGGCCAGAATTAATGTTCACCCCACTTCTCCATTTCAGTGAAGCGCAACAATGCACTTGGTATGGAGAAGAAAACTCTTATATGGGTTTTTGTATGGGGAAGATTCAATTCGTTAATCTCTATGAAGCCAAACAAAATCCTTTCTTTAATTCTCTAATGTAGTCAATAATTTTGTATAGAGATCACAAATTATCTTTCCCCAGACTGATTACCTATGGGAATAATTTTTATTTTATTTATTTATTTTTTTAGAGAATTTATGTATGTATGTATGTATGTATTTATTTATTTATTTATTTATTTGAGAGAGAACATAAGAGAGAGAGAGAATGAGTCGGGCAGAGGCAGAGGAAGAAGCAGGCTCCCTGCTGAGCAGGGACCCACCCCCACCCCCGACACAGGACTTGATCCCAGGACCCCAAGATCACAACGCAAGCTGAAGGCAGACGCTTAATCAATTAAGACACCCAGGCACCCCAGGAATAATTTTTATTGTATGCAAACTACAGGAAATCCAAAAGCAGGAAAATAAACATAGTTACTCTCATTTATAGCATGTATTCTCTTTGGGGGGGGCAATATGGTACCCAAGGGGACAAAAATTTAAGTTTAAAAGAAAACTTAGATATTACAATGATTTGTGACCTTCCAAAACCCAACATTCCCTGAGAAAATCTTATTCCTTGGCATTTATTTTCTCTCATTTAACGAAAATTTTCTTCTTAGGGGGCTGAATATGAAAAAAAACAAAACAAAAAACAACTCCACTGAGAAACCCTGGTTTAAGATAAAATGAAAACCAAGTTTTATCTCTAAGATCTCTTTTTCTATTCTTAAAATCAAGGATGCCTTTCATTTTCACCCAAATATCTACTGACATTCTAATATAATTTCCATCTTTTCTTGCTTGTTAGCTTTTCTCTTCATTACATCCCTTTGAGTCAATAGCTGATGACTGGTGTGAACGTGAGAAATGGTTACTCCTTCATCTTTTTTCTCTTACTGATCTCTAATGTTACTACTTGCTGAGTGTTGGGCCTCTGTCCATCACAGAAAAGGAGAAGGCACAAGGTGGAGTCATTACTCCCAGACCTACTGGCTGTAGGGTAAGACTGGCTACAGGGTCTATAGACAATTCTGACTGTAATGGTCAATGTAAAATGAGGGTAAGGGAAAGAGCAACAAAAACCAGAAACAACATTTCAGGTCGGCTTCTTACTTGGTAAATTAACTCTAATACGCTTATAATTCTAAGGTATATCTTCATGACTGGTCAAAATAGAAAAATGGGATGAAAGAAAGCATTGTACTCCTATTCCTTATATTTACCTGATACAAAGGGGCATGAAAATATGTGCAGAGTAAACTTATCGATTGAAGTATTTTAATGACTGCATTTCTGTTATAATTTACAATCGTTCAGAAGAGTATTAGTCTTTCATGAAATTTTCATGAAATAAATTATATAATTATCTCATTAATTTAAATGTTTTTCTTTGCAAAACACTTTTACATAATAGTATTTCACAGTAGAGTGTGGCTTTCTCTTTTGTCCCAACAATTTAAATTGAAGATGGAAGGTAGAAAATTCTTCAAAGGACAAGAACATTAGTTTAGGAATCTGAGGACAGACAGTGATTTCATTATTTTATAATTTCTTATCCTTAGTCAACTCAGTTACAAAATCTGGACGAAGCAACATATTTTTAAAGGGTCTCATAAAGATCTTGAGGCTGAAACTACCTGATAAATAATGCTTGAAGTGAAATGGGACAGCAGTCATACAGCCAGAAGGAGACCACACTGAAGCAACAATGTCCCCTACTGCCCCAGCTTTCATTACACAAACCATGAAGATTCACGAGAAGGCTAATTCCTGAATTCAATAAGGTATCACATTTATGTTCGTGATATTTGCAATTTATGTTTAATTATAACATAGTGTAATAGCACTATACCTGAGAAAAAGTGAAAAAGTTTTATTTTCCCCAAATCCATCCATAGAAGAATGTGACCCAGATTATAGCCTTTTACTGCTTCCTACTTTACAGGACAAAAGAGGGGAGTAGAGATCATGGGAAATGTGCCTGTGACGTGCTATAAGAATTAAATTCTTCTTATAAATACACAATAAAATTTCAGAGGAATAAGCTTTTCAGAGTAGTAGACTCTGTGTCTTAGGTGATTATCTCCCTCCAAAGGGTGGGAGGCCATTTTGCTGCCACCTATTAAAAGAGATGACAAAGGGTGTTGGCACTGTTTAAAGAGAACTATGCACTGATTGAAGAAGTACTGCCTTGTAGAGATGACAGGTAAAAAACAAAACAAAAAGACTCTGCATTTAAACAGATCTATAAACTGAGCTAGAGTATCACTCCTCAAGAAGGATGTGAGAAATCTAGCCAAAATGCTTTGTTCCATTAGTATCTGATTTGCTATATTTCCTAAGATCCACCTTTGATTTTAGCTTGTTGTGACCAATCCTAAAACTCACTTCTAAATTGTGGTCTTTGAGAACTTATATGCAATGCTCTGTGAAAGGCACCTCTTAAGAGAACCTAATTTTTTATAGGCCAATGTTTGAAAATGTTTTTATTCCTTGGAATTTAGACAAATTTGGGAGAAAAAGGTAGAGTCTGAGTATCAACTTAAAGTGTCGGTGTGTCCATATGAGTTGGACACACAGTCTATTTACTGAAAAGGTAATTGTAGTACTGGAATCTTCTATAGTCAATAGTCTTTGACTTTGTACAAGGGATTTTAGTTCATTTTGTAGGTATACAGTCTTCTAAATAAACAAAATTCTATATAGGATTTCTTCCGTCCTCACACATTTGTGAAGGAAATGTTTAATGTGCCTTAAAATTTGTATCAATTAGATTGGAAGTATTGTTTAGTAAACTTAAAAAGTGTTTATGTCAAAGAAGAGCATAAATGAAGAAGAGTGGACAAAAGGGCTTCAAAATTTCATTTTATATAATTTTAGGAAAATGAGAGAATCCAAGGATAGGCCCATGAGTTATACAGATCATTTTGCTTTAGTACTTGTTTCTTTGATTTTGGAGGGTCCTTCTGTTTTGTCGTTGCAGGGAAAATAACAACAATTACATCTGGAACATTTCCAATTTTTCTGCTTAGCACTAAAAAAATAATTGTAGCAACAACAACAACAACAACAACAAAAGCTTCTATAAAAATCATTTGAAAACTGCCACAGACTTGAAGCATAATCTTGTTGGTGTGGTATTACTGACATCTCTTACATGTTTAAAATAGAAATTTCTGTTGGATTCTAAAGTTACCTTTCCTATATCCAGTACCATCCCCCTGCATCGCTCACTAACATGAATGCTAGGACCTGAACTACAGGTGATGTAGATATCCCTTTGTTTTCACATTGATATTTCTTCTTAAGCAACGCCCCTCTCTTAGTCCTCAAACATGAAGGCCACTTAAAATGTCCTTATTGTTTGTAATAACTTTTAGAAAAATCCATACGCTGTTTAATAGCAGCAGGCTTTCTATACAGAAAACACTCGATATGGCATCCTTGCAAGCCTATTGTCTTCAGATCGTTGTATTATATTCCCATCACCTCTGCAAGTTCATTTCTTCCTCCCTTGCTTGTGCTCCCTCCATTTTTTTAACCCATTTGGCTACACAGAGCTCCCTCATGTCATTCTTTGCATACATCATCCCTGTTTTTTCTCTTTTCCTGCATAATGGCCCAGCTTCTCTGAGAGTAGCTGTTCTCCCAAGTGTGATCCTTTACTAAACTGGGGATTGAATGAAGGTGGAGTACAGATTCTCTGGAAGCAAAGGAAAACCAGGCATTTGAAAAGGACCCAGAAAGGAACGAGTAATGAACCAGACTGGCCTGGATGAATTGCTGTAGAGGGAATTCTCAGTCTTGACACAAAAGGAACACATGGGTACCAAGGAAAACCTGGCTGGCGTGGGGGCAAGAATCTCAGTAGGAAGCCTGCCTCTTGGGCTGGTCAGTACAGAGAGTTGAAGCCAGTAGCCTTCCAGAAATGAACAGAAACAAATGTATTTTATGAGTAACAGTTAGGCATTCAAACATGCCCGTTCTGGAACACAAGGTACTTTGAGGGGTTGACATCCCTTCATAATTCATGTTCATTGTTCCTCTAAGTAAAATATGTGTCTCCCTGTAGTTATTCTGTTAGGAATTGTACTTTAAAGGCAAGAGGACATTTTTGATAATGCACATCTTAAACTTTTCATTAAGCTACCAAATTTAAATTCTACCTTTTTGTGCACTCTGACATTTTTGTCTGGCATTTTCATTAATTTTGCGACATACATAAATGTAGCTGAAATGTTAACTGATCAATACTTTGTCTCTCTCATGTAGCACTCGCGCTCCACTCCCTAAGGACCACACAGCAGAACAGAAATTAAATGTGTAAAATATCAAATGTTAATGTTAAACACAGCAGCACTTACTGTATAACGACAGAAAGGGCTAAAACAATTCCAAATGGACAGATGGTACCACAAATTATCTACAATCACATTTAAAGATTAAAGTTTGTCCTGTAAAATAATTCTTTGACGCACACTGAAGTGTGTCCTTTCACTGATAGCTCGGTTGTCCAATTATTTTTGTGCTCATTACAGTGAGAAATGACAGTACTGAAGAGAAAGAGAGTGTGCACTCTGGTTTTTTTTTCCACGTTGCACCCACTGACATCCACAAGAACACAAATGTCTGGTCAAGAGCCTGATGAAAATTAGGCCCAATTTATGAGACATTTCCACGTCTACGAAAGATGATTCCCGAAGACAAGCAGCGCCTTCTGTGCCACATACGTCTGTGTTTCCTCTTAGGCATACAATATTCATAGTAAAATTTAAAAACCTGATTCGCAGCACACAAAAACAAGGACATTCCCAGGAACATGCTCGCCTGTATTTTATCCCTCACCTCCCAGGCCGACTGCAGCTTCTGATCTCGTCAGCCGGCTCTGCGTCTTCCCCAGAACACATAGGTAGTGCCAAAGAGGCTGGAGCAGCCCTAACCCTGCGTTTCTTAAGCTTTCTGCTTTAATTGACATGGGGACCAAAAAAAAAAAATCATTGTTTTTCCATTTTGATTTCATTATTCTGCATTTACTTTTGGATAGAAAATTAGAAAAGAAAAATAAAACGAAATAGAAAAAAAAGGCACTTAAACATTATAAAGTTTACTGATCTGGGCCTAAAACCAAGCCACATAATGGTACAAATGCATGTGCTCCGTGAAGCAGCTGCATTTATGAAAAAGTGGGCCAAGTGGAACCAATATTATAATAATAGACCCGAGATCCATCAACAGGGAATGATGGGAACAATATGTTTGTAACAATGGGGTGCTGCTCATACTCTTCTCCTAATGGAAAGCAGTTCTTTTCAATAAACTGGCCTAAAAAGGCTCTGGTTATGCAATGAGATCTTTGAAACATTTCACTTTTAAAAACATCATTTAATATCTGTAAGATGAATAAAAATCCAACAATGTTTTTTTTTTTCTGAATTGTTATGATACTTAGATTACAAGGTCCATATTTTAAAAGCTCTTTTAGAAAGAAAATAATACCTGTTGTGCACTTGTGGTAAGGTTCTTTTCTGTGCCTCAGTTTTTTCCTCTGTATATCGGGAAAATAATAGTAGCTACCTTATAATTAGGTTGTTGGAAATGTTAAATTTATTTATGCATGAAAAGCACTTTCATGCCTTAGTGCCTGTAGAACAGTTTCCTGGCACATAAATGTTCAGAAAGTTTTAGTTGTTGTTATTATCAGATAGTGGATTATTATATTATTATTTAGAGGATTATGAAATAGTTTAAAACTTAGATAAGGGTCTAGGGAAAATTGCTGCCGAGCATTAAGCTATGTCTATCATCATTTAATAACCAGCTTTACTAGAGCAAAGCCTTTTTTATCTGGCATCATTCAAGAAGACTTTCTCCACTTTAGAAAAATTTTCAGACTGATTGGTTTATAGGCTGGTCTATTGATTTAGATAGCCATTTTAATTGGGAACCTCCCACGTGCTGGATACTCTGCAGGTGATGCTGGAATACCAGGGTGAAAAAGGCAGGGGTCCCCCACCCTTCTGATGGAATGCCCAGCTCAGGTCTAGATAAATGAAGTTCAGTTTTGTTATTATTTTAATTACATTTAGTAGAGTGTGACTCAGTGCTTCTATTCAGTGAAATGGTTAATATGATCATTTCTTCTCAAAAGTACTCTTACTGCACAGTCACATTGCAGCTTGGGAGGCCTCTTTTCTCACCATCACTGTTTGCAGTCTCTTTTCCTACCTCTTTTTAGCAAGCATCTTGCATTCAATTTGTTTTTTTGTACAACCAAGGCTGTTGGAAACTGGCTACAAGCTAAGAGAGATATTATTATCTTTCCTCCCCAGTGAACTTTGATTCCCTTACAGTGAAAACACTCAAGTAGTATCATATGAATGTACCAAAGTTTGTCGGACTTTCAGTGCCTGATTTTTGTTTTTAATCAGAAGAATATTGTGAAAAAAGTCTGCCATCTTGAATGCATTTTACACGAGTGACCTCAAAAGGCAGGGGGAGTTTATGAAGACTTCTTACACAATACATTGTAATGTTAAAGCATTCAAAATGAATGTTCCTGAACAAATGATATAACTATATAGATTTCTGTTTTCAAATTTTGCAAATAGTTATGGGGAACGACTTTGGAAAGAGACAATCAAAGATGGCATCATGGCATTTTCAGGAGAATATTTCTGTGTCTGCTATAAGGCCCCATGGAACCTGGAAGTAATGGCATAAAATATACACAGAAACTCAGCATCATTTTTTCCTCATTAACATCAAAGTGCTTCTATGATAGTGAAAAATCATAACAAGGTTTGTTTACCAGTACCCCGACATATTTATCAGGTGAAAGAGCTAAATAAAAGAATATTGAAAGAGGCATATTTTCCTTTCTGAAACTTAATGATGATGGCAATCGCTTTCTTTAAAGAGACAACAACATGTCTATGGGAGGCAGGCTGCCTAACTTTCTGGTAACTTACAACACAAAGGGACATACACACTCTTTGTTCCATGTGCTCAGACATTAATGAAAGTCCCATACAAGGCCTGAGAGGAGGACAGAGCTCAAAGTGCTAAACAGATGTGCATACACTCATTTGAATGGTAATACTAAAATGTTGATTTGTTACTATAATTAAGGATTTTCTTTTAAGCCCCCATGATAAAGTCATATTCTGCTAACCTGGAAACTATAAGGAAGCATAAGGTACTCATATTCTAACAAATACGACAATAAAATAAAGGATTTCGAAAGAAGGACTTCACTTAAACTTCAAACTGAAATCCTGAATAAGCAAAACTAATGTGAGAGCAGAAAATCCCAGCTAAAGCTCAGAGGAAAGTGTTCTCTCAGATTTTCTAGCTCTGCAAGTTGGTCTCATCAGCAGTTTTTAAATAACCAAAGTAAAAGGCCACAAGATGAACATTGTTAGAGGACTATTTGGATCTATCAAATTCACACTTGTGCCTTTTTAAAAACTGAAAATCTCAGAAACAATAAAACATCTCTTAAATAGGTCACATCCACATCCAATGGACTCACATATTCAAATCTTCCCAACTGGCATCCTACTGCCAATTATTTTCATATTTTGAAAAAAAAAATCTATGGAACAATAAAATTAAGATGAGGATGCTCAAGCTTATTAGTTGTTTTGTTTTTAACACTAAGACTTTTCTTGGCTCTGTTATTGGGATTTGGAATTATGCAATATGTAAAATTTTACTTTTTAACTATCATGGAGAAAATTATATATTGGCTGAGCTATCTCGCTTTCCGGAAATCTTGGGGGGGGGGGGCGCGCGAAGTATTCTTGGACTCGGACCTTGAACGATCCATCAGGTTCCTGCCCACGGCAAATCTGTCCAGTCAAGTCTTAAAATAGGAGTTTTAAAATGGTCACATCAACATAACTGTTACTATAGCCACAGAAACAGGCAGCTATGATTACTGAATTTAATGAATAACAATGTAAGTAATAAAGAATTATCATACCACAAAAGCAGCGAGGCTCCTTGGGGGTGAATCCCAATCAAAGCAACTATTAACGTAGTATGCAGCATTTACGAGCACCATGACACAACGCTTCATTCTGATAAAGTTTCTTAGTAGCAGCTGTAAGGAAGATGAAAATATTATCAGAATTTGCAAGACTAAAAAACCATCAGATAGGGTACAAAATTCTTCAAGCTTAGTGTGATTTAAAAAGGATTCAGAAAGTTAATAAAGTTGTAAGAATATACCAAGCAATTTGGCTCACGAGTTAAAGGAAGAGAAGTATCTCTGGAGAGAGTAGAGAGGACTGAATTATAAGAGCAATTTCTTAGCTAAATTTATTTTCTTAAATAATATCATTATGTGGGTTGGGCTACCTTTGTTCCAAAGGAAAAAAAATCTCAGATTAAAAACATTTACATACTGTGAACTTAAATATACTTTTTGACTCTTAAATCTCATTGTGGTTTTAAGAGTCTTTAAATGCATTAATTTCAAGATATTTCCAAGTGAAATGGATAACTTGGAATGCTGTGATTTCACGTCTTGGAGAAAAACCTGTCAAGTGTTGCTTTGTTACAGAGAACAAAATTTTCATCATTTTTGTAGGATTGTCTCTTGTTTACTACCAATTTTTCAGTCTCTCTCAGTCTCTCTCTCAGACTCTCTCTCTCCCGTTCTCTCTCTAATTTTCTCTCTTTTCCACAATAAATTTAACCTGTATTTTCGCATTGCTTTTTCATAATTTTGGAGTTAGGAAAAAATTCATGGTAAACCAAATGCTTTACAAAATCTTTCATTTAAAAGGTACATGAGAATGGATATAATTTAAATCTAACATTTAAAACAAGGCATGACCACAGCTATGAAAAGAAGAGCCCATATATTAGATGATGGTAGAAAAAATGATCTATAGCTGTGTTAATAATTAGAATACTATGTCTGCAGGTTAATATTTTTCTAATGCCAAATATACTTTAATATTGACCTGATATTTTAAAGAAGTACTTGTGTAAACCTTCCTGAGGTCATATGGAAAAATATGTATATTGTGTGTGTGTAGAAATATAGATGCATGTACATGCATACCAGTTTTAACAAGTTGTTAAAATTGAAATTCTTTCAGGAAAAGAGTCACCCTATTTGTTTCCTTCTTTCCTTCCTCCCCGATCACCTTCCCTTTAGAGCTCCTTTTATTACTTTTATCTATAATTGTGAAAAAAAATGTAATCTGTATATCTGTTTAGATAGGTATTGCATTTGTAATTCATGCACAGTGTCTTTAAACAACCAAAGATCCCACTGTTTATGGTGAACTGATTGGATTAAAAACAAAAGTACTTTTAGTCTTCTAATAGCACAGAAAATTTGTTAAATATTTTAACACACATGAATAAGTTCTGTAAACTCTATAGCCATAGCAAAAACATTTTATTTTAGCTGTGTTAATTGGAAGTAAACATTTTTTTAAAGAGGTAGCTTAGCATCTTTTCTTCACTTGATATCAAACCTAATTTAAATCTATGTCTAATTACAAGGTATCAAACCTTATTTAAAATTTCTTTGTGACAGAAAAATCAGATGTGCTGACTTTCTATTTTCTTAGCTCAAAGTGCCAATAAAAGTTCACTTCTAAAAGACCATAGTCAAAATCTAATTAACAGGAAGGTTTCCCTTAAAAGATGGAGCCCCCCTCTTATGGATTAGAGGGAAGAGCTTTACGCAGGGCTCGCTTTACACACACCTGCATCATACCTGTGGGTGGTCTGGACGTATATTTGAACCTCAGCCTTTGGTGTTCTCATTTACACATTCCATGGCAATCAGACAGTATTTTATGTTCAAAACGATCATTCTTTTGCTAATGCATGAATACATATCCATCCTACACAGCCCCTACAGTATCCCCTTTCCATTCTGACCACCCCCATCCAATGTATTAGTTTGGTATTGCCCTTGTTTGATCTTTTAAGGAAAGGAAGGGAAGAGAGAGAAAGAAAGAAGAAAAGAAAGAGCCATTTCACATAAGTAGATGACCAAAAATTCCATAGTCTTCCCCCCCTCCGTACTTCCAAAGTTTATTTGAATTTACCTAGATGTTTTACAGATATAATCAGGTCTTCCCAGAGGGATTAATCTTTCCTTGCCTTTTTTTTTTTTTTTTTTTTACCTGTTTAGAGAGTCTGTTTTCCTCTTCAATGTACTTCTGTTCTTTGGGTATTAATGTTCGTAAGCTGGCTTTCACCTATACATCAACATATGTGTCTGTTATGGATTAATAGATTAACAAACGTTTACAAGTTTTTCACGCAGTTCAATTTGCCATAATTCCTAAAGTTTCAAGGTCCTGGCTGCTGTGCTCATAAAATATAAATGTATACAGTTGCACATGCATGTGCTTCCATTTCTTACGCCGGCAGGCAGCGGCCAGAGCACAGCGGCAGTGGCAGCCGCCAACTAGAACAGAAAGTGTGGGTGTGCCAGGCAGTGGCAGAAGCGTATTCTCCAGGATACATCAAGGTTTAGAGAAAATGAGGAATGACAGAAATTCTCTACAAATCAGGAACAAAAGCTTTCATGAAACTGAACTCTTTAGCAGTACAAAAAAGCCAAAGTTAAGACTTACAGCATTAAAAATCACATCTATTTCAAGATAGATGACCCCCTTTGTTGGCCCTGTCAGCTGCTTGTTTTTCAAGACGTAGGCTTTCTGTTCACCATTTTGAATCTGCGGGAAAAGGACATGACAGCCGTCTGTCTCGCGGTCTCCACTGAATACACTCCCTCGGTGACCTTTGACCCCCAGCTGCTGAAACTGACAGAGAACCCAAAACAACTGTGGCAATTCTGACAAGTACCTGTTCATTACCAGGATCAAGTCTGTCAGGAAAAATTAACTATCATGGGATTCAACATGGCCGTGAATTGAGTATGTTAAAATTTTTAGTGTTCTTATTACAGACCTTGGTTGAGAAATGACAGATACAGAGCTGAGGGTTTTTTTTTTTTTTCCTTGAGCAAAAGCAACACAGAGCAGTGTGTCAGGTGAATAAAACTTACAGACAGCAATGGTATAGCAACTTTGCCCAGAAAGTCAGCACTTCGATCCCGATCTTCATCATAAACTGTCACTTCAAGAACTGAATGGATATCTTTAATGTTGCTGCATAATAAATATACGTAAGAAGAAAAGACTTCATCAGTGGGGAACAAGAACAAAAATGCTTTTGAAAATTTAGATGGCTCCAGCTGATTTTGGGGTGGCTGTATTATTCTGGATGCTATTTGCATATCCACATATACAAGGTAGCTTGGTTTTCTGACAGAATTTCCCATAATGCACCTTAGTCGACTACAGTGATGGTTCTATTATCTGAAACTTTGAACACCATCGTAATTTCAAGTTATAATTTTTTAATGAAATACAATTTTCCATCTGGATGGGTGCAGAGTAAGTTATTATAAAAAAAACATCAGTAAGTGGTACTGATGTTTTCGAGACTTTCTCTTCTTACTATTATCACAATAATTCCTACCTTCCTATTAACCCCGTGTAAAACTCCACTAAATTTGACATCAGCAAGAGTCAAAGTATATTTCATAAAATTTTTCTTTTTTTGTGAGAGTAGGACCTACCTCTCCTTTGTTTACAGTTCTTAGCAAAACATTGATTTATTTCTGGTAGGTTTATACTAAAAATTAACCGGCACAGAAAACAGGATGGAGAAAATGTAACATTGATAGCTACTGTACCACCCCAGGATTTAGAAATTAAACAGTGTTCCATTCTGTTCCAAAGACAACGTATGTTAATAAACAACCGTGCGAGCTCTTCATTTTTGTTTCTGGAAAAATAAACCCCAATTGCTGACAGCATTTATTCTTTGATCAAACTGTTTACCAAGAAAACATGAATTAAGAGAAAACAAAAAAAATGAATATATTCATTACTGAAAGACTGCAGCCACATGTAAGAAGAGGCTTTATCAGGGCACAATCAATTAATGGCTTTGATAATAATCAAACCTATTCATTCAATTATGCATTCGAGAGAAAAACACTCTCAACAACCTTCTTAGGAGTGCAAGTCTCCTGACCAGGCTTTCATCTCTTATAAAAATGTGGAATTCCTTAAAGATAAATTGGTCAGATAATTAAATCTGATTAGTTACTGGCTCTTAAGCAGAGACATTATAAGAAATTAATGAGGAATTTAGCAGTTTTCATATACAAAAAAAATAAAACTATGTTAGAAAACTTTTAAGAAGTACTCTGGAGAGTTTTCCTTTGTTCAGAGTTCATTTGTAAAGCCCAGTTTAAAACACACACACACACACACACACACGGAATTTAGGAGATACTATGGTGCAGATTGGCAGCTTTTATAGTGTGTGCTCAAAAGATTTATGAACTTTTTTAAAACAAAAGGAAAAATAACCTGAATGGTGTTCTGATAACCAGGACAATACTTAATATTCGTATTGTACTAAAATGCAACAAAGCAAAACTAAAGCATCTCTGAATTTGAGACTGGATTGTTTGCTGATTTGAGCAATGGAACAAATAGAGCTTTGTCCTCCCTGTTGTCAATGCAGTTGGGGAGAATTTCAATAGAAATTATAAAAGGAAGAAGCAGTATGACAATTCAGTTAATGGGAGCAAAATCCTTAGTCGAACCATAAAAATCACAGCTTAAAAAATATCTGTGAAAACAAAGAAAAATGGAATACTCTTTCCCCAGGTTTTGCTGTCAGAAAGGTAATACAATTATGATATTCACTGTTGATAGCAGAGACAGTCCAGACGCAGAGTCGCTCATCAGTTAAGAATAAACACACACACACGAATATCTCAAAAATAAATATTATTAGCTCCATTATTTGAAATGAGCTCGAGGTAATGATTACTTACAACGTGAAGATTTTGTTCCACTCAGGATTGAGATTTTTGTAGACAGTGTGTGTCAGCAGCCTATCATTGTTCAGTTCAACTACACAAAATGGGTCACTTTTACCTACAAGAGATTGGGGGGAACAATTTTAGTATAAACAGCATCCACATTTTGCAGCATCATGATCATGGCCCCATCGCCTGTCTAAAAAATGTTATGAAAAACAGAAAGTAACATATGGTTTAAAAAATTTAAACACAACATCAAAATAGAATTAGATGTAACTGGAGAGTGTTAATCATTTTTGTGACTCATAGCAAATTGGAATTTTTTACTTTTAGTACAAATTATTAGTAAAAAATTTACTTTTTAACCTATTACATAGCTGGTATTTCAATTTGCACTTTTTTTTTTACAGAAATAGCAATAATTATTATGAGAGAAAATGTGATGCATGTTCATCCCCTATAATGATCATTTGAAAGGCTCAACATCTTCACTTTTACGCCTATATTTTCCAACACTTCTGACTCATTAGTAACTTATAACAGAAATTTCTAAACAAATTTATTTTGGGAAAACTGCTAATTACAGAATTACACCATTTTAACGTGACTTTAGATTCCCTCCTGAAATATCTCTGGCATCACAAGAAGGTAAATTAGACCCTCAGAGGCAGGAAAAAATTCCACCACTTGAAACTTAACCTCAACAACCAATCTGCATGTTAAAGAGCAGTATTTTTTTCTGTCCACTGAGAGTAAAGAATTTGGAAGCTATCATCTGTTTACAGCGACTCTGTTCTGCCATAATCAAATCTTGTCCATTTGGCAATTATATTTTGTGATATCCTCAATATTTTGTAATGTCATGTCCTGTATTATAAGAACCCCATAAAGTCAGAGGCTCTATGGGGGCAGCATTAATGATATTAGTGCAGCATGTAATTTGTTTGATACCTTATACAAATGACAATGAAATCAATATTTAGACAAAGCTGTCCAGAGGTCATATCTTTTAAACTACAATATTGATTTAGACTACATAAGAGGTTAATGTGCATATTATTAACTTTAATGATAAAGAATAATTGTTTTAAATGCATTGTGAATTGTAGTCACAGTAGTTTACACTTCTGTGAAAGCTTAAATATCATTGAAGATTTTCAATTAAATTTTAATAGGAAGGAATTCATTAGCTATCAGTGACAGATAAGCCATGTATTCCCACACAGCCGTGTATTTACTTTCCATATTATAATTCTTAAAATGAGCCGTACAAACTTTGACTCACCTTTAGTTTAATTTTTTAGTTATATAATAAAAAAAGAGTAAATATATGTGTGTTAGTTTAGTGGCCTCATATACCCCAGGATGTTTGCATAATTTAGTAGTATGGTAGGCTTTTCAATTTTTGGTCTTGGAAACAATTTTGAATAAAGAATAGAGAATGGAAAGTCTTAGATGTGTGGTGAAAATTTTATTTTTGCTTTAGGATCTGTATTTTTCCTTTTTTGTTTTTCTTTTTATCATACACACATATACACCGTGGAAGGCAGAATTAAAAAAAGAACAGTTTGTTCATTAATACACAGTGCAATAGGTTTTATTTGCCACATCAACAATTTTCTTTACTTCCATAGAATTCGGGTACAAGCATAAAAAGTGGGTTCAAACAATTTCCAACACCTTACTCATTCTTAAGGCCCATATTAAGTCTTTTCACCCTATTTTGTGCTGAGTCATATGCATACCATAGAAAGAGGACACTAACTACCACCTCACATCGTTTACAAAAGAACTGAAAAGATAAAACATATCTACCTGTAATGATCAGGGAGAAAATTAAAGCCGTATTTAATAGAATTCCATGTCAAAAGAGTTACAATTCCACCATCGCTTTGGACAGAACTTTAGATTAAGTGATTAGTGCTGGAAACTTTCACTTAAAAGACAAGTGGAGTGCTCATACTCTTCCTGGGACCTCCTTTTAACTTTTCTCATATATGAGATTGTAAAACTCAATTTAGTTAAAAAAAAAAAAAGACTATACAAAAATAGCACTACTGGGCATTTGTTTCCTCATTTTCACTTGCTTGACTTCAATGACTATTATATTTCAGTTGGCTTGGTTTTACTTGCCCTCAAGTGATCACCATGTGTAACAGATTCAGTCAAAACTGTACCACTTCTTCAATAGCAAGACACAAGAACAGACCCCAGAGACCAGTATCTTTGGGAAAAAAATTTATTCTATCTTATTTTGTTATTATTTCCCAGGATGGAGCCCAATACGGGAGTCAAACTCATGACTCTGAGATCGAGACCTGAGCTGAGATCAAGAGCTGGATACTTAGCCAACTGAGCCACCCAGGTGCCCTGAAAAAATAAATTTACTTTAAAATTCTACCAGCAGAGGATGAAAATCTTTACTTGATTTTTTTTCCCACAGGATTTACATTCAATTGTGTTAGAGACTTTCAACCATGTGGAAAGTCTCTTAAATTATCACCTTCTCTGTTACTTTATCTGTATTTGCTGACAAAAGACAGGGAGTCTTAAAGACACAAAACCTGTTTTTAATGATTAACACTTTCCATATCTTGTTAAGTAACGAATCCATTTATCAAACTCTATGCCCACAAGGCAGTGGTTATCCATACTTTCTCACCATGCAGTTGATTAGATTTCAAGATCATTCCTGGGGGAAAACCAGTATCTGCCATCTACCACCACGTTACTTATTGTCTCTCTCTTTTCCATTAGAATGAAGATATTAAAGCCTCACCCACCAAAAACAGTGTGGGTACCTCCTGAAGCCACTTCTCAGTCATTTTGCTAAATTCCAGTGGCATTCCACCATTGGCAAAAATATTCTATGTACCAGCTTATAACTTGAAATTACCTGCTAAGCAAGGTAATTTTTAAGAGAGCATATTAGACACTGTGCCAAATGTAGTGGTGCTTACATTAAAAAAAAAGAAAAAGACACTTGTACTTTAGGTCAAGCTACTATTTAACAGAGTTTTTATTAAGTATATTTACATGTGGGATGCCTAGGTGGCTCAGGCGGTTAAGTGTCCTACTCTTGATTTTGGCTCAGATCATGATTTCAGGGTCATGAGATTGAGCCCCACATTGGGCTCAGCACTCAGCTTGGAATCTGCTTGAGATTCTCTCTGTCTCACCCCCACTCTGCCCCTCCCTGTGTGCTCTCTCTCTGTCTGAATAAATAAATAAAATCTGTAAAAAACAAAAAACAAATATATATATATTTATATTTAAATAAAAGGCACCAGGCAAGCAAGCCCTCTCCCAATAACTGTGCCATATCTTAGTCGTTAGTAGGCCACACACATGGGAAGAGCTGGCTGTTGTTTTCACTACAGATTCATTCACTCAACAAGTAATTATTACTTACTGTGTACCAGGCAGTGTTCTACGAGTTGAGGTGCTAGAAGTGCATAAAACAATAATAATAATAAGCCTGATCTCGTGGTGTTTACATTGAGGAAAAAGACAACAAACACATACATTTTATGGTATTTTTAGTGATAAGTACTACAGAAAAATATAGGAAGGGCAATGAGGAGTGCTGATACGTATGTGTAGCTTTTAAAAAGACTGTCAGAGAAGGTCTCCCTGAGAAAGTACTATAAGGGCAAGGAAACAAGGAAATGAAAAAAAGCAGGGGATGCTCTGGGCTACCTAGAACAACAGATTGTGGGAAGATCAGAGAAATGGCTGTGCATGGCATTTCCAAGAAACCAGCGTGACTGAACGAATGAACTGGGTGTAGGGGAAGAGTCCTGGGTAAGGTATGGGGAAGGTGGCAGGTGTCTGTAGGATATGGCTTTCTCTGGAAGAGCTAGAAGAAACTTTTGGATGTATTTGAGCTGAGGTGTGACATGATCCGACAGCTGCTATTTGGAGAATCAGGTGGAGAGAAGCCAGTGGAGGAGGTAATGAGAAGAGTTAGGAGGATGTTATGACAATCCAGGTGATGGAAAGTGCTTGGATTCTGAATATACTTTAAAGGTAGAACCAATAGGGTCTAAAGATGCCAGTAGTGAACAACCTATTATGCCTGATACTGTTATTTGCTGATTGAAAACAAGTACTGAGCTTAGCCAAGTCAGTCTTTTTTTTCCCCCCAAGGACAAGAAGCATTCAACACAGTACTTAGGGTAGCTTTTCTAGAATCTGGCAAAGAGGAAAATTTACGCAAGGAGAAAGCGGCCAATTTTATATTTAATTTCTATTCATCTTTTCCTTCTAAAAAGTTATGTTTTTACAGTTATCAGTAATGGATGCCAACATCAGGTCTTTATACACTATGTTATTTTCAACTAATTTAGAAAGTATCCTTCTGCCACTGCATGATTCAAGGGTAATTAAAAATTAACAGTGATTTCAACCAAAATAATAGTAAACGTACAATATCAAATTCTATAAACTTACCACTAAAAAGCATTCACCATAGTTTTATTTTAAAGAAGTGGCTACACATAGTTAATGTGCTTATCTGGCTTGCTAAATGATGCTTTAAATGACTGGCTTTTCAGTTCCTAAATTTTGCAGCCTTGATTATGTGCCACTTAAACAACTGAAAACAATCACAGAAATACCAGTGATGGACCTAACCATTAATTATCTCCTTAATTATTCCTGCCTTTCATCCTTTTATCGTTCTAGTTAGACCTCGTGATATGCTGCTGTGCTTGCCGAGAGTATCTCAGGAGTGGGATTGACTGCAGAATCAGTGTTGACGTCTATAAAGCACACTGTATTCGGCAAAGCTCTAAAGAGTGATGCAGAGCTGCTCCTTGTGATGATTTTACTCAATACTGTATGGCTAGCAGTGCAAGGAATTAAGGCAGCATCCAGAGTTGAAATGCATTTTGTTTCTGATTATCTCTGGCTATTTAAACAGCCTAAATGTATGGAAACAGATTATATAACCTTTCATCTTCCTCTTAGCCATTCTTGTCATAAGACTAAAGCTAACTTGTGGGTACCACCGGGCTTTTCCTTAACTTTCACCAATATGGCTAAAAAGTGCCTATCTCTCTTTCGCAGTGCAGAAAAATGAAGGTTTGGGTTTGGATACAAGATAGAAATTGCAGCAGTGCTGGTGAGGATTGGAGGAGTGAGGCTGATTGCATTAACCACCATGACAGCTAAAAGAGAGTCAGCCTTGCTTAAGAACATTGCAATTTTCCATGTTGACAATTTTCTGGAGAGAAATAGGAATACCTTTTGAAGCATTCATTACTTATTGAATGCCTGCTCTTCTCACCCCAGAATTATAAGTATGATTAAGACATAGTCCAGCACTCAAGGCACGCACAATTTAGTGGGCATGATAGGCATGTAAATACACAATTATAATGCAGGACTGTAAGTGCTGTAATAAAGGTAAGTGAAGGGTGCAATGGGAGCAATGAGAAAGAAGCATATCATTCTCTAACTCTAGAACAGGAAGGGAAAAGGAGGCGAAGGCTGTTCTCCTCAGTGGATGTGATGACCCTGGTGATCTATGGTGATTACACATCTCTGTTGCCAACAATTTTAGAAGAGAAGGACAATTACCTAAAAAGAAGACTTGAACAATTTATGATAAGGAATATTTAGCTAAATTTATTTCTTTATCCCTTTGACAGGGACTCGATAACATAGAAACTTAGATATATGTTATGTAGTGACTGTAAGATAGATACTTAAAAATATCAGGTTAGGACTAACGCCTTTATGCATAATCTAGTTAAATACTAGGGGCTATTTTTTCCCCTATGAATTTTTATAGGGGAAAAAAATCTCCCAAGGGAATTAAAATTAGAGATCCCTCTATCTTAACTTAAAAGTAACTCTATAACAAAATTTAAAGCCTATACTCTAATACTTAAATTCTTATGGCGAAAAGCCATTCCTACAACAGTAAAAACAGATGTCAGGATTGTCTCCAATGGGCATCTTTTCTGGCAGTCTTCAAAACAACACTGAGGAATGAATAGGATGCACTGACTGGCTAATTCTCTCTCACTCTTAGCCCTTGCTCTTTGAGGTCACAACGCTGACGTGTTTATAAAGAACTGTGGGAAAGTCTGCACCACCCTGCTTGCTTGTTACCTGTTATGTGAGCAAGTGGACGACTTCAGTTTGTGGAAACTACTGGTTTGAGCATTAAAGTCACTCAAAAGATACTGAATGATATTCTTGCTCCCAGAATAGAAAGTTAATCCTGATCCATCAGTGGTGGGCTTTGTCCGGGGTCATTTTGCTGCTGACAAGTAGCACAGTTTGCTGGATGTGATGTGTTATAGAAATGTGTGTGTAGGGGGGGGGTACCCAGTGACCACCTCTTTGTTGTCCTGTCTCTGAAAACACAGAAGGCTTTCAATAGCATGGAAAGCAATTCATATCCATTGGGGCCTTTTATTTGGGGCCTACCTTGCACAAATTAAGCTCCTTGGTTTAATTTCCTCAGGTGTCACAGTCTGAAATGACTATACTTTAATCTTTTTTTTTTTTTAATTATAATCAAGATTGCCATCTGTCCTTTCCACAAACTGGAATTTCAATCATAACATATAACAATGTTGTACGTAGATGAGGGAATTCCACAGGGTCCACCAAAACAAAAAGCAATGTACGTTGGATATATCTTCCAATCCTTCCCTTATCACTGGAGATGGGGTTTTGACCTTTGCTTTTTTCATCAACTGACCTAAACATATTTTAAACATCTGATTGGTAGAAATACATTAACTGACACTCCTCACTAGGTTCCCACTGGGTCTGATTCTGGGACTGAGCAATAATAACTGGGCTTCCCATTTTTCACTAAGTCATGCATTAGGTTTCCTTGTGGCAGGAAAATCGACCCCCTAGATTGTGGTTCTCAGCCCATTAGACCTAATACATCTTTTTTCATATGGGAGATTTTGTTATGTCCTCCTTACTATTTTGAAATAAAACTGAATCATGATTTCAAAATTTCATATAATGCCTTAATGCCATAATAAGGGGGACTAAATAGAAGGTCATTTATAATAAAATCATATATTTCTTTATTCAACAAATATTTACTGAGTGCCCACTGTATGCCAGGTCACATAAACAAAACAAAACAGGAAAAGTCCCTGCTCTCTTGGATTCTATTTGTAGTGGGGAGGGAGGAAAATTAGACTAGATATTGGACACAATTAACAAGTACATTATAGTGTATGCTGGGGAGTGATACATGTTAAAAAGTAGGGGGGTAAAAGCACAGAATAAGGGGTTTAAAGAACGTGGGGGAGGGGCATAGTTTGTAAATTTAATTAGTATGGTTGGAGTAGACCTCACTGAGAAGACAAAATGTGAGCAAAGACCTGAAGGAATTGAAGAAGTAATCAAATAGATATCTAGAGAAAAGTATCCCATGCAGAGGCAAGAGCTAGAGCAAAGGCCCGGTGTGCTCAGAGGACCCTGATAGTGGGGCACAGTGAGGAATGGGAACAATAGTGGAACATGTCAGAAAAGTAGTGGGGAACCAGATCATGAAGTGTGCTGTGGAGGCAATCCTAAGGTCTTTGGTGTTTACTGCGTAAAATGACAGCCATTTGCTAGACTTGAGTAAATAATATGTATTTCAGAATGCAATCTAGGCTCAGATCATCACTAAATAGATTTAAAACCTATATCAATGTCTATATATATATATTTTTCAATGTCTATATTTAATCCTGTAGGACACGGTTCAATTTTCACTATTTAAGGTTGTCTGGTAGGATATTTAGCATCCTCAACCCACTCCCATCAAATTCCAATAGCGCTCCCCAAACACTGTGGCAACTGAATGCTCCCACAAGGCTCTAAAAATGCTCAAGATGGCAATACTGCCTCCTCCAAATGAGGATCATTGTCCTACAGCAACAGTTCTTAACCATGTTGCTCTTTAGGAACTCTTAAAAATTTCTGAGGACACCAAAAAGCTTTTGTCTATATAAGTTATATGAATTAGTTTACCATTTTAGAAATGCATTAGTTTACCATTTTAGAAATTAAAAATGAGAACATGTAAAACTATCATTCATTTGAAAATGACATCATAAATCCATGATATGTTAACATCAGAACAATCAAATATATAGCCCTTGAAAAATTTCACTGTACATTGAAGAGAGAATGAGAGTGAGAACGGCAAAGAACATCTTTGTATTGTTATGAAAATAGTTTTGACTTTAAAAGATCCTTGAAAGGGTCTTGGGGATCCCTGGAAGCTTCTGGACCACACTTTGAGAACCATGATTAAGAGCAATGGGAATAAAGCACAACGGAAATACGAACTTATTTCCCTTGGGATCTAGAACTAGATGCAAAAGAATATTTATAGTATTGTGTGTAACAAGATGTATTCTTGAGTCCTAAAACTGAACCATCTTCGTATACAAAAGCTTGAAATTTATGACAGAAGAACAAGACATAAAATGAGACAGATGAGAAACTGGAAGAGAAAGAAAAGGGAGACTATGGATCTATAAAATGAGAAGAAGCTATGAAAAATTATGTCCAAGCTTTTAAGAGTTTAGATAAATTATGGTAAAAACATTTAAGGATTTTATTTCAACTAATATTTGATATAATATATCAAAGTATAAATATTTATTATACACTCCTTTGTTTTCTGAAAGTTCTTAAAGATACCTTAGGACCTACAGTAAATATATATTCAATTAGACCCCCACAGAAAAGCAGGAGGCTTCAGATAAACTTCCTTATAAGTGAACTAATTAGCTGGAGGGATCCTCTGCAGTAGAATAAAATTTTTTAGACTGAAAAATAATGAGTACTCTATTAGGTGATTCAACTTTCTCAAAATATGTATTTTAGGTAATAAAATTGAAAATTGTCATCTGTCAAGCCTTTGTCTTTAAAATGATATCTTTGTCTTTTTTATTTCTCTTCTACAAAGTATCTACTCATTCAAGAGTCTGTTATTTGCCTGGGTACCTACCGTGGGATCTCTGATTCTGAGGGCTGGGAGCAAAGCCTCAGAGGCCAAGTTCAAAAGCCGATTTAGAGATGGAATCCTCTCTGCCACTGGGTGGTTGTGCAGGCTCTGGCTTAACAGTGTGAGAGTTGGGGAAGTCACCATCTCCACAGGTCTATTCTGATAATAATTTTTTGGCAATTACAATTTTTGGGAAGTGCTTCTTTTTTTTTTTTAAGACTTTTATTTATTTATTCATGAGAGACACACAGAGAGAGAGAGGCAGAGAGAGAAGCAGAGAGAGAAGCAGGCTCCATGCAGGGAGCTCGACATGGGACTCGATCCCAGGACTCCAGGATCACCCTTGGGCCGAAGGCAGGCGCTACACCGCTGAGCCACCCAGGGATCCCCGGGAAGTGCTTCTTTACACTGCACACAAAATTACGTGTCTGTAACTTTCACCTATTTTATGATTTGCCCTCTGTAGTGATTTTTACCTTTAAATGAATTAATGAGTGCAAAGTGAGGACACAGCATCTGTCACTTAGTGTATCTGATTAATGTTCGTTACCTGTCCTCCTGCCCTAGATAATGTGAATGCCTTGCTGAGCCTGTACTCTAACTCCTGGTGTCTCTTCCTGAATGAGAGGCTGCAAAGGCCAAAGTGACATTTTTAGACTCTCTTGCAGCTAGGGTTGCAGATGTGAATTTGGACGCACCCACTAGGTGTACTTACTTATGATTTGATATCAGTGTTTAGTTACCTGAGAGCCTGTGGAGTCCATTTTGCTGTTGCTGACTGCCAACAATAGTGTAGGTAGTTCTCACAATGTCTTTTCAACATGCTAATGTGGGCTGTTGATTAATTAACCTCTCCACATCTCAGTATTCTCACTTGTGAAGTGGGGATAGGGGCACCTAGGTGGCTCAATGGTTGAGCATATGCCTTTGGCTCAGGTTGTGATCCTGAGGTCCTGGGACCGAGTCCCTCATCAGGCTCCCCGCAGGGAGCCTGCCTGCTTCTCCCTCTGTCTATGTCTCTGCCTCTCTCTCTCTGTGTCTCTCATGAATAAATAAATAAAATCTTTAAAGGAAAAAAGTGGGGATGACCATGGTAACTAGGTTGTTGTGAGATTGCGATAATCCTTGTTCCAAGCTCAGGGTAGTGTCTGACATCTGATGAGCTCTCAGTAAATGTTAGTTGCCACTATTATTATTATTATTATTATCATTTTCCTTGAACTGTTCTCAATTGACTTGATTTTATAACATCAGATATTCCAATTGAGAATTTTGCTTGTTTTTCTTTTTTTCTTTTTTTTTTTTTGCTTGTTTTTCAATGTCCTTTTTTAAAGAACAGCTTCCAGTACTGAGTCCAGAGGTGAGTAACATTCTCAATATTTCCCTTTTATTCAATGTAGCCAATCTGTAATTTGTATGCTGCAAAACAATGTAACAAAACTGATAGGTGTATAATTCACTCTCACAAAGCTTAAACTCAATTCAAACCCTAAACTTTTTTCTATATTTCCTATACTTAAAGCAGGACATTACACTTTTGTATCTTGCTAAGGCTTTTTATGTATACTCTTTAATGTCCACCTTGTCAAACTAACCCTATTATTTCAATCTGAATTACATCTACTATACACATATGTGGATATGGAGATATATATGTGTGTGTATGTGTATATATATATAATGTATAAGTAATGTAATGCTATATAAATATTTTAAAATGTAAATATATAATATATACATGTAGTATACACATAGATGTAATATATGCACATATGGATAGTTAACTATCCCTATAAAAGCAAATTTGATAAGGAAGCCATCAGTTATCTCCTCAAAGTTACTAGTAAGTAGATGGAACAGGCTAGACCAAGGACAGAGCCCAGTATTCCTCCACTTGGCATTTCCATCGATGTCAATCCTTTACATCACTCTTGGGGCTTGGCCATCCAGTCACTTATGCACCTAACTATACTGTCATATAACCCAAATATTCCTGTGCTATGATTTTTTTTTTAAAAAAAGTCTGGTTAAATCCAGATGCTCTGTTTGTACCAGTTCCCTCTTCCACCATTCTAGGAAATTTACACAACTATATCTTGACAAAAAATAAGGAAGAGTTTACTTTTAAACAATTCTAGCATCTGAAAGCATTTCTTTAAGCACTGAGTAGAATCGTGGACCTAGCCCTCCAAGCCAGATCAGCAATTCTCTATTTCTTTACTCAAAGGATCATTTTATAATCTGACTTCCAAAGAACTCAATTAATTACTTTATAGCATTTCTCTTCCCCCCATTTCCCACTGACAGTGGGACCACCATTTTCTCAACCCATAGTCCTTCACCTCCAGCACACATCAAACCCCATTATTAATCTCTTTTGTCATCCCACCTATTCTTCCAGAGTAGTCTCTTCTAGCCACGTGACCTGCATATGAATCACACATGACTTTTGTCGTTCCATATAAAACACTAGTTCAGACTCAGCCTCATGAGCCCTTGAGTTAAATGATCATTTTCATTCCTATTTTCACAAATATTTAATATCGATTGTTGCATCTTAGAAAAAACACTTTCACATTTCTCAAATTAGAATATGATTTAGTTTTGCAAAGATGCAAGCACGAAAAGGAAGCAACTTTTATTTCTATGTGAACCATGTTGACATAAAGAATGAAGACCAAAAAAAAAAAAAGGGGGAACGGAGAGCCATGATTTGCTTTCTCTCATTTGTTTAGTCTCATTCTTAAGGAAGGTATTTATATAGTGTTAAGATATTAAACATGTTATGGGTGGAATGTTGTTTTCTAAACTAGGCATGTTACAATGATAAGAATATGTCAGGTGTTGGGTATTTTTGATGCATTAAAAACCGGATGAAATTTCTTCTCAAACTATACCATCTGCTTAATAATCTATTAGCTTAATTGTTAAAAAGCAAAAATGGACATCATTGGTTTATATAATGGAAATGAAGCATACTTTGCTTGGGAAATTTCCAATTGTGTAAAACTTAGGTATTTTTTTCAAGCAATGTAATTTTAAGATTTAAGGATAGCAAAAGTTAAAAAAAGTTAAGAATGACATCCATGCATAACCCCCTTTTATTTGGTAAACTATTTTACTCTTGATAATTCACAAATATGAAGGATTTCCACCACATTTTACATATAACGCCATCAAGAACAATGTAGAGTTTAAAGGCTATGTATTTTCTCATCTTCCACCGTGGGTTTTCAGTAATGATCATAAGATCGAAGGCTGTACTTATCAGGTACCATCAATACTATTAAACATGATGATATAATTAAAGGCACATGCTATAAAAAATCCAAACTGCTACAGTTCTATAAAAGAAGCAACGTGCCCACTTTTTCCAGTAGAGCTCTTCTATTCTGAGGGCCACTCAAGCAACAATCGCATGTATCTTATGCAGTTTGCTTGGGTAACCCACGAAAAGTTAATTTTTTTAAAGGACAATATCTTATCTATGCCATATATATGTGCTTGGCATTTCTCCAACTGTATATAAAACTTTCAAAGAACAGACTCGCCTTTTTTCTGTGCAGCCACCTTTTCATTTTCTTTCTCTGAATAGACCCATAATGTTCAGGGAAAATACCAAGAATAATAAATCCACATCTCTGTATAAAATACACCTTCATGACATACTCAAGCTGGAAATCACAGGAACCAATAAAAATGCAGGCAGCCTACTGATAATGAGGTCAGAAATACAAATAAATTTACTTTTAATGAAGACTGGAAGCGCAGTAATCAAAGTGTTAAAATTCATTTCATGCATATCTCATTTGCTTCTTAGCTGATATTTACCACGCAATTCTGTGAGAAAGTAGAGGCCTAAGATGCTCCAGATAAATGGCTCAATTAATTGTACAGAGGTAGACCTCTTTGAGCTGAGCCGGAGCTGTGAGCTCTTTATTAAAAGCACTATTCTGTAGCCCATAACCTTGTTCCTTGACTCCTCTCTGGTTTCCAATTTAAACAAGTCCCCATGCGGCCTGCTCTAAAGGGCTTTGTCTCCCTGTCATTGTTAAGAGAGCTGAGGCATCCTGGAAGTGTGAAATCAGACCTCATGAGTTGAACGGTTCCCCAGGGAACGCCGGACTGCGCAGAAGGTCAAAGTCATGGGCCGGACCGTCTAAAAGTGTCTGATCGCCGGTCTGTGACACAGCAAGGTTGGGAGGGGGCGCGGTGCTAGACTGGAGAGGACTGAAATTGAACACATCTTAATTAAAGCCCACAGACAGCAAAACAAAATGTTTTCTAGGCAGCCTGTCAAATGGGGCTTAAATTTAGCTCTGCTAATGAATCTGAGCTGCTAACTGTTATTTCTTAAGATAATAAGACTCTCACGGAAGCTGATAAAAACACACACACACACACACACACACACAACAAAACTGTAGCATGTCTTTTTCTGCTGTTTTGTTACTTAAATATTTTCCAACAATGAAGACAGTTTTCCTAAAGAAAAACATGGGAGAAGTCTATGCAAATAAAGGGGTAGTAAACATCTCCCTTAATAACTAGTAGGTTTCCAGACTAGGGGGCTGGTGAGTCATGGGTCTCTATGCGTAGCCTTGTGTTAGAAAAAGATATGCTCACTTCGTGGGACTGTTTCGGTGACAGACTGTGTTAATTGTAAGATTCTCTCCCTCGTCCTTTTGCTCTCCTTCTCCCTCTATTGTTTCCTGAAAGAGATGGTGCGTTAATTTGAGAGATCAATTCACCTGGCGCGGAGAAGTTTTATATTAGTGTTCCCTTTAATGCAGTGAAAAGGTAGGGCATCTTTTGAAAGGGTTTCACAGTTCTCCTATATCACCGTTTCTGAACCTGAGTGGCTGGAATCCCTGGGGAGGCTGTGACCTCTTCCTCGGGAACTCAAAAAAAAAAAAAAAAAAAAAAAAAAAAAAACCAACCCAGGGGAAAACACAGGGGAGGGGCTGAAGAGAAGAACCCTTTTCTCTTTCTTCTCTTAGAACTTGAAAGAACCAATAGGCCAGGTCTAAATACTCTGCCAAGAAAGCCTCCCTCGATATAGAAGACTTGAAATGTTCTGTTGAAAGCAGAAATTAGGCCCCATCCAAGGAAGAGGATAATTAGAAGCTAGAAAAGACAAATTCCAACATGAACTGTTTCCCACCACCTTAAAAAAAAAATTTAAAGACACCCTCCCTCCCCCAAGGGTCTTTTTCTCCTCACACACTGTCCAGTTGTAAGGAATGACTTGATTTAGTGGTAGAGAGAATTTTCCCCAGTGATCGCAGGGCCAGGCGGTCTCTGGGTTTTGCTTTGATGGTACGGAGAGACATTCACCTTTTCATTGCCTAGCTGAAAGGTAAGTCAGTTGTACTGCAAAATATTTTTCACTTCATCAAACTTTCTTCCTCACCAAGATTTTAGCTGATCATCTTTGCAAACCAGAGTGCCACTTTCTCAGGCTGTGAAAGGCTGCCCCCAATTTGACTGAAATTTCAATCCACTCTTGTGCCTTGCTCAATGCATGTGTATGTGTGGGAGTTGTAAATTGAGGCCTTAACCACCAGAGTTAATCTCTTTTTTAAATCTGTATTAACCTTAATGATTTGAAGTGCACTGTCCAACACTGGGCTATTGAGACCGAAGAAAAAACTGCCCTCAACTATCAACAGTTTATTAGGGGCTTAGCTGAAGTGACCTACTGTAGTAGTGTTCAGCTGAACAAGGCTATAGGCTTTTTGTGGAAAGGGAAAGAATTGAGGGTTTCATTAAAAAGTAATTTGTGCTTTGTACTCACTCATTCAAAGAGAGTCTCAATTGCTCTTTATTCACACAGAGTTAATACAGTATCACAATGTTTCTCAATGAATGTGTTGTAACAAAAGAAAAATTTTACATTTTGAAAGGAAAAAAATTCTTTGTAGCTGCAGTAAGATTGATGGCTACTTAAAAGATTATAGAATCTCTCTTTTTTTTCCTGTGCTCATGTTAAATGATGGAATATCGTAATTTAAAAATTTTTTGCTTAAACTACGGAAGTTGGACTTTGTGTTCTGATCATTAAAAATATTTTAAAAATGGAGCAAAGTTGGTCAGATATAAGTTTGTCTCATTAGACTTTGTCTAGAAAAAAGTGTTCTGATGTCAACTAAGTATCTTATAGTCTCATCTATACCAGGTCAGAAAATACTCTGCTTAGCTCCAAGAGCTATCAGTGATTTAAAATCCCCCCTCTCCATCCACAACACTTCTAAATGGATGCTAATTTGAGGATTTGAAGACAGCACCATCGACTCAATTTCCGTTTTTCGAACTGCTGCTGAGTATCTTGTAGAGCCCGACTATGATCACCCTCTGAGATGGACAGCATATTTTTTAAGTTCTTCTTTGAACAAGTAAAGAAGAAAGTATATAAAGGGCTTATTTGTGCTCCACATTTAATGGTTGATACCAAGAGGGATCGGTTTACACATAAATATTTATCCTTTCCAGAAGTACAGATTATTTAAAAAACTGATGGCATATTCGGACATTTCTCACTTAAATATATGGTCCTCAGCTTCTGCCACCATCACAAATGTCATAAAGACCACAAAAGGTCCAAGAGGGAGCAAGGTCAAAGACTGAATTATCCTCTTGCCCCTGAATAGTTCAACATCTCTCTTGTTCAATTCAGAGCACATTAGATTATAAGGTCAGTGTGGAATGAGGAATCATTAGATTTATATCCCTAAAACTGGAGGGGAAAAAAATGGAGAATCTGTTATTTAGTATTCCCCAAATTAAAGTTCATTGGATCAGATCAAAATTATGTCTCAGTGAATCCCTAGGGAAAAGACTATTGTTATTCACATTAATTTACATAGAACCATCAGGAAAGAAATATATCTATTTTTTACAGCTTTGAAAGAACATGTACTTTAACTTCCATAGTGGCATATAGGCCAAGTAGGTTAACATAGTTTGCATATTCATGAAGTTTTAAAAGCAATGACAGTTTCTCTCCAAGAGAAACAAACTTATATAATTGCATTCAACTTGTGTAATGGGCAGGCATCTAAGCTTTTGAAGTAAATGGGACTTGAATATTTTCATAAGAAATTATTGTGCCCCTATAAATGTTCAGTAATAATTCTTAGCACTGAGGTGCCCCCTGAGATACTGATTATTTTTAGGCCCTTCTCCCTATCTTCAGAGGTCTTCAGCTCAACACTGGGGGCTCCCCTCCCCTATAGAAAATCCTGAAGACAACTGAAGGTGCCTCCAATGATGGTGAATGTCACATCTGAATTTACCTGCTGTGGGGAAACAGAGGCTAGGTGGAACCTTTGTATGTGAAAGCAATACTGAGTTCCTATTCCAGGCTTTAAGTTAATGTTCACAGTGAACAGGGACACCTGGGTGGCTCAGTGGCTGAGCATCTGCCTTTGGCTCAGGTCTCGATCCCGGGGTCCTGAGATCAAGTCCCCCATCAGGCTCCCTATGGGGAGCCTGCTTCTCCCTCTGCCTGTGTTTCTGCCTCTCTCTGTGTGTCTCTCATGAATAAATAAATAGAATCTTAAAAAAAAAAAATGACCACAGCGAACAAAAAAAGAGCAGTTACGGGCCGCTAAGTGGCACAGTTGGTTAAACATCTGACTTGGTTTTGTCTCAGGTTGTGATCTCAGGGTCACAAGATTGACCCCCAAATGGGTCTCCTCGCTCAGTGTGGAGTCTGCTTGAATTTCCTTCTTCCTCTGCTCCTCCCTCCCCCAATCTCTCTCTCTCTAAAATAAATAAATAAATCTTAAAAAAAAGAGCAGTTATTCATTGTTGACTGTTGGTTCTCATATTAAATACAACATAATAAAAGAAAAAAAAGGAAATCATTATGTCCAGATTAATTTGAGTATAACCACATCAGAGGTAAAAAAGAAAATGAATAAACTTAAATTTGTTTAGTACAAGAAACCAAGTCAGCAAATGTGCAAAAAGATTACAAACTACCTTCTCTCCCATTATTTTGAAGTATGCCTATTTTGAAAGAATATTTGACAGTTGTTACTATCTTCATGGTTACAAATGGGCTGATAATCACCTGTTCAAAGAAACTGTTAACTCTCAACATTTTTACCACACAATCAACAGTCACTTGATACTAGACAAACATTAACAATTTTAAAAATATTATCATTCTGGAGCAGACATCTGCTATTTTAGTTCTAATGCATTTGGTTTTGATTCTGTTCTGTTTAGATTTGATAAGTTAAAGAAGGGCACCAACCGTCATGCAATGGGTTTACAAGCTCTTAGATGGTAAGAAAGATGCATTTCATCCCTTCAGATAAGCCCACTACCTTATTGGGATCAACCTACTGAACATTCACAGTGATAAGCATATTTCTACAAATAATAAGTGCATGCTTTCTTTCAGGATGAGCAAAATTCATTCAAAAATTGTCCAAGTCAGCCAATTTTTTATCCATGTTGAGAAAGTCAACTTAAGGCATGGTATAAGTACCCTCCCAAACCTATGGAATTAAGGAGTAAATGAGTGGTCCCATGATTGCAAATTCAAAACAATGATTTCATTCTGGAAATTTATGAGATAATTATCATTAGTCAATTAATACATCATAGAAACAGCAATATCCAAATCAGGAAGCTTTAAGAGATAAGACTGATTCCAGTGTTTTTACAGGCTCATTTCTTGGTTAAAAAAAATTTCGAACAATGTGGATGCTTAGTTTAGATCCAGAATTATCTCTGGGATGTGCTAAAGAATTTTAACAACAACAAAAAAATGAGTCAGCAACCCAGATACTGGAGTTCATACCACATAATTGAGTATTTTGCATCTAAATTTTTCAGTGGACTATGCAACAGATTTTATGTGTGTTGGACTTGTAAGTGATGATGTTATGATATCATCTGAGGGAAGCTGATACTGTCTGAGAGAAGACACATTACTTCAAAATGCCAAAGTGATGAAACCTAGAAGAAATATTCCCACTATGTTAGCCAAACTTTGGAAAAGGCAACAGTTCAAATGTTATTTAACTTTTTTATTGTTTATTTTTAATACATCACCCTTCTTTTAAAAAGCAGAAACAGTACAAAAATTGGGTGGTTGGCAACTCTTGTAAGATCAAACCTGAATCTTTATATTTATATTATTAACTTTGATGATCCAGTTAGGTGAAATGAAGAGTTTAGTCATTAAATGGTATGGACCCTGCATGCTGTTCAATATGTATGTATCATACATAATAAATATTATAAATATATATTATAAATAATATGTATAAATAAATATGGATGACAGAATTGCCTTATTTCTTACCTGTGACATCAGCGACCATCAGCCCTTCTGCTCTGATTACTTTCACCTGGAGAAATCCCACATCTTTCAGGTTGTGAAATATCCGCAATGGGCTCTGAAAGACCCCAATATCAGTGTTAGAAAAGAAAGGTCCTAGAGGGTCTCAAAGAGTGTGTAAGGAAACACCAAGCTTTATGGTAGGTCTCAGGATGCTACTTAAGTGATTCAAAGGGATATTTGTGTTTCTTCAATAGAGTACCCCTCCGCCATCATTAACATCTGCATACACGTAGGCACATACATACGTATTGATGTAGATAATTGTTGCTATACAGGACTTTTTGAAAGAATAAAAATGACCACATTTCTTCCCCATGAATAATTATCAGTAGATGGTGAACTATAAATTATGGAGTAGGCTATGCCTACTTTTTTCCTTCAATATCCTTTACCGAAGCAATCCAAGAAATCTGTCATCTATGGGCACGATGGTTTGGAAACTAATGATTGTAGATACTGAGTCTTAGCTTGTTAGCCATGTGACACACTTCAGCCTTTAGGATTAAGAAAGTCAATACTAATTTTTTTTTTACTCTTTTCTTCTTGGTGAGTTTTAGAAATTATATGTGCTAGATGAGGGTTAAATTACTGAAATACTGTTTTCTAATATTTGATTCAAAAGATTTACATAGTATGAACCTTTTAGAAAAAAATCTTATATGACTTTTAAAATAAGTTAAATTGATCACTAAAAGTAAATGCAAAAATGATGAACAATTTTCCTTAAGTTTGCAATTTTATTTGCCACTGTAGTATGTATAGAAGCAGGGATATTTCAATAGAAGAATCAGATCCAAAGGATAAAAACCTATTTAATTTGATAAATTAATAATGGTGGTGTTTGGGGAAGTATAGTACCTGAAGGCATTAAAAGAGGGATATCAATGTAATAATTCAGAACTCTAATTAATGGACATAAATACTTAAAGAGTTAAGTCCTGATAGAGAACACTGATATGTATTTGCTTATTTACACTTCCTGGTATTTTTCATATGACAAGACAGGCATTTCTGGCATTTCTACCCAGTAAACCAAAGGTACTTCTGGATTATAACATAACAAAGTTATCAAACTGTTACTAAAGAACATTCCCATCTTTGTATTAAGGATGTGAAAATACTGATGAGCAGAAGCTTACTGAGATATTAACTTTATCAGTCCTGTAGGACTAGCTGTTGTGTAAACTGGAACTATTACTTGGGATATTGAGAGGAGGAAATGCAGATCTATGGGTAATCTCAGAGCCTCACTTTTAAGAGTGTTGAGCACAGGCTTAGCTCTTAATTTTTTATTGTTTTTTAAACAGCTGTTTATCACCTCAAATCTACTGAACCTACCCAGATGGCAGGGTTCAGGACAAATGCACCTCTCTCTCCATTTAAAGTCCTGTAAGTTAAGGGTTTAGCAGTGGGAACGTTGGACAGCAGGATTCTAATTCAGAGGTTTGTAGGCGTGTTGTCTTCCTGATGGAGTAACATCAGGTTTGAGAAGTTTCTCCTTATCTCAGAGCTTCCTGAGTGTTATAAACCAGGTAAGCCTCCTATCCTAATGATAGAGGAGAGTTTTATCAAAAGGCTTCTGTCCTTTAATTTTGGGGAGCAATTTAAACCAAGTTTCACCATGTTTAAAACAAATCTCATCAGTCCTCGGGCTGAGAATTGTTTCATAGTAGTAACCTCACTGCACAGACATACAGCTTCTGACGCTTCAGCTCCGATGTTCTGCTTCTCATTTGGAGGGGTAATTATTGTTTGAAGGGTTTCTTTCCTCCAGTCAGCTGACACTCAGGATTTATTGCAAACTTCAACTATTTAGGCCAGTGACAGATCGCTTATAATAAGAATTAAAAAAAAAAGGCAAAAAACCTTAAATATTTCAGTTTAAAAATATACCTCTCAGTAATGCTTCATCAAGAGGTATTCCTGCCTTGTTATTTATGGTTATTTTAGAAGGCCTCAAAACCTGCATGGCTTCTGAAGCCAGAAATTTCCATAGCAGAGGAATCTATGATTTGCTGTGAATCCTTTCAGCCCTCAATAGATGGGAAAAGATTGAAATGCTCTGGAGAGGAGTCCTCTTTATTTTTTTAATGAAAGGCTGTATAATATATTTTCTCTATGGCTGCAGCAGCTGTCAGGGAGAGCATCTCAGTTCAGCTCTATTACGGGAGAGGCAATACCCCATCCTATGGCATCGAGATGCTCTGAGGGGCCAGAGCTGATTGACAGCTTGTCACCGTGACGTCTTATTCCATCTCTGTTATGGAGAAAATTAATGTCACACCACCAGCCTTATGACTCGCTGTCATCTTAGAACCGCTCACCTTTTATCAATGCTCTAAATAACATTTCAAGCCCATCGTCTCACGGTGGACAATCCGGTCAAGGGACATTAAATCAGATGACTGTGAAATGTCATAATAAAAATGGAATGCTAACAACTTCTTCTCTAAACTAGCTCCTCTGGTTTTTAAACTGTGACAAGGGGGAGCAAGGGTTCAGCATACCCGTTCTGAAAAGGTCATACAATCGCTCTTGGTCTACTACCCATTACTACCCGCCCCCTATTGACCTTCGCTGCTTTCCTCCCCCCCAAAAGAAAAAAAAAAAAAGAAAAATGGAATTAGCCATCTTTTCAGAATGAGGTGATCAAATAATGGCTCACACAGTAATGTCTGTTTAATTTGTGGGGCTTCAATGCTTCACAATGAACAACCGAATGACAGAAATAGACAGCTTTTCCAGGGGCAATTCATTTACTTTTCTCACTCTGGCCAGTGCCAAATTAAATTCTTAAGTTTCACCTAAAATTTAAAAAAATACACATGTTCTCCCAGGAAAACATATAAATAATTCTCCAAATAACTTCCTCTATATGTTTCTCTGAAACAAGTGTTGTTTCAGACATGATACGGCATTCATTCATCTCATAATCTGTATAATAAAAAGGAAATGCACTGAAACCATACTTGTATTGCTATTGCAATTATAACACATGTGCTATACCGCATATACAGTAGATTTGTAGCAACTATGTCTCTAGAGGGACATACAGGCCTATGCTTGAAATGCAGGGCTAAAAAAAGAGACATATTTAGAGATGGTTCACTTTTTAATATGTTGAGCAGCATATATTGGAGAATTAGCCCAGGCATCCACATAGTATTTTACATTTTATTCAAACAATAACTAACATTTGAAAGAAGGTGCGAAAACAAATATTCAAATTCTGAATGGAAATGGCTGATTTAAGGAAGCTCATCCAGCAAAAAGAAAAAAAAAAAAGAATCAATAAAAGTTGGATTATTTCTAATTACCTAGCCTGCAGTATCATTCTAATATATGGGATAATATCAAATATTAATCCATAAAATACAGTATCATAATACCTAGACTTTTTATATTAATATACCAATTAATTCCTTTAAAATGGTTTCAATTCACAAGGCTCACTTCTGGCAACAGGAGAACATGTTTTTGTAGGTACCAAAATGTGAAATCATTCTCATAATTGCAATTACATATTAGAAGATGCCCAACAATATGTTGGGCTCTTAGTGGTTTAAAAATATATACTATTTAGCCTTGCTAAGTCACCTCTATTAAACTGTTTATGATAACACCATTGGTGGATGAGTTGTACAAGCATTAGCAGACAGCTGATTCAGTGGAGATAGCCAGAATAAATTTGCTGAAGCGCACATCCTGCTAATCTGTTTGAAGAATATTGTAGAGCATTAGTACCAGCACTTCATGTTATCTGCACAGCCTGATAAGGTACATCTTTATTAAATTCAGTTATTGGAAGGATGTCAGTCAGCAAATAGGAATATTTTAGAATCTAAAAAAAAAAAAAATTAAGCGCCTCTTTGTTAGTCAGAGCTTGGTTTCATGGCTGAGTGTCTAGAGGAGCCTTCTAAACACCTGGCAGCATTGTACAATACAAGCTTTGTAATTTTAAGTGGAAAAGCTTTTTTCCCAGCTTCTTGGGTACCGAAGCATTCACTTTTTCGAGGCTCCATTGAGACAGAATGGTGGAGTAAGAGCTCCCCTCTCTGTTGATTCACGAAAACTGCATGGTGGAAAATGTACGATGTGAGGATGCTGGGAAATAGGTAGATTTGGTTGTATTTTGCTTTGGTGAAATTTGAGAAAGGTACTTACTATAGTGACTCCCTATTCTACTCTATCACTCCACAAATGATCAAAAGGTAAGGAGGCTTCCTTTTAATTATATTTCACATTCAATTAAAATAAGATAAAGGAATGAAGTGAGGCTCTTCTAAGCAGTTGAAATAAAAATTCTTTCTGTGAATATCCTCTCGTTACCAAGCTACTAATTAATGTAGGTGTCATTAATTCCATTTCAAACTTGGAAAGACAAAGAACTCTTAATTTGCAATTACAAAGGGTCAATGAATTAATTTTGAGGTAATGTTCTGTATACTTGACTTTCCTTTATGAGAAGTTGCCTTGCAGGAGAGTTGTGCATGACAAAATCACTGTGGAGAGGCTCAGAATCCAGAATTTGGTTTGGAAGAGATTCTAGAGAAGAGCAGGTGTGCAGACCTCAGGTAACACAAGGGCTTGTGCAAAGATAGGCATGGCACATGCATTTGGCCAGCTGTCTGTTTCTACTGATTTGTCTGTCACACAGCCTTCCAGATGTACTTCTGTCACTCCAGGTCAATTATTTATCACCTCAACTAGTCACACATGACCCTGAAGGAGGAGGGTTACATACGTACATATCTCCTTAAGATTTCCTCCCGTTCTTTCTGGTCCTCCAGGGAGTTGACGGAGAGGTCAGAGATGCTGACTGTGGCCGAAGCTGTCAGGGTGACCAGCAGCACCAGGTGTCCCTCACCCTCTTCCAGCTGCAACTCCAATTTGTGTGTCTGTTCCCTACTGAGGGCCGACAGGTCCACCTGGCATCTAGAAACAAATGTTTTGAATTAGCAAATGGATTTTCTTTTTTCTTTTTCTTTTCCTTTTCTCTTTTCTTTCTTCCTTCCTTTTTTTTTCTTTTCTTTTTTTTTTTTTTGTTACATCAAACAGTGAAAGTGCAGGCTGCTCAGAGCTATGTGAAAAATAAAATCAAATCAGTAGAAATACTATTTGAACCACTGGAATAATACATCTTTCTTTCAGCACACTTTCTTCACAAAATTCAGATGCTGATTATTTTTAGTGTCTAACTTTTTATTTCTGTAAGATACAAAAAACATGCTTATTTGATTCTATTCCTATCCGTTGTTACCATATTCATAAATCGATAGGGACTTTCAAACCCTGGATGGCCTAGTTTAGTGGGGCTTTGCCTACCAAAAGATTAACATGAGCTGTCTGGAGAGGCAAACCACCAAGAATCTGAATTCTTGTGTAGGTTTTAAACCGATGGGTGTTCTACCTTCATTCATAAATATTATTTAGCAACGAAAAAAACATGTACTTTGATGATGTCATAAGTTTCACATGTTTAAAATCATGCCAATTTATTCACAGAACACCATGCATAAATCCAAATAAAAATAAATCCCCCCAAAACATTATAGCTCAAGGGTTATGTAGCAGCGTTTTTCTAACAGAGGTTTCATTACATGGCAGCCCATGCTTGATAACCTATTCTCTCAGAGCTAAACACCTTGAAATGTCTTTTCACAAAAATGTCAATTGACTTGGAAGAAAAAGATACTGAGGTGATCACAAAGCCAATAAACTGAGAGAAAGGGGACAGACATGAACGAAAGGCATTTAAGACAGAAAATAGCCAATTATAAGAATAAAAGCCAATTATAAGAATAAATATGATAACCTATCGTAAACAGGGGAGTCAGATATCAGGGACCGATTAAATTTTCGCTCTTTCTTGTTCTTTACTTCATTGTCTATTGTTTTGCTTTTAAATGAAATATCTATGAATAGGGCCTCAATGCTTATAGTCAGGTTCAAACATCTCTTTAGTATGAGTAAATTTAGAAATTGAACCAAAGCCTGACATTTTGTTTTTATTTGTGCCAATCAAAATGACAAGGGAGATAGCTGGGACGAGAAACAACTGAGAGGAAGAGGAGTACAGTGGCAAGAAAGGAAAAGAAAAAGAAGTGCCCTGGTCAGGGACAGAAAGTCCGTGTACGTAAATGCTAACTATCCGAGAGAGAGCAGGAAATCAGCGTCAGCACCAAGTCTGGAAAACACCTTCCTAAAGTGAAAACATATATCAAATAATTTCATTGTTGCTATGAATACAACATGCATTTCAAAATACTTTCACGCTGTCTCTTTAAACTCCCAAGGCTGAAAAAACATACCTAATCCTTGCCTAATATTCTAATTTTAATTGGAATTAAGTTCTTGTCAATAGTACTTGGAACAAATTGAGTAGAAAGATGCAATGGTGATAAACAAACCATCAAATGCATTCTCTAGTAAAAAGAAAAAAGGTCAATGTGATTTTCTGTAGATCTTTTCAGCAACTCGCAGAGTGTCTTGCCTATAGTTTGTTGAATGCGAATGAATCTTTGGAATGGACTGGGAGTACGATATAAGGGAATCAAACATGGGTTACAATTCACACAGTACTTTTGGCTGGATAAAGCTGCGAACAAAAAGGGTCTTTCACTCATTTGGATCCTGTATTTCCCAGTTCTGTCCTTGCCTTACTCTTCCATATGACACTGCATCACTCTTAAAATACACTGAAGTGTTCTGGAAGGTTTCTTTCTATGGCTATTGCCATTTTACATGGGTCATATGGATGCTGGCCTACTACTTATTTACGTTAGAGGCACTGTGTTTGATGCTCTAGTGTTGGGGAAGGTGCTCTAAAGATGATCTATCCCAAGAATTGCAAATTGGCAACTTTCAGATCACATCTGGTCCATGGATGTGCTGTTTTTGCTTGTAGTGCTAAAAATATATTTTCAATTAAAAACATTTTAAAACAGAGTAAATGATCTCTGACTTAATTACTGTCCCTAAAACTGTCTATTATTTACAGCTGGCCTATTTCACTTAATTCTGTATCTGATTCAAATAGGCATAGGTATTTGTGATCCTCACAATCTCCTTAATTTAGCAATAAGAAAACTGAAGCCCAGAGAAGTTACATGATCAATGGAGATATAGTTTGTTGTTACAGAGCTAGGACTGAGAACTTGAATGATGGAATCCAAGATCTAGGCTTTTTCCTGGGTTGTCTTCACTAGTGTCTACACTAACTGTGTATACCAGGAGAAAGTGTGTCTGTTTGCAGTGGTTCTTAAACTGGATGAAATCTGGACTTATTTCTGACAGAAAAAAAATATCTCAGTTTTTAAGCATGGAAATATGTTATATTATACTTTTAAAATATATATAAACTATGGAAGAAGAATGTAGGTTATTGCTCTTAGAAGAAGATAAACTAAAAAAAAGAAAGAAGATAAACTCAGAAAAATTGGATTTTAAAAACTATGAAAATAATAAAACTTAACATTGTAAATTTATAGCGAGGATTATGCTCTTCGGCTACAACTAAAGTTTCAATGTTGGATATTCTTGTAGAAATAGTTTCCAATTTTGTCCTATATTTAATGTTTCAGAATTTTGACTAAATAATTCCAATGTAGAAAATGCCTATTTATATAAATGTTATTAGAACAGAGGGCTAATGACTCCAAAGTTCTTGTAGTTTGGCTTATTCAGCTCTTCTATTCCTCCAAAAACTCTGCTCAGGAGTAATCCTCAGATGCCATTTTAAATGAAATGTCACCTGATAATTGAGTAAAATTGTCTTGTTAACTTGAGAATAAAGTTAGCATTATAGCATGAGTGATATCTGCATTAAATGGGTATTAAATCAAATTATTGTTGGAATTTGGTGGGAAAAAAAGCCTTTGCTACTCCTTTGTTGCTGTTGAATAAATATGTACAAAGATGGAACTCCTGCAGAACAGTCTATTGCAAAGTGAATCCAGTACTTATCGTTATAGGTCAGCGTCATGGTTTGAATGTTTGTCTCCAAAATTCCTATGTTGAAACCTACTGGCCAATGTGATGGCATTAGAAGGTGGGGTCTTTGAAAGGGAATCAGGTCATGAGGGTGGAACCTTCATGAATGAGATTAGTGCCCTCATAAAAGAGGCCCCAGAGCAATCCCTCACCCCTTCGCCACGTAAGGACACAGAGAAAACACAATAGTCGGTGACCAGGAAACCAGACACAGAATCTGCTGGTACTTTGATCTTGGACTTACCAGCCTCTAGAATTGTGAGAAAAAAATTCTGTGGCTTACAACCACCCAGTCTGTGGTGGTCTGGTATAGGAGCCCAACAGGCAGATTCACCTGTATTTAGCTCACCTGTACGTACTAAAGAAAGAAAGAAAGGGTTCACTATAGTTTGGATATAGAAGTCCTTGGTGGTCATCTGGATGGTCAGAACAGGCAGCAATTAATAGTTTCATATGATTATCAAAATTAAAATGCAAAATTTAAAAAGCCCTGAAGCAAATTCATGAACTCCCAAAGTATATACACAGATATGTATACAGGGAAAAGAGCTCAGGATTGGGAGTCAGATTCCCTTGGGTCCAGCCCCCCATCTGTCACTAATTACCTGTATGACCTTTTCCAACTTATCCTCTTGAATTCCAGTTTCTTCATCTGTGATATGAACTAGAGGAACTTACAGATTTCTGGAAACCCCAAATTTCACAATTTGTTACAATGCTACTTATGTTCATACTTGTTTACATCTTCCTGTCTTTGCAATTCCACAAACCAAACAACTAAGAGAACAAATTCATCTTATAGGAAATATTATTCCTCAAATGTACTACCCCCCCTAAAAAGTCTTAAAGTTGATTCTAGAAGGCAGATAATGTAATCTATTTTTAAATTGTCTTCAAAGGAATGGGGTGTCTGAGTGGCTCTGCCGGTTAAGCATCTGCCTTCAGCTCAGGTCATGATCTTAGGGTCCTGGGATTGAGCCCCCATTGGGCTCTCTGCTCAGCAGGGAGTCTGCTTTTCCCTCTCTCTCAAATAAATAATAAAATATTTTAAAAAATAAATTGTCTTCCAAGGAACATTAAGGGGTACCTCAAAAATCACCATGGAGAGGAGAAGGGTAAAAAATAGGGTGTGCTCTCATCTCTGGTTCAAAGAACAGCTCCTCTTACATCTGTTTCACATTGGTGTTCCACATGTTGGTTTGAAAATCTATTGGATACATCTATCCAGAGTCTTTTTCTTTTTAAGATTTTCATTTATTCATTCATGAGAGACACACACAGAGGCAGAGACATAGGCAGAGGGAGAAGCAGGCTCCCTGTGGGGAGCCCGATGCAGGACTTGATCCCAGGACCATGCCCTGATCCAAAGGCAGACACTCAACAACTGAGCTGCCCAGGCGTCCCAACCCCTTAGATTCTCCTGGAGCCATAGCCTCTTGGATCCACTGCTGCCTGCTTTGCCACAGCTGTGACTTTGGCTGTGCCTTCCTAAGGGACTGCTTTTCATCCTACCACCATGACCGATTAACTGTTCTTGGGTCTTCATTGGGCTTTCACCTAGGACTGGCTCAACTTTCACTTGCCAAAATAAACTGAAGGCTCTCCTTGGCTGCCACTGTGCATCTAGGTCTGACTGCAACACGTTCCAAGTTTCTGGCTTCTAAGACCATCTATGCTTGGATGAAAAGCCACACTGTAAGTTGTGGGATCTGGCTCCTTGATCACCTGTCAAAGAAACCAGATGAAACAATGCAGCAATTGTCTTCTTTGGGGTAAACTTAAATGGGTGGAATAGGAAATGGGAATATAACTCCCCATACCTTCCTCCCACTCCCAAAGTGCTTCAAATTATGATTCTCCATATTGCCTCTCCACAAGCGGCCAAATGGGTGCACAGCAACCAGCTATACCTCTAAGATACAGGAAACCATCCCCCCTCACCACCACCCAGAAACAGCTTTGCATTGCCTCCTACTCTTCCCTGCTTTATGCTCTTTCTCTCTCACTGTCAGTGCTGGCTATTGTACCTCCCAATGAAGTATGAGCACTTAATCATTGCCTCAAGCTCTATCCTTAGGGAATCTGGCTGAGGCAAAAACGACTGATACAATTCAATCCCCTCAGTTTCAGATGTCTAAGACACAAACCTGACCATGTTCCTCTCCTAGGTTCCCACTACCTCTGAAATCCCCTAAGCAAGGCAATGGTGCCCTTCATGACCTACCACCAGCTGTATGTCACTTGCTGACTCACACTTACTACTGAAGCCATTCCAGACAGCTTGTGATTCTCCCTCTATCCATGCTAGGGCTTACCTGTTTGTGTTTGGACAACCTCTCTGCCTGAGATTATGTGTCTATCTATCTTTGTTTGCCAAATTTTTACTAATTCTCAGTGAAATAACCTGCAGTTGTCTTTCTCTGCCAGTATCATAAGACATCTGAAAGGCAGGCACCTAGCATAGCACCTGGAACTATAGTTGGTGCTCTGCAAGTACTGAAGTACTTAGGAACAGTATGGAAATTAAGAGAGACTAAAAATTTACCCATGGTGACCGTGGCAGAGCCAGGAATAGCGTGTAATGTGCTCATTCCATCACCTTACATTGTCTTCCTAGAAAGTGATTTGATCTCTTTTAGCACTTGTTTTACTCACTCATTAACTCATTTACTCATTAACTATTTTTTTAAGTGCCTTATGTGGCAGACCTCTGTTAGGTTTTAGGGATTCAGTCACTGCTAAGCCTTCTAGTTTCTCATTTCCTTTTTCCCAGAACTACCACAGATTCAGCATGTTGCTTTGAACAAAGTTCAAATGGCTTCAGAGTCTATGGCCAGGGGTTCAGAATGCTGAAGTTTTAATAAAGCTTATTCATTAGCATTCTGATATTATGCAAGTCACTTAAAGTTTTTGTGCATTAGTTTTTCTCACTTATCAAATGGGATTTTTTTAAAAATGCCTTCTCTTGGGGTGCCTGGGTGTCTCAGTTAAACATCTGACTTTTGGTTTCGGCTCAGAGTCCTGAGATCTCGCCCCACATCAGGCTCTGCGCACAGCATAGTCTCTGCTTGAGATTCCCTCTCCTTCTCCCTCCCTCCCTTATCTGCTCCAACACACCACCACTGCTGGCTCTCTCTCATACACACATACATTAAAAAAAATAAATAAATAAAAATAAAATATTTAAAAAAATATTTTTTCTTTACATAGAGTTGTAAGAACATACGGGTGGATGAGGAAGTACTATGAAAAGTTGGAAGTACTATCTTTTTTTTTTAAACTGAAACAGTTGACAATTTTATTTTCACATTCCACAATACAAATGAAAATTGCCTTTTTTTTTTTTTGTCCCACTACTCCCCTGAAAAAACTATTCTCTCTTTGATAGGAAGTGGAAGCAGGTCTTCCCTGTCATGCTGTTAGAAAACACCCAGAGTCAAAGCACCATGATCTCCTGGTGAAGTAGAACAAGTAATATAAAATGAATATAAAGAGTTTCCTGTCCCTCCTTATCTGTCTGGTCAAGTCATTCCTGGCCGAGTGGGCACCATCACGGGATGGGTAGGAGGTCTCACCATTGGGGGCCCAAGCATCATTGGCATGTGGCCTCCCACAGGTGGCCTCATTCCAGGAGCAGGTCCCATTGGCATCATCCCAGGAGGAGGAGGGCCCATCATTGGCATCATGGAAGGGCCCCCCATATGGGGGACTAGCATCATACCAGGGTGAGGAGGACCCGAGATACTGGGGGGAGGTGGGATCATTGCCCCTGCAAAGGAGTATGAAGTATGAGGAGTATGAGGTATCTTTCCTTGTTGAAATGAAGTGATTGTTTTGTCGGTCAGGCTCTGAGCCTGCTCTTCCATCCATTTCTGATAGTAGTCTTTCACATTCTCTCTGTGTTTCCTACCACTGCAGTGTGTCTTTCTCATAGATGGAGAGTCATGGGTGAGGTATGTGTCGCAGTAGTCACAATAAAACTTAGGCATGAAAAAAAAAAAAAAAACTTAGGCATGTTGCTCTGCAGGCCATTGGCCACTCCATCCTGCCTGGAAGTACTATCTAAATATAATGTGTGATTTTATTGTCACATATGCCTTGGTTTGATACTGGAAAATTTAAAAGCTTACTACCCTGCCGAACACAACTCATCAATCAATCAATCAATAGAAGAATCAAAACAGATTCAAAACTGAAGATTTCAGAGCTACTTTCTCTCAATCCATAAATGGGGAAACTGAGACTCAGAGAAATTAATGATGGCAAGAACTGGAACATTCCTGACTTCCATACAAAGGCTTTAACTTCTTTGTGCTTTCTAAAAACTGTATGCATTCATTTAGCCACATTGAAAGAAACATTTCACATTTACTTGGTGACATTGGAGTTCAAAGAATAGAATTTCAGTGTTCTTACCACACTTATTCTCCCTTAGCTCTCCATCTGCCATTTCTGAACCAGTGACCAATGGTATTTCTCCCTAATGAAATAGTCTTGTGCTTAGCACCCTGGCTGGGGTGCAGGAGGCAAATGTTAGGACTATTTCGATTTTTTTGTAATTTATAAAAAGGACAGGAATCAAGCTTTATAAATATCGAAGGTGTGCATTTACACAGGTGGCCCATGCATCAGATATGTCACTCATGGCCTGCAAGTATTTAAGAAAACAGTTGGAGCTGCATAACACGGAGGGGGTGACAGGGGCCCCCTTACTTGCTGACTTGCTTTCACTGAATTGCACTTCATATATGCCTTGTTAAGTGGATTTACGGATTATATAATCTAGTTTTAACTGAACTAATCCTCACAAAATGGACAATTGGCTTTAAAAGATCCCAGTAAAGAAACTGTGGATTGAAGATAATGCTAATTGAACAAGCACAAGTGAGCAGAATGATAAACAAGAATATGCAGAGCTCCACGTCAGCTACATTCTGATTTATGAACCAATGACAGTAGTATCAGATTTAGCAAGAATGCAGCCAAAACAACCCCAAATTATAAGGAGTAATATTTGCAATAGAAATTTACATCTACTTTAACAATAAACTTACAAGTGTGTGCTGTGATTTCAAGCATTAGCTAATGATACTATGAAGCCACCGTGATTAGCAAGACATTTAAAAACAAAGCCTTTGGAAAAGGAAGACAAGCCTCTACAAAATTTCTTGGGTGTGTGGGGGGGGAATTTTAAAAAACATATATTTTACATATTTTTGACCAAACTTAACAATAAAATTCTGAAGCTTTTTGAGATTTCGTAATATATTTTACATTGGTAAAACTTGTATGATTCCCTATTCACTGACTCAAAGGTCAGTGGTAAATGATTTAATATGCACACGGTGGTGCATGAAAACTCTTTGGAAACTCTGCCCACTGTATAAGCAACACTGCATTGAGTATAAATTGTCGCAAGAAATCTTCAGAAAAAAAGAATAGCAACCCATGAAAGAAAATAGATTGAAATCTTAATATATTTGGCTTGGGTTGATTTTTATGAAAAACCAAGATGAGAATCAATGACACATTCCATTCTCTCCTTAAATATTGTCGATCTCCCTAATGAAATATTTCACTCAATCCTTAGTAAGAAAAATGGTGAAATATAATGATTTCATGAAAAAACTCTCTTCAGTTTAGAATTTTCTGACTAGCTGTCTTCGTGCTTTCAAATTCCTAATGCAGGAGGATTGTTTCCATTCTATGCAGGAAGTAAGAGTCATTGGAGAATTGGTATCACAAATAAGAAATGTTGCAAATCAGGACTGCAGAGTGTTCAATGCAATGACCTTCAACCTTCAGAGAACATTAATTTGGTTACTATCCAAAGTCAAAGGTTGTTTTCCCCATTTGCCAAACTACATGTACACATCCCACATTCTCTTTCCAGCGGCATTACACAGAGTCACAGATTTATTTTTATGGTTGTAGAATTTGGAAGCATTTGTTCTTTATCCAGAACTTGCCCATTTGGAATAAGTTTTTCTAATCAAACATCACTAACAAAAATTTTGTTGAAATAGAGCTCTCCAGCGACGCTTACATCTGTAGCACTTTGTTGTCATGGGCAGAACCAATGCCTCAGCCCTCATAACAAGACAACAAATAAAGTCGGTAGCAATTCACCAACCTAAAATATATGTAACCCAAATCAATGCCACTTTAAAGATAAACAAGCATTTTGCACACTAATAAATAATGTTATAAATCTTGCTATATTGGATTGCAAATAACTCCAACTGAATAAAATTGCTTGACACAGGATTTACTCATTCTGCACGTTCATAAAAACAACTTGTTCTCTGACAGCACTCATTCTTGGCAATTTACCGCAGCTGTCAGCAGCCAATTTGTTCAGATTACTGCTCTGCATAAAAGTGTAACAATCATGAGGATTTATTAGCTGATTATCGTAAAGGTGGCAGTCCGTCTTGCCTGCCAAAATGCAGGTGATCAGAAAGTTAAATAATTACATGCAGATTAACATTATTTCACCTTCACTTGATAGTTTATAGTTCAGCGGCAGGTAAAATTTGTTGCTCAAACTTGCACTATTGTGTGTACCACCTAAGTCGGTTTACTGATTCTTTGGCATTTTATTGGGCACTTAATGACTTCAGAGCATTTTGAATACAAGACCAAAGTAAAAGGCATGTGGACTTTAGAGTCTGGAGTTCTGGATTTGAATCTCACTCAATCACCCTCAGATTCATTCTAGCTGAGCAACCTCTAAATCTCCTTCCTCCTCACTTTTTGCATCTGCAAAGTTGACATAATATGACCCACTCTTGTTATCCGAGCCTCATATTGAGCTAATATAATAGTGCCTTATTCATCATAGGACATTGATATTATTGTTTCTTTTCCTTTTTTTTTACTTATTCATGAGAGACAGAGGCAGATACATAGGCAGAGGGAGTAGCAGCCTCCCTACTGGGAGCCTGATGTGGGACTTGATCCCAGGACCCCAGGGTCACAACTGAAAGGCAGACACTCAACCACTGAGCCACTCAGGTATCCCCATATCATTATTTCTTTCTACTCATTGGAAAATTATTTTTGTGTAAAATTTACCAGAGGGCATTAACTCCATGGCTATTATAATGGTGAAGTTATAAGTATCTTGGTAAATGTATAGGCTTTTTAAAGAAAATGCAATAATTGAGTATTTTTTAAAGTATTACTCAGATACTTTCACACTCTAACTCATTAATTCTCCCTTTATGAGTTATATAGAAATACGCTGACATTTTGTACCTGCCACTAAGTCGTGTTGTTCTAATTGCCTTTGCATTAACACCTATTGTCAAATTATATATTTACAGTGCACCCTTGAACAATATAGTGGCGGGGGGAACCAACCCTCTGCACAATTGAACTTCTGTGTATAGTTTTTGACTCCCCCCAAATTTAACTACTGTTAGCCTACTGTTGACCAGAAGCCGTACTGATCACATGAATAGATGATTAACACATATTTTGTATGTAATATATATTATATGTTACATTCTTACAGTAAAGAAGGCTAGAGAAAGGAAAATGTCATTAAGGAAATCATAAGAGAAAATACATTTCCAGTACTGTATTTACTGAAAAAAACCTGTGTATAAAGGATGTGTGCAGTTCAAGCCCACATCAATCAAGGGTCAACTAAGAGAAGGAAGAGCCACAATTTCCAGGATTAAATCAAACTTCAGGTCTTTAAGTTAAAATCTGGCAAATATTTACTAAACACCTCTCATATGCCATATAGTTTTCTAAGCATTGGGGTGGGACAGTAAACAAAAACAAAACACTCAAAAATCTCTGCCCTCATGAAGATTACATTCCAGTGGTGGGAAACAAATGATAAGTAAGTGAAATGCGTACATGCCAAATGGTGATTACTTCTATGGAGAAAAGCAGAGCAGGATAGGGGAAAGGGAATGTCAAAGAAAGGGGATTTGGATTTAAAATAGGGTCGGTATGGATGCCCCACACCCCGATGTGACATTTGAACACAGACCTAAAGAAAGTAAAGAAGCAGGCCAGGCGGATACCTAAGAGAGAGCGCTACAGATGGAGGGGAAGGTCATGAGGTAGGGGGGTGTCTGGTGTGCCTGAGGAAGAGCAAAGAGGCTGGAACAGAGGCAGAGGGAGGGAGGGACAGAGCAGCAGAAGGTCAAGGCAGAGTGGTAACAGGGCTAGATCACGAGAGGCACTATAGGCCACTCTAAGGACTTACCCAGGTTTTGCCCAGAGTAAGATGGGAAGAAACTGAAGGGTTTTGAGCAGAGGAGTTAAATTATTTTGTTATGTGCAAGGAAGAACAGGAGGCTATGACTATTGTCCACATGAGAGCTAAGGCTGGCTTCAATCAGAATTATAAAGATCAAGATACTGACTGGAGTGGATTCTGAGTATATTTTGAAGGAAAAATTGGTAGGTTGCTGATGGATTTGATAAGAGTCCGAGAAAGAAAGGAAGCAAATGAGACTCCATGGTTTTTTGGCATTATCAACAAATAAGGGAGAATTTGAAAGGAAGAGCAGATTTGGGGATATAGAGGGTAGAAATTTGGCTTTGGACCTGCTAAACTGGAGAAGTCTATCAGACATTCTAGTGGAGATATCTAGCAGGCAGATGGCCTGGAATCTGGAGCTCAGAGAAGGGTTAGGAAGTGGAGCTGTTTGTCATTATCAATCTCAGACAGTATGGAAAGTAGAAAAGTAGATGGAAACAGTACAGGAGCAGGTGTAGATGGAGAAGATGCCCAAGGAGTGGGCCCTGAGGCTCTCCAGAGCTAAAACAGGAGGGAGATGAGGAAAAGTCTGTGAATGAGACCATGAAGAAAGAGGTGATGAGGTAAAAGAAAAACAAAGAATCTGGTGTTCTTGAAGCCAAGTGACAAACGTGTTTTAAGGCAAGGAAGCAATCAGCCAAGCCCAGTACTGCTGCTGAGTCAGGTAAGATGAAGATTGAAACTTAGCTGTTGTATTTAACAACTTGGTGGTCACAGGTGACCTTGACAAGAACAGTTCAGGTGGATTGTTGGGGGCATAAGCCTGACTGCGTGGGTTCAAATGAGAATGGCAGCAGGTAGTGTTCAGTATTAAATATTTTTTTTTTTTTTTTAAATTTTTTTTTATTTTTTTATTTATTTATGATAGTCACAGAGAGAGAGAGAGAAAGAGAGGCAGAGACACAGGCAGAGGGAGAAGCAGACTCCATGCACCGGGAGCCCGATGTGGGATTCGATCCTGGGTCTCCAGGATCGCGCCCTGGGCCAAAGGCAGGCGCCAAACCGCTGCGCCACCCAGGGATCCCAGTATTAAATATTTTTCACTTGATATCAACACTTCAAATTTGCAAGTGGCCTTTCCTTCACAGCCTTGTCTTTTTTTTTTTAGCCTTGTCTTTATAATGAAAAAAAAAAAACAACAAAAACAAAAACATAAAACCCTGTTATTGAGCATACTTTTACAAAATACATTTTCAAAAATCATTATATGGAACCCAAACTGGAAAATAAAGTGGGACAATAACAAAACTCTAACACAACAGGCTAGTCTATGTAGATAATCCAATCCATACAAGCATTCTCATATTTAGGATTGAATTTAGATAGTATCCTTAAAAAAAGTAATTAGCTATTGAAGGGACAGCATTATCCTTCATGGCCAACTTTAAATTTACTCACCAACTGCAGGCCAACTCCCAGAATAGTTTCTAATTTTTAAGTTAACAAAGACAGATCTTAATTATTCTCATCACAAAAAAGAATTATGGGATGTGATAGAGGTGCTTACTAGAGCTTCAATGACAATCATATCAGCATATATAAATGTATCGAATCAACTACTGTACACCTTAAATTTACATTAGTTACATGTAAAAAATATCTCTAAACAAATAAAAAGTTAATAGGACATGTAATGGTGCAATGATAGCTTGCAAAACAAGGCAGAGGACCACAATGAGCTTACTCTTGCTACTTTACTCCTAGAACTCTCACTTAATGGAATTGAAGTCAATTCTCATCTACGCTGCTCTAGGAACCCAAGGAATTCTATTACAATCTACATTATTTCCACCATTACCACCCAACCTTCACAGAAACACTTTACTCTGCCTACCCCTTAGATGCAATAATACCTTGCTTTTCAGTGGTAGGATGTGTTTAAAGTACAATTTAATAGGCACAAAGTTAGGAATCTAGCATTTCTAGTGATATCTGGACACTGAATAGATTTGAAATTATTTACCATAGTCATTTCCTTGTTCTGCAACAGGCATCTTGGTTAAATTAGCAGTTAGTGTACAAAAAGGTTTTACTGAACATTTGTTATTACTTCAAAATTTTATAGTAATTCCCTTTATTATATAAAGGGGCTTTAACTGATAGTCCAAAGCTGTCCTAGGAGTCATCTTATCTACACCTGTACTCTTGTGTATCTTAAGGGTTTTTTTGGCTCAAATTGCTTTTATAAGCCATTATGTTTGGTCATATGACCAAAAAAGGACTTTTCAAAAAGTGAGGCTGATGCCAGGTAAGTTTTTATTATATTTAGAGAAAAATGTAACTTGAAATAAAAGTCAGTCATTCAAAATGAAGGAGTTTAAAAAACCCCTATTAACTCTTTAGTGGTAGCATTTGAACTCATCACCTAAGTCAGTTTTAATACAATCAAGATACTGGAAAGCAGAGCATAAAGTTGTACCCATCAGCATAATGCAGGTGATAGGGCCCAGGGCTCCTTGATTCTGCTTGCTGGGTTCTCCTGTGTAATAACCATGAATATACACAACTTGTCTAACAATCCAGGCAAAGCCCAGAAACTATATGTAGGAGTAACACCTCCAACATCTAGAAAAAATAAAAAGGGAGAATACACATCCAACCACATTACTAGTTTATTATAAAGGGAGATAATTCGGGAACAGCCAGATGGAAGAGATACCCAGGCAAGGTATGGGGAAAGGGCACAAAGCTTCCATTCCCACTCAGGCACGCCACTTGCCTAGCACCTCCACATGCTCACCAACTCCAAAGTTCCAAAAATGGTTTTCTTCTCTCTCAAATTTTGTAAGACTTCCTTAGCTCCCTCAGTTGTCTAGAACAGCCCCTATTTTCTTCAGATAAGCCAGCTGTTACTGCTCTCTCAAAACTTGCTGAACTATGGATAAACCCAGAGAAATAAGGTGAGATGGGATAAACAGGTCCACCTCTCTGTCAACCATTTCCATAATATAATTAGCCATGCCCTTGAAAAATTCATAATATTATCAGGTGAGGAAAAGGGAAAGATCAGTACCAGATGGTCTGAGAAACTGTCATAATTTCCAAATTTGGAAATTATTTTCAAAGAAAAAAATACATAAAAGGACATCTGTTATTATGGGAAAACAATAGGAAAAGGGAGAAGATGTACTTCATGTGATATGGACCCAGAAGTACAGGAAGGCAGCACATTGTAGCAATTATTTCCTTATCTTACTAATATAAGAAAAATGAATGTAAAGTAAGGAGACTGAGGTAGCAAGTTACACCTGACAGTCCTTCTGATTCTCTTATGGTTACCAAATATGGCTAATGTTGCTATAAATTATGAAAACTAATTAATTATTCAAGGAACATCTCGACAGCACCTACTTGAATGAGCTCATAGCATGTTGAGGGAGACAGAAACATAGACATACAATCATAACGAAATGTATTCAGTGTATTAACAGATGTATACTTAAGCTACTTAAACTGATGATGTATCCCCAGGAGAACAAGATGGAACTTGAAGGAAACTCTGAAAATAGCGTTTTTCTAGAGGGAAAAAATATCCAAAGAAGGCCTGTCCTTTTAAATGGGCTGAAATGTAACACAGTTTTAGGTTACAATAGTTTTTTTTTTTTCCATTTTGTCTTATAAGTAAAACATCATGGGTTAGAAGAAGCTAATCTTTAACATCTCCCTTTATGATCCTATAAAGAAAACTATTGTTTTATATATATATATATATATATATATATATATATATATATATATATATATATATATATATCAGAATAACAACAACAACAAAAAAAACAAGGAGATTAACATGTTGGGATGGATTCCTGTTCTTGCTTTTCTAGCATGAAATCCCCTTGATTATTATTAGTATGTATGCATTTCTTCAGGTTGGTTGTTTAGGGACCTGGAATTCATGTGAACTACAGTGAAGTTAAGACTATTCTAAACTAACAAATTATTTTGTACACCATGCTTTACTTTAGTATTGGAGGGGTTCATTGTGTTTTATTACAAAGGCATATACATATCAAAACATAGAAATAGGTTTCAAAGCAAGAAAATAATTCATATAATTCAAGCAGCCACTCAAAATAACCTTGTCTTTGTGGAGAGATGTCATTAAGTCTCAAAATACTCCTTTCTTCCCTGTGTTCTTAGACTGACATGGATCTGCCTCACTTACATGTTTCCATCACTAAAACTTGAGAACTCTACAGATTTATGAACTCCTAAGAGATTATAAAGATTCTCTACCTTGTAGGGAGTTATAGGAAACTGCATTTTATGGTTTCACAATATACTTTGTGAAAACTAATACTATCTCAGCTCCCTTTACAGACAAGGTCTATGCCCTTTGTTTACTTGTTTAAGTATCTTGCATCAAATGAGATTCCTCTTTCTCAATTCCCATAACTTGCACACACAATGTTCTGACATCTGGAGAGAAAATTTTGAGATATCAAATCAAATTTGGTCATATCAAATTTTGACCATCAACTGGTCAAAACTGCCACCTACTGGTCAGTCTTCAAATCTTTTTCACTTTACCCAAGCGTTGCTTTACCATGATCAGATCCCTTCCTTCAAAAGGGTAAAGATCAATGACAATAACCAGATCCGTTTAACAACATTCACCCTCTCTAGAGTGAACCAAAAATACCATATCATACAAACCTGCCGATAAAATCATCCCTTTTCCCAGCGTCTTTGTCCCAAGCAGTGATATCAATGATTCCGCCTCTTTCTTCATAGAGATGAAAATCAAATTGTTCCCTCCACTGAGGATTCAAAGTTTTTGGCATAATCTGGAAAACCAAAAAGTAATTATTGTCTCATTAATATCAGCTATTTAAAAAATTTTAAATTGGGGCCTTAAATAAAAAGTAAGGTACTACCTAGAAAAGCATGTGTGAGATTTGAACAAAAGCTTCCAGAAATGATGGAAATGAGTCATTAAATCTCTAGCATCTTTAATGCCTATCATCTGAAGGAATCCTCAAGGATATGTCCTCAAAACCAAAGGGCACCCTTCATCATCTTGAATAAGAGATGAGACATATGAATTATACAGAAAAGGCAAATAGTCTATAAGTGAAATAGCTCACTTAGATACTAGCATTTATTTTACATAACCAGTTAATGCACAAAGACATAACTTGCAGTCTATCATTTCATAATAATGGAAGATGTGGATTTCCAGGGTATTTTCCCCCTTTATTCCCCACACACATGAGAATTCTGAGCCGAATACATGAATAAAAACCACACAATGAAGATCTATGGGAGTAGGAGGAAACAGCAAGTAACTTTGGGTTGGTCAGGCAAACATTTATATTAGAATTATAGCATTGATGTTTCATCCCCATTTTATATCTGGAGAAAATGAGACCTAGAATTTATGTCACTGATGTTACAGTATCTAGACTGTGACTCACGTCTTTGATTAGAGTTTCGGGTCTCTTTCCCCAAAACAGTATGTCAAAATGTTTGTGAATTAATATGAATGTGTGTGTATAATCTCTACGTTGCAAATACAAGATAGATATCAGAAGTGCAATTTTGTAACCGCACATAATCCAGATAAGACATCAATGAATAAAGTGACTCATACTGATGTGCTTTGAAATTTCGTTCACCAGTGGGTTAAACAACATTCATATTTGTTTCCCTAGTCTTTCTTTTTAGCAAGAGGTCAGACAGTGGCCTTTTCTCTTTTGAATGTATAAGAGACCGAGATCTTCAGATGTAAAGACTTTGAAAGCAATGAAGTATGTTATGTGCAAAGGTAATACAAATGAATCACAATTTTTAAAGTTCATAATCTGAAATTAATCAGCAATATATCATGGAAAGAAAGAGCAAAGAGAGACACGTGTCCATAGCTGGGTTTCATATTTCATACCTAAAGAGCAGAACTATAAAAATAAGTAATGTTTTAAGCCTACCAGAACAGGGAAATGATGTTAATTGATAAAGGACAAGGTAGAAGTGGTCATAGGTACCTATTTTTGGAATCAGTAGTTTCTTTAAATATATTATTAAGTGCATAGAAGAAAAAAAAAGATGGCACTAGATGGATCCTATGATAATTCAAATCTCTCATTATTGGGCTCAGATACACTTCTATGGTATTTTTGGGGGAATGGTCTGTCTTACTTATTTGGCCATTAAGAGTCTAATTTTTCAGTTTCCTTTTTTAGGATTATCTTCCCTACATGATTTCCTTCAGGTCAGAAGTGATGCCTTCCCTCTCCATGTGGGCACTCAATAAGGTAGCCAATCAGCCTGCAAGCAGTTCTCACTGCCTACTAACGAATCAGCTCTGTGATGTTTCTAACTACCTGGTTATTGATGAAAACTTCCAGTGCAAGAGGGAACACAGGTAGGCTATTTATCAAAAGTTCTTGAAAAATGATAATGTCAAAGTGAGATATCCCCATCAAAGTAGAATGTGATTTTTAATACAAGACAGATATGATGACTTGTTCCAAGTGATGACTACCATACAGCAAAGCTGGCCATTAAAGAGGTTGTACTTGTTTTTTTTTTTTTTAAAGTTTTTATTTATTTATTTAAGTAACCTCTACACCCAATGTGGGGCTCAAACTCACCACCTCAGATTGAGAGTTGTGTGCTCTTCTGACTGAGCCAGACACGTGCCCCAAAAAGGTTATATTTAGATAACCCAATATATTGTGCCCCCAATATAGCTATGATCACTATGACCTTTACTATCATTACTTCTATCAATAATAATAGGGTTATTTAATATATTATTTCTAATATAATTGTTATTACACAATATACTTATTATTACTGCTGCCACTCTTTCGGCTACTACCATTTATTGAGTATTTATTATGGACAAGGCAGTGCAAAACAAGCCCTCGATGTGGATGACATGTATTTATTCAATCTTCTCAATAACTTTATTATTTTCAGTAGTTATTATTTTTTTAATTTATTATTTTTATTTATTTATGATAGACACAAAGAGAGAGAGAGAGGCAGAGACACAGGCAGAGGAGAGGGAGAAGCAGGCTCCATGCTGGGAGCCCGACGCGGGACCCGATCTTGGGACTCCAGGATCGCGCCCTGGGCCAAAGGCAGGCACGAAACTGCTGAGCCACCCAGGGATCCCCCCAGTAGTTATTATTTTAATTCTCGTATTTACAGATGGGGAAATTAGGGCATGGAGTAACCTGCCCCATGGCACACTGCTAGTATGGTCAGCAGGAATTTGGCCCTTTGTTTTCTAAATAAATAAGAGAGAAAAATCTTGCAATCTGCATTGGTGCAAGTCTGTTGGAAGAAAATGTTTTAGAGTAATGTATAAAGATTTTTACGGGAGGTTAAATAATGCTATTTGCAGAACTGATACCAATACTAATTGTAATAATAATAGTAACCAACACTCTTGAGCACTTTATGTGCAGGCATCAACATAGGTTTGTTCCAGCTTTTTTTTTTTTAAGAGATACTTTCAACTATTGTGCTATAGATAAAGAAATTGAGACAGGAAGTAGTTTATGCAAGGTCACAGAGCACATTAAGTAAGAAATGCAATAGTTCAGTTATTGGTCTGCTTTGCTGACATGATGTTCAAAGGAAGTTCTGTTAAGCATTTAAAAAAGCATCTAGTGTTTTCCTCTCCAAAGCATGTCTATTAACCAACCACTGCCTTCCAAATACTGAGAGGAACACAAAAGAGATGTGGTTACCTTGCTCTTGTACTTCTGGTGCCCAAGCCGGAACTTCACGTAGGGGTCACTCAACCCATTTGAATCCATTGCCTTGAGGTCTCGTCCCTCAATCAATGTGATGCTGACTATTCCTCTCCAAAGCTGCGATTTTCGATGTACGTCTGATAGACGTAAACTTTGAGTCTGAAACTTTTGGTAAAGGAAAACAGAGTTAGCCTATTGAATTTTAAACCAAATGCCTCATTTGGCATTACCCTTTCTTCTGTGAAAAAATTTTAAAAATAAAAAAGCAGGTAGTTACAATTTTAAAAAGATAAAAATAATTTACAGATCATTATTTAAATTATAAAACCATTTATAAATGTGAAATTATCATCTCATAAATTTAAGGTGTAGAAGAGGTGAAGACTCAAAGCAATGTCTAGTTTTCCGACTCTTAAAATCATAATATGTAGATACTTCAAGAATATCAAAGAATATTTGCCTATGGTCAAATATGCCAGTGTCAAATATATGAAAAATAATTATTATAAACACCAAAGGCATTTATATCATCTACACTGTTATATTTAGTTTTTAATTAGTAATGGTTTTAAAAAAAATCCTTTTCATGTTATAAGTTGGTTTTACTAGTGGGTTTTAGTTGTGAGATTAGTAACGAGTTCTGTTCAGACAATTAAAAAACTTCTTTATTGCTATCTTAGGAGACAATGGAGTTTCAGCCCACTAGACAAGGTACTGTAGAACAGAAAATGAAATCAATACGCCCATATGAGGTGTCTCGCTTATGCTGAAACTTGCATCACAAATTTTTAAAATTACACATGTGATTTATATTGGCAGGTATGTTTCTGAAATTACTTCTCATTCTAGTACTTGAACATTCTCCTTAATAATTTTTATTATGCTCAATTCTAAATCACAACGTTCAAGCCAGGGAATGAAGTCACAATTTTTGAAAATTAGGAAGCCTCCCAGAAATGGTTACATGATCTCTTTGAGCTAAACAGCACACACAACAAATCAAAGTAGCTAAAATGTTAAATTTTTTTCAATTTGGATTCAGAACCAAGCAGTCCTATAAAGACCGCTGTTTCTTTCATATTGTCAAGCATGTTTTCTTCACTTACAATCACTTCATGAAGGAATTCAACATGTCTTTCTACCTCAGAGTACTCAATTTCTAAATTATAGATTAACTCCACTTTCAGCCCAATTCCTTCTACATTAGCATTATAAAGTTATAGCCTATTTTGTAGACCTCCCTTTCTCACTTTCAATTCCTGGGTTTTTTTTCATTTCACACCAATGCTATAGCCATTTTTATCTATCATTATCAAAAGTAATGCATTTCAGGTTACTTTTATTAGAAGAATGAGAACTACATTTTTCAAAAGACAATACTTTTTATATTTGAACATTTTAATGGAAATCTTTCTAAATCACACTGCCTATTCCCTTGCCTTAAAGATCAGCAAATTTGGAACAACATTGCCTGGTGGCTCTGCGTTATCATCATCAACACAGGACTGTGCCTATACACCCCTCATCTCTGTGAGCAACAAGAACAGTATTCAAGTGTGTCCTGGGTGCAATGGACTTTCACAGAGCATCTGCAACTTCCACAGGTTCCAAGGCCCCCGTCAGCTGGAGTCCCTCTGCTATCATCTGTTTTACACATTGAGTTTCTACATTGGATTTTATTTGAATCAAGGACTTCACAGATTAAAAAAGTTTATTGCACTAAGTGACCTTGAAGGGGTTCTAAGATTTCAAGCTACTTATAAATATACAATGCAATAGATAACTGTATTTTTTATCTATCTATCTATCTATCTATCTATCTATCTATCTATCTATCTATCATCTATCTCTCTATCTCTTACTCTATTTATCTATTTCTCTATCTTTGTATCTGACCACTTCTGCTGCTCTGGAGATTGCCTCCAACTACAGACTCTAGAGAAACAGATTCTAAACTTTGGGTCTGAAGGTTTTGTTAAGGAATATGAGTGGCAAAGGAGGAAAGAAAAAAGTGAATTTTTGGTAAGTAAGAAGAAATAATTATCTTAGCAAAGGCCAAGGACTTAATAACCACCCATTTACATGGAGCTGTAGAATTCAAAGTGTGTATGTGTGCATTATATCACTTGATTTCCACTAAAACTCTCTGAAGTAGGAAGACAAGGCCTGCTATTTCCATTTTAATGATGAGGAATTTGAGACTCAGTGTGGTTGGGGCTAATAGGTGTTGGATTTGTGCCTAGAACCCTGTATTTCTGATCTTTATCCTTGAACTTCTCCCAGTATTGCTCTTTGGGGTAGAGACTCTCTCCTAGGTTTAAAAGTAATCATGATTTAAGTATAATGTTCCTAAGGTTCCTATAATATTCCAGGTAAGTGAGTTGTTATATTTGAAACTAGTTTAGATTTTCCCGCATGGTTAATATATGAAATCACCTTCTACTTTTCTATTATACAAGCACATGTATTCATACTTACAATATTTCAGCTTGCTGCTGGGTAGACTTAATAACATTTTCTAGGTACTTTAGACGTAGAAGTCATACCTGGCGCACTCGGTCAAATTAGATGTGGGTACAATCTAGGCTATGGGGCACTTCCAAGTAGCAATGCTAAGTTAGCTTCTTGGATGGTACCATGCCCCCTCCTTTCATTTCTCACATGAGGACAAGAACTTTACTTACAGGGTGGGAAGGAGAAAGGATGCTTTCCATGGGATCCTCCATGCTTCCACAGAAATACAATGAACTTAATGGAGGCTTTACTTACTGCCATTAGTCACAAAATGCTTTCCTATAGCCTAAAAGAACATTCCTAAAATGGGTTGGAAAGCCAAGGGAGAGGGAGAGAGAGAATATTTCTGTACACATATGGGGTCAATGAATGTGGGAATTAAGGTAATCTGCATAAAAGGTTAAAAGGAAAAGGGGGTTCCCAAAGGCATACTAACCAAATATCATTTTAAAAGGAATTTTTCTGTCTTCAATATTTTTTTTTTGGTAAAAATGATACTTCTTTAAAAAGAAGTGCTCCATCATTCATTTGAGACTTGATTAACTGCATAGTCATGAAATAAATATTTAGTCTAAGTGTGAAGAGTAGGAATTTGAAATAAAATTATAAGGTATAGAGGAGGAAGATATAATCTGACACCACCAGCCCTAGGAGAGACAGTGACTTAACATAAGGACCCACTTGCATCTTTCTAGCAATTGCTATGTGACTTAGGCATGTTGCTCCCTCTCTGGGCCTCATTTCTTACCTATGGTTCCCCAGACTGTGCTCCAGAGCTCCAAATGTAGTAAGAGCACTATTAAGAGTAGTAAGTGTGTGTGGAGGGGAGGGAAGTTAAGGAGGGACCGGGGGTGTCTATGTTCGGGGGGCCTAAATAGAAAATAGTATATTTCATAAACAAAAAAAGATTTAACCTTCTTAAGATAGCCCTTTAGCACTTTTATTAATTTTTTAAATAAAAGTTTCAGGGAGCTCATTGAAGGGATGCTGACAAATGAACTTCCACTAAAAAAAAAAAAAAGAAAGGAAGAAAGAAAAAAGAAACTTTGAAACCCACTAGCGTTAATGCTCTTCAAGGCACTTGCTGAGTCACTTGCTGCTCTGTTTTCAGTTTCCTTCCTCTGTATAGCAGAGTTCTCATGGCGTGGGCCACAGACCATTGGCATCAGCGTCCATCACTCACGAACTGACTAGAAATTCAAATTCCTCAGCCCCACCCCCAACCAACAGAATCAGAAGCTCTGGTTTACTCAGCCCTCACTCAGAGTTCTGATGCATGCTCAAGTGTGGGAAGCCCTGCTTTAAAAGTTCTAAGGGTCATGGGCACTGACCTATGTTCTCAAGATTTTATTTATTTGAGAGAGAGAACACAGGGGCAGGGGAGAGAGGGGAGGGAAAAGGAGAGGGAGAAGCAGATGCCCTGCTGGGCAGGGAGCCCCACTTGGGCCTGATCCCAGGATCCCGGGATCTGATCCTAGGACCCTGGGATCATGACCTGAGCTGAAGACAGGCACTTAACCGACTGAGCCACCCAAGGCTCTCCTATGTTCTAATTACTGTTATTAGTTACTATAAATGTGAACATTATCCACCCTCTTGCATGGATACTATATATGCTAATTAGAGCCTTCTAGTCCTGTTTCTAAATGTACTGATTAGGAAAGCAGGTTGGTCTGGATATTGGAGAATTTAAAGAGATAAGCAGGAGCCTACTGCACAATTATGTGAAGTTTGTTTATTATTTTCTTCCTTTAATGGTTTTTGTCCACATCAGATATACTTCAATAATACATATCAATTGAAGTATTGATAATTAGTCAATCAAAAATTACTTATTGAGCACCTAAATGGCAAGGAGTATTAAATCCAAGATATCCCTCAATAAATTAACATATCAGAAGTGGATTTAGTTATTTGAGGTAACTAAAGGTATTTGAGTTATTTGAGGTAACATAATTGTTTTCATTTATGCCCTTGTTGAAACAATTCTGTTTGAGGAGGGAAAGAAAGAAGGAAGGAAGAAGTAAAAGGAAAAACAGCCTAGCTTCAAAGCAAAGACCCAATACTGCAAAAGGAAGAAATAATCTTTGAACTTTTAAAGGAGGAATTCCCAAATTTTAGCGGCAATTTGTTGAAATCAGTGGGCCTGACCTCCTGGATGTGATTCAGTTCTTGTGGAGCAGAGCTACTCCCATATATATCTCCAACATGTGCCCCACATGATTTTCACATGAGCTGAAGTTTGAGATCATTCTCATAAGGAATATTCATCTAAGTTCAGACTTAATAAAGAATATCAAGATATTAGGTATCAATACCAACTTCAAATTCCGAGGCAATTAGTTAATGACATATATCCTTAGTAAGATTTTAGAATGGGTGGGTTGGCATTTTAAAGAAAGTATTAGTTTATGTATATTATTCCTTGAAAAGGAATTCAAGATTCAATTCCTCTTCATGTGTATAATGCGTTTAGGATAAAGAATGGGTTTTCAGGACAGTAAATCAGCCATGAGAGTTCACAGCTCATGCAAGCTCAGAAGGAATAAACAAACCGAATGATCGAACTTACTTGTGCATTTTGGTAACAAGTACTCTGAAACTCTGCTTTGCAGAAACCCAGGACAGGAAGAGCAGGCCTGCTGCACGTCTGGATGGGGATGAACGATCAGAGCTGTACAGGAAAGCTTTGTGCCACTAGCAACATCTCATTTCAATCAGCGTTTAGCATTACTTTTCAAAAACACATTGTTTGAAAAAAAAAAACACCCACACACACACAGGTATTGGCTCCCTAAGTCACCATTAGAAAATGTCTTCTAGCACAATGAAGATAAATGCCAATGCAATAATATAATCTCCAGCCACCATTTTCTTTAGTGGCATATTGCTAAGTGGTCAAAAAAATAAAGGACAGAGATTGAATGATGATGGACCTTGCCAGAGTGGTTTCAGATTTTTGTTAATGAGTGCGGCAGCGAGAAGAAACAGAGCAAGAGAAATCATGGAAAGAATTATTTCCCCAACACTGCTGCTTCAGGATATTTTGGAGACTGTTTCCAATGTCAAAGAAGTGATAAGGCCCCAGAAGAATACGTGTTCCATGGATAGGCAACAAGTATGATCATGTTAACTGCATCCCATGGGCTAATCTTTTGTAATGTTTCAAGCGATATCTCTAAAATAACAGAAATTTTGTCCCATGAAATTTGCCCCATTTTCCCTGTTACCCTTGTGCCCAAGAAAGCAACCAAAAATGTTCCTTTGTTACTAAGACCATGAACAGCAAGAGATGGATTCAGAAAGAAATACCAGAAGAAATTATCATGATAAGCTACAAGTTTGTATTAAATGACTAGAGCATCTAGACAGTTTCCATACAATGTAGTATTATCATGAGATGAGAACACCAATGGGGAGGGTTAGATGCGGCCAATCTGAAAGATAGTTTAGATCATACACTAAGAAATAAGCATGTATTGAGCAACTACTAGGTGCTAGGGTTTTCATACTCCAGTATTTTTCATAATAGGCATTTTTAAGGTAAGGAAACTGAGGCACAGAGATGATAAATACCCTACTCAAAGCCAAATGATTAGTGATTGGCAAGGTTGAGATTTGAATCCGTGGTTGCTGATACCTAATTGATGATTTTCCCTGGTATATCTCTTCTTAGGCTTTTGGACAAAGCCTAAAAAGTTCATAATACAAAAACAAAAAAGGGAAATAGTATACAGGATTTGTTGAAATATTTTGGCTCCTATTTAAATAAAATATGTCCACGGGTATAAATTATTGAGAAAATCTATTCAGGGACTCAGAGGAAGCAAAAGTTGGTAGGTGGTAGTAACTCTAGCCTATATTGTTCAGTAAAGCATATGAGAGTTGACTGTGCTCCATAATGAATTATGGTGTAACATTAATAAGGTTGTTGAAGTTGTGGAATCTCATAAGTAAATTGAGAACACATCTAGATTTCAATTCTGGTTATTAAAGTTTATTCAGTTCCTTGAAAAACTGGATCACTAATAGAAGGCAGATCCTATTATTCCAGATCCTGGTTTAAAAAACAGAGCAAAACCAAAAAAAAAAATCTATCTAGATTTAACATGTGGCTAAAAACCACTTGGTCCTATTAATCTTCTCCCTGATATGTGCAAATAATCCTTGGCTTTTGTTACCTTGGAACTTATAACCTGTATACAACCTAATCCTTCCAAATGAGACCCAGACCCTGTGCAACTGGAGTGAAAGACATCACTGTGTCTTTACAATAGCTGTGTGTGGAGTCAGCTCACCTCTATTTTCAGCACAGAGGCGCACATGCTTTTATTTAATCAAATGATCCACGAGACACTACAAAGAAGAGATAATGACAGCCTAGAAGGGCTGTTTTGTGCTGCAAAGCCTGGAGTGTGGAGCAATTATTAGCTCAATCCCAGGCACAGGCATGTTCTATCTTTTCCTTTGCCTGCTGAGTTTATTCTAGTGAATTGCACCTAGGCGATGAAGTCCAACAAGTAGATTTGTTCTACAGTCCTCTCAAAGAAGGATTGCCTTTACAGAAAACCTCCCAGGCCTTTGTCCAGCCTAGTTTCAAGTGCCTCACATAATAATAAAGCTTCAATCCCCTTTATCTTAGAAAATGACTCACGGCACTATAATCCTTAAAGAAATTCTCCTGGTTTTTATCCTTAAAGTTTCTTTCTTATTTCTGTTGCTTCTTGAAACAACCTATGGTGTCAGGAAGGTATTTATGTTTACTTCAGATGCTTTAACTACCATCTCTAAACTTAACTGTCGCCAAACAAAAGTTCTTAAGCTTTTACGATGTTTGCTCAAAATATAAAATATTAGAAAATTATCATATATATTGTAATCTATTGGTTTGCTCAAGTAATATACTGGTTTCCACCAATGATGTAAAGAAAGAATGAGTCCTGGGTTTGACTCATATTTTTTTTTGAGATTTTTATCTAAATGTTACAAATACATTGTTTTCTGAGGGTCTTACTTTCATACCTAAAGATATAAATAACACCTTCACTTTTCTTGGGTGTATGTCATATACGGTTGAGTTGTTCAGAATGTAATCACTTCAGCACAGGATAATATGCTTGTTTGATAGAATGAATACTTCTCCCTGGTCTGCAGGGTCTTTCTTCATTCAACCTTCCTAAAACTCTGATTTAACCCTACCATGAGATGGTGCTCTGACATAAGTCCTAATTGTTTTGTATTCTGTGCACTCTTTTTGTCCTATTCCATATGATGATCCATTTCTCCATTTTTCTATATGAGGTATCTTGGTATAGCCTAGCCTTCTCCATTTACACAATTTTAACATTTCTCTTAAATTTACTATAGTGTTTCTCATAACAGGGTTTGTTCAGTTAACTCTGAGTCATCAAGATCTAAATGTCTGGTCAATGGAGTTAACTGAGAAAAACTTAAACGTACCAAGAACTTGAAGCAATTCTACTAAGTTATCATTCTTTAATGGAAGTTAAAAATCGTCTATGAAATTCTGACTTAGAGCAATCCAAGTGACTTCACATAATGTTTGTTGCTTTCATGAGAAACATGGTAATTGCCATACCCAGTGCTTCATGTTTTGTGTCCTAAGATATCATGTTTTGATGAATTTTAAATGTTATGCCTTTGGAAAAATAGAATATGTCTGTATTCTTCAGTCTTTTCTTTTTATTATTTTGCTCTCAAGAAAATTAAGACCTACCAAGTAGCCCTGACATTTAAGCAAGATCTCACCAGGATTCAGTTTTACTTAGTGTCTCCAAGACACATTTATTGATTCTTATAAATAAGCTGATAAAAACTCACAAAGCACGCATATGCTCCTCATGTAAGATTTTATCTGAACCATTTAGGTTTTCTGCATATCTGAAAATGTCTCCGGAAAACCTCCCTTCATCTATATCTCACCTAAAAGTTAATCACAGTATAAATATTACCCGGGGAAAGAACAATAAGGTTGGTTATTGGAGTGACCTTTGAATGTGAATATGAAAGATCATATTCATGCAAAGTAGACTGGATCACTGATTTTCTGATTCTGTAAGATGGGACCTCAAACATCACAGCCCTTAATCTGTCAGTGGGTTAAGGAGCTGTGGGGCAGAAGGGTTACAGAATGCAAGAAGAATCTGAATGGGGCTCAATGAAGATAAACTAAGGGAAGGGCTTTACTTTTACATCACATCTGTATTCATCACTGACCCAAAAAGCAGCTCAGTTGCTTTAAACGATTATATCCACGATATTCATAGAAAGAAAAATACTGGTCCTGATCGTTCATCCCATTTTCAGACACATCAAGTCAATGGTGTTACTTCTCTGGGCCTTAGTTTCCTCAGTGATAAAATAAATGGCCTCTATAGGTTCTCTTTTTTACTCACTTTGTTAGTTACTCAACATATGCTCAGAAGAAAAGACCACTGTACCTCAAATACAAAAAGGTTATATTTTAACTTGGTGTATTTCTTATTCTAAAATGAGACAGTTCAAGACATTGAGAGGGGTTAATAAAGAATATTTAAGGGTTAAAAAAAGAATATTTAAGGATGAACACAACCAAATGGAAAGTACTGGTACATGGGATACTAATTTGGAAGTAGCAAAGTGGAAAGATGTTGGAAAAATCATTGGGAGGGAAACCCTTAAAAATTATTACTTATGTAATTGATCTTGGTAGCAAGGCTTCATTCCTAATGATCAGTTTGTACATTGGCTGCATATAGAACAAATTCAATACAGAACACTCCTGAATTCTGCTCTCTTGGCAAAGAGGTATAGTATATGAATTCACCATATTTGTGGATCTTAAGAAAACAGAGTCTAAATTTTTGCCAAAAAACAAATTCCACTTAAGGTAATGTGACAATTCAAAAGCAGTCACTCTGTGTTCTCACAAATAATGTATGAACATATCAAATAAATTATTATTTTAGCAAAGACAGACTAACATCAGTGAAGGCAGCCATCAGTAGACTGAAAGGAAATGAAGATGTTCTAATAATTAAAATAAGCTCTCACCAATAAAAGGCTGCAAAAAAAAAAAAAAAAGTCTGTGTGAAGGAAGCAAAAGATGAAGAGATGTGGTTTATACTGGCTCAATGCACGACTTAATCTAGTGCCGACCAGTCTGCTTAAAAGACACTACATTCAACACGTCTTAAAATTCTAAAGGGGAAAGGTAGTTTTCAGTCATGAGCAGTTTCAGAGCCAAGGAAAGCAAATGGCAAGGCCCCACGGGTGTAGCACTTTCACTGCAATATCTATTGCTAGGTAATCATGTACCAAGTGTGAATTTTCAAAGAAAGAAGGGAACTACTTGTGCATTGGCAAACTACTAAGTGCATTTGTAATAAATCGTGCTGTGCATAATGCAGAATTAGAGCAGAGCAAAAAGGATGACAGAGCTCATTATGGGGAAGTCATGAAAGAGTAAATAACATTAAATTGCAATGGCATTTAAAACAAATTCTCTGTAGAATTTTCACTTTTTTCTTTATTTAAATCAAGAGCAGAGTTGCTGTTTTCTAATTCATAAGTTTTTTTTTCAAAGAAAGAACACTGATTATCTAGTATGTACATAGTATAAGATCACTGTAATGGAAGTAAATTTTTCTCAAACAGATGGAGCAGATTTTACAAGAAGGGAAAAAAAGAAACTGAATGGACCCTTTAGATAGCACCATCATCTTCCTGGAAGGGCTGGGAGCCTCTAGCTGGTGAGAATTTGTGATAAACTTGATCCCACAAGGAAATGACTTCAATATATATGAAGTATATGAAGCTCTTAGGTTTTACAAATGAAGAAAGAGTCCCTCAAATGGCTTGAAATAAAAAAATAATAAAGAAGTCAATTGAATACATTTTTCTGAGAGCCTATTTAAAAAGTGAATTTCCTATTTCATATTTAATTTTCAAAATTACTATCCAAAACCAAAATCAAAATATTAATATAAAGGATTTAGACATTACCCTCCAAAAGAAAGACTTCACAGAGAAATAAGATCCAACCACTTCATTTTCTGAGAGATCCTAAAAACAAACAAATATTTAGCTACATTTTGAAGTGTTTTTGAGAATATTTAGCCCAACAAAATAAAAATGAACAAAACCCCAAAGTTGGATATCCTAATGACACTTTCAGTGTTTGTAAACTGTTAGTTTTCTTCCCTGAGTAAATTAAAGATTTTGTCTTATTCATATCCAATTATCAATGGTAGTAAGTTTAGAAAATATTCTGTTATTTTAAAAGAATCTACTTACCTCTTCATTCTTGAATTATTGATTATTACATCTCAGAGTCTAACTATTTTAGAAAGTAGGACTGTTCAAACATACTTGAAGATTCTGAAGGAAGTCAGATATCTGTTCCTTTTAACAAAACAACGCCATAGCCTTCAGAACATTTTTAAAGAATGACATTGGCAATCTTATTTATAAACACACACTTAGTAAAATTTGGTTTAATCCCTAATTAAAAACTTCCTAGTTTTAAGATATAATACAGAATGTAGATGATATAAATTACTTCGTTAACTTGAGCTCCGCAAAAATAATTTTGACAAGAAATGAATAATAGCAGGGTGGCTATTGGGCCGAAAACAAAGTCACAAATTCATGTTGGATATTTTATTACTTAATCCTCAGACTTTCATAAAGTGAAACCAATTCGACTTTAGGAAATCAAAACCATAGCTGCTCACTTTTAAAGAGAACATTTGCATTACATGCATCCTTCACACTTGAATGTTTTGCATCCTGTCTCTGGGTGTCAGTTATGGTAAAATTATGGGAAACTGAGGACATTTTTGGAGCAGTATTGATTGTTGACACCGTGATGAAGAGGATGAAGTTTTGTAACTTATTTGAATATTCCATGATTTTGTGTTAGCAGCTAAGATAGTGGTCCAGCACCTCACATGATGCCCATTGCACAGTAGGTACTCAATAAATAATTCATTGATTGTTAGTCACTTGGAGTTTCATTTGGTTAGGTGTAGACATTCCTTCCAAACATGATGCCAAAAATCATATCAGAAAATAATAGTCAACTAAAATATTTAGGGTGTGCAGCAAGTTGGATAATTTAAATTTAGCAACAGAAAAAAAATAAATTTAGCAACAGAATTACATCAGGGATCATCTATATCATCTACCTGTTTTGTTTTGTTTTTACAGGAAATCTATTTCTCAACAAAATTATTTTCATTTTCCCAAGCTACCTACATAGAGTTTGGTCAGGTAGCATGCTTAATGTTAGTGGTGACTGGGGAAAAGCCTGGAGTTTAAGACATCATTTTACTGGCACTACAGAGTTATAATTCATTTACCTTTACAGCTCGGGTTCTCATCTGTCACACTTAACTCACTGTCACATCAGTATCTCAAAAAAAACCCAAGCCTCTTAAAAAAAAAAAGCACATTTACATTTGGACACTGGGGCATGAACCTAAGATGGAATGACTGCAGTCTTTTTTGATGCTGTACATTGTTTAATTTGAAAAAATCTTCTTCTAGCTTTTACAAAAGATGTGTGTTTTTCTCTAGGATTGCCAATTCTCTCCTTACCTTGATCAAGCACATGTCTCAAACACGTGGAGAAATTTTAAAATATCATATTAAAGAAACTGAAGTCTTAAAGTCTCTTTACACAAAATATTTCCCCAGAGCCAATAACACAAATTATGGAACTAACAGGAAGTTTTATCTTAATGTAAAATGTATTAAGGCAACTTAAATGGATGTGAAAATATTGGCTTTGGACTCATTACAATTATAACAAATAATATGACCATTAAATATTTAAAAGTCTTGTCAATTCATTTAAAGTTTAGGTGGTCTAAAGTGACTAATATTGAAACTGTACCAGCTCCATACTTCCCATTCTTCCTCAGGTGAATACAGAGGTTAATGACCTAATTATGTGACTAGTGTGCAAAGAGCAAGATGAGACTGATGAATTTTTTGTGTGTGTGGGGAATTTTAATGATCAAGACGTAGAACTTAGGTTTCTCTGTTAAAATTTGAGAAACAAAAATATTAGCCACATTTGGATCCACTGAAGTCCCCGGGCTGTGCTTTTCAAGCCATGTTTAATTACTTCTGTCATTACTCATCAACTAAAATTTATATTTCATTTTACAACCTACATTCTCATGTAAATTTAGGCCTTTATTTCAAATGGAACAACTTAATTTTCCTGTGGACCCTTATGCCATTTATTGCCTTGCTGAATACATAATCCACAGCAGATGAGCCAAGGCTTCCCTTTCATGAGAGTTCCTACTAATAACAACAGCAATAATAAGGCACCTGGCATTGTGATAAAGAGTTCTAAAAAAAAAGTGATTTTATTATGAGGGCAAGAAAAACCAAATGAACTATTCATGAATTTCAGAGAAGACCAGTCTTCAATCATGATTGTAGATATTTCATGATACTTCAGTCTCCATCGAGACACAAGGTTGGTAAGTGAGGAAAAGTACCGTTTAAAAAATGCTAAGATGATAAAGTAAGATCAAAAAGAAGCAGAACATAAAAAACTAAGACATCAAATTAACAAAGGAAAATTACTGAAGTTGTCCTGAATAATGAATTGCTGACTATTTCTGCTGAGGCTCTAAATTTATTAAAGTAGCAAGATCCACCGACATATCTTATTTAAACCTAGTTTTTCCTCTAAAACACCTACATACACAAAGAACATCGATCCTCAAAGATCAAAAATCCTACTATGAATCTAAAAAGTAACAAGATTGTAAATCTAAAAATAAAAAAGATATACTTTTTTTCCCAGTGTAAGAAAACTAAAGGACAGTTCATTTCTTTCCTAACAAAATGAATACAATGAAATTTTTTAGCCTCCTATTTCAATAAATCATAAAATCCTTTAAGGACTTTGTCATCAGATGAACAAGGATTAGCTACTAAACATCAATTAATAGTGATATTTTTTATTAGCCATAATGTGTGCAGGCTTTAAACATTTTGCACATTACTATAATCCAGCAATTCTTAAATAGTCCAACACTCACCACCGATTTGAAGCCTGAGATATAAATGTGAAGGTCAAGCCAGGTAGCACTCATAATGCACAGCATATTTTAATAGGTTGAACAATTTCCTTTTATCAATAACTCTTCAGGCATTTACGAGGTTAAAAATAAATAAATCCATAAGTAAATAATTTTCATAGGCTTTCCTGGTCTGACCGCTATCACTGCTTATCCTTTAAGCTATGGCTCTTAGATGCTCCCATCAAGTTGAAAATGCCTATGGATTGTTATGTAGCTGAAAACAGGGACATGAAGTAAGCAGAATGTACACTGAAATGCTACTTTCCTGTTTTCTTGGTTACTCAAACTGGTGTTCATATCATTTATACTCAAACACAAATATGATTCCCTCTTGCAACTTCACCTGTCCATTTAAATATTTCTGCAAGAGCTAGACAATCTCAGCTCCCCAGAGGACATGCCCTATAACCGAAGGCTGGCTTTGCTTTGTCTTTCATTTTCTTAGAAATGTTAAGTCTTTTATTTGTGTGTTTGTGTATATGTTTAAACACAGGCACATACACGTGTATACTCTTGTCAACTAGGGCTTTGAAAACAGAATCTTCACAAAATTATCATTTATTTTCACTGTGGATATTTAGGTGACTGGAAAACCAATAAACCTCCTCCCGGTCCCATTCAACTGAACACACACATATATATAGCATATTTATACATAGATATATATGTTAGATATATCTGATGTATGTTATATAAACAAATGCCCGTCTTTGAAATAGAAGGCCATATAATTTTGCCAACCAATCCTTTGCTTCATTATCCTGGAGTTCTATTAGTTCTATTAGTTCCCCCCCTTTGATCAGTCCAGAAAGGATCTTGGGAAATTGTCAGCTCACTGGGTAATATATATCAGCAACGTGAAGGCCAATCAATGACCCACAATTCAACATCTTAGAGCTAGCACGCACATGTCATGCTCTGCTTGAGATCACACTTTGTTCTTTCACTTTGTGCCAACTCATCCAGATTTGCACACTCAAGGACCCACATTTTAAAAATTCAACAAAAGTGGTCACATAAATGTAAAGCTGGTGCTACAGCAAATCCCTGTAGTTATGAGTTACGATGTATAAAAATGTATATTTCATACCTATGGGAAAATATTGTCAAAATAGCAAGAAAAAAAATCATCTCAACATAAAACTTAACTATGGCTCCCTGTATTTTGTGGCATAATCAAATATGTACTGGCATTATGATATCTCTATCTTAAATAAACTTACTACAAATTTTAGGAGTTTAGTTGAGTGAGGTAAAAATAGAGTCTATTATGGTAGAAACGCTCATGTTATTTGCCTTTTGTTCATTGCTGCATTGTGGAATCTCAGAAGCCTTAATTATGAGGTTGACTTGGGAGCATTCCCAAATAACACAGATTTGGGAGTATAAACAGTGGTAAGGATTTTTAAAAGAATTATATATTTCCTTTGAAAATATGTAAACATCTATTTTTTTCAAAGATATATACATAATAATTTGAAATGAGCCATCAAAGAAAAGCCATTGAGGTGACTCACAGTTGGGAGAGTCAATGACCAAAAAAGTTTGCATGTTTTGCAGGTTTTAAAAAAAACAGCTATTTATTATCAGGGTATGAGGTCTTTGGAGAAAGAACCTGATAATTGTTAAATAATGACTTTTTTTTCCTATGTCAGACTGACTGTGAGATACTTAAAAATGCGTTAATCTGTTTCTCTAGCGTTTCTTAAATTAAAGCACTTAGAGGTTTTCACTGATGCATTTTTAATGTGTCATCCAAGGTGTCAGGTTTAACTACGCCCTGCAGACTTAGAGTTGAAAGTGTTCTCTAGTTTAAATTAACAATATCCTTGCCAAAAGTCTTATTAAAAATTGCTTCATTCACCAGTGAATAAAGTGTTTTATAGTTCATTAAAAATATGCTAAGTGATTATAATAAAATCTTTATAAAAAAGATATATTACTAAAAAAATAAGCCATCAAGTAACAGAAGATATGCTAATGAGACATGATCACATAGTCCATATTATATTATTCAAAGGATGAACTCTTCTTAAAACATCTCTAAACTGTTATTGTTGAGAATATGAATTGCAGTGTGTATATCTTTATACCATCACAATGGTTACATCTCATGTAATTAAAGTGATTTATTGAAAGCACATAAGTTTATTACCACACTCACCAATAAACTAATCCTCTACCTTAAAACACATACACACACAATGTAGTGTAAAATCATTTCTGCTTACTGGCTGTCTGATAGAGGTAATTGTTTCATTATTTTTTCTATTTTTTGTCTGACCCCACAAAATTTATTCACAAAACACATATACATCTTCTCTTCTGAGCTCATGAAACTTTCTTGTTGAATAATTTAACCTTAGAATAAATTATCAATGATAAGCTTCTTCTAAAGAATAAAATATTGCAATAATTCAAAGCATTACCATTTCTCTGCCAAAATGCATTTTGTCATGTAAGTATAACTCTTTGACCAGGATAATTATTCAGTTGCCTAAGTTTAGGTAGACATTGATCCCTTTCTTCTTAAAATAACATTTTTCTTTAACAGCTGAGTGTGGGGCAGGATTACAAATATGCAGGATGGAAAGTATGCTTGTGGAAAACCAGAATGAGAATTTTAAAGGATGCTATCCCCAGAAGAGGAAATATGATGGAATTCATAATTATTTACTGGTTAACATACCGTTCATATATAACATGCATTTTATACATTCTTGCTTCTCAGATGCAAGTTTAGGTGCATTTCTTTTCCTACTTGTTGTTGGATGGTAACACAATTACTCTAAATAATACGTAAGTCAGTCTGAACAGCAAAAATGATTCCCTGCCCTCAAGTTGGCTACTCAACTCGTTTTCAGTAGTATATACAACCCCACATTATAAGAGTGCCACAAATCGTGTAATTTCCATTGAAAGAGTCAATTATTGGCAAGATGATGAAAATGATGAGCAGATATTTAAATAATGAGAAATCCCATGAGCTGACTCCCTTGTATACAGGGGAGATGTGCGTATTTTAAGAATACCTATGTCAAATTAGTTTTCTCTCTCCATGGTTAAGTCGCCGTCATAAACAAAAGAAAACAACAAGAAGAAAAACTCTGTACTACAGCAAATAATCTAGCAATGTTATCTGGCTATAGTTAACTCTTCGCCACAAAGTTCATAATTCTCAAATTTTGTAATCACCATTGGTACCACAGACAGGCTGCATATCAAAGCCCCGCTACAGAAAAGCAGGAGACCTCATTCTCCTAAATCAAGATTCCAAAGATGAAAATGACCTGTTTATATGAAAAATTCCCCTTTGACTTTTGAGGACAGTTGTATCAAATATAAAATGCCTATATGTAAATATAATGCAAATAAATTATAACCCTTTAAAAAAAATAAATTATAACCTTTTTCCAAAAATGGAAGAGGGAATATTACATAGTATAGTCACTCATCCCTTAGTTTCTTCTGAAGCACAATTTGCGTGAACATCATCCTTCCTCCTTCAAACCCTGGAGGAGGGAACTGGGGAAGCAATTTCAGTGTGTGTGAAGGACGGCGGACTATGTGGTCATGGAAGTCACACACTTTCCCTTGATTTTGAATTTAACACTCTCACCTTGTAACGTTAATACAGATGAACACAGCAAAGTTTTTAGGGGACAGTGAGGATTTGAATGAATTATCAGGTGTTCAGTATGTTCCCATAGAAAAAAACCAAATGAGTGAACTGATTTTCCTTTACTCGGCATTCAATAACCCCACTAAATTTTATAAAACTGAAAATCCTTTAGGCTAAAAACCCAAAAGACATTTTACCACACGAACTAAAAATAATCTGCCAAGTACCCCAGTAAGCGCAGAGCTAGACTCGAAGAATTCTATATCTTCAACGGCGAGCCAGAAAAATGTACCAGTCTGAATGTACAAATGGATCAATAATAAATTAAAACTTCAAGAATTTTAGATGTAAAAATAGTATTGAATAGATGTTTATTATTCATTTTAATTTTTTCTGTCAACCAAAAGAAGTGGATTTATATTTACTTAATTTAGCATTAAAATTACATTTAAATATGAATTAAATAAGTTATTTAAGGAAGAATCTATATATTTAGTCTTTCTTTCATACTACAATAAAATGGATCATTCTCGTGGGCAGCCTGGGTGGCTCAGCAGTTTAGAGCCACCTTTGGCCCAGGGTGTGATCCTGGAATCCCAGGATTGACTCTTACGTCGGGCTCCCTGCATGGAGCCTGTTTCTCCCTCTACCTGTGTCTCTCCCTCTCTCTCTCTCTCTCTCTCTGTCTTTCATGAATAAATAAATACAATCTTAAAAAAATGGATCATTCTTACTGATCAGTACTAATACTGTATAATATTCTGCTCTAGCCTTATGTCTTAACTACATCTGGAAGAGAAAATATTGATATATATTAATGAATTATATCATTTTTACACAGGTATGTCATAGTATAGACACAGAATGAGGAAAGCCAAATTACATGACTTTAAATACATATATACTTTTCACATAACACTAATTTTGAAGTAAAATTACAAAGAAAAATGTGTAATACAAACATGAAGAGTACAAACATTTCTTTAAGAACCTTTGAAACTTTATTTTGGTCAATATAAAACACAGTGAATACTAAGTCAGAAGTACTCAGCAACTTTATTTTTTTTTTGAGCAACTTTCTTTAATAAATGCCTTTCACTTTATTAAAATATAATGGTGATTTTTAATGTGACCCTGACCTTTTTGTGAGAATTATCTTTCAGTCATTAATACTTAAAGAATTGAGAAGAAACTGTACGGTAAGAAATACTTGTTAAAGCAAATTATGACAATATCATAAATACAAAAACAATTTGATGTACTTTCTTAATTCACAGTAATAAAAATGACAAAATTAAAACAAAATTTAAGTAATAGCATGATTCAATCAGAATGGAAAAAAATTGTCATGTTCCAGGGTCTAAAAAAATTACTACTAAAAATGAATACTGACTTTTTAAATAGAAATTTGAAGAAAGAAGATCTTTACAAATAGCATCCCTTTATCTCGAGGAGTATGCATATAAAAGTCCGTTTCATCTTGATATTTATTTGCGTCCAAGAACGATACTACCACTGAACAAATGAGAAGCTTAGTTTATATCTTATATATTTTACAAGTTATAAGAAGAGTCAGGTCTTTTTAGTTACAGGAACCATAAACTCCTCTCACTCCCAAGAGCCATCTATTTCTTGAAGTGAGAAGACGCCATGATGGAAAACTCTTCTCATTATAGACTCCAAAGATGTAGCACTAGAGGGATTTTGAGTTTAGAAAATCTCGGACTCAATTTTCATGAACAAAGACAGAGAGTTACATGAATTTTCCTTCTCTCTGGAGTGGTCTCTACCCAACCCTTTTATTCCTGATCTGGAGCAAAGACATTTTCTAGACCCTGTGGCACACAGAACAGAAACTGGATGCTGCGAATGATGCTGAGAAGGGACCAGGCATTAGCAAGAGGGTGATGTGGATGTGAGTGATCAGTGTGATTTCTAGCTACTTAAGAAGCATTCCATGATTTGCTTAAAGTTGATGGGAAAAAAATAACAAGAGTGGATGAAATCCTGGAGTACAGTGTGAAGAGGTGTGAGAGAGATTTGGAATGCAGCTGATAGTTCTTCTCAACAAGAAAAGCTGAAAGATCACATGCTAAGCCATTACCTTACTTGATCTTTTCCAGCTCTTCCTCATTAGCATTGTCTGTAAACAAAATAAAGCATTTTCATTATCTTATCACTCAAGTACAGGACAGGGCGGCCAGTGGTTTTCTAGAGGTAACTTAACATTTAAACAGCAGTTTCCAACAATGAGTTTACAAGACAAAAATTGTTTATCACATACACACAGCTAGAAGAAGCACCTTTAACATTCAAGCAGTCTTTCTGGTGAGAGTTCATTTGCTTTATTCTTTTGTAGAAAGAAATGAGACAGTATTTTTAAAACGAATGGAAATTTGAGATATCTTAATTATTGGTGGGGGGAAAAAAACCTAATTGAGTCTCATGATTGGCAATTGTTCCTTTTGGTGATGGAAGTTGAGTATGTACAGTGACTTTACCAGCTAACTTTTCTCTTCAAACATGTTCCTAAGTTTGTCCCTTTGGTGGCATCTTAGATTTTTGTTTCCAGTTAATCTTTAACTATATTGGTGTCTACAAATACTTTTAGTTCTGAAAAATGCTACATTAGTAGATTTTCCTGCTAAATGTTTAGCCATAACATACCTTTTGCATCGTTTTTTTTGGGTTTGATGTTGGTTTTTTGTTTTGTTTTGTTTTGTTTTGTTTTGTTTTTGGTCTGTGTGTTTCATAGTAAGTAATTATGGCTACAAGTTTTACTTAAGGTTAATGGAGATCTGTAATGAGCGCCCAAGATCAGTGCTCTCTTGCATAAAGATCTTTTATTTACTCTCCAGTTTTAAATTTTCTTCAGTGAACACTGAGGTATTAACTTCTTGATTAACATCTTTACCTTCTCTTATCTTTAAGGCCAATCAAGTGGAGAATAGGGAATATTTGGAGCAAAGAATATAGCTTGTAGAAATGCTTGTCATATTTGTACCTCAAGGAAGCATACTGGTGCTTTTAAGAACTGTATCTCCTTCATCAAAACTCACTATAAAACAGGACCATTTCAGAAACTACTCATAAATTACAAAAAAACAACACAGAAAAGATTTTACTATAAGATTAAGTCATATAGAAGACAACCTTTAGCCTAAACCAAGACAATGGAATTATGTAGAGGTTCTACAGTAGGAAATGAGAAAAATCATAAAATTATCAATGATAAGGATTCATTCCTTTTCTTTGTAGATAGTGGTTTTATAGGTTATATTTTTCCTGTGTTAAATATTGGCCAAAATATGGAAGAGTGATAGTTTTCCTAAGGTTACAGTTATTCCTTATTTTTTTAATGGAGCCAGGAAACAGCAAAGCATTGTTATCAAATACTATTTATAGAAATATTTTATATGTTTTCTAAGTACTGATGTGCAACAAAACCCACTACTGGGTTGAGGAGATGGCCATGTAGTGCCCATATAATAAATGTTGTTGATCTTAAATGAGTTATTGTCATCAGCATCAGCATCACTACCACCACCTCCACCACCACCTTCTCTATTATCTCTGAAAGGTATTTGGAAACCAAACTGTGTCATGGAATGCCATATTCAGAAAAACTGCCAGTAGGAGTCAGACAATAAATGTTCAACTTTCTCAGAAAGCAGAGTTTCAATGAACAAAGAATAATAATGTTTCGAGTCAAATCAAGTGAGAACAATTAAGATAAATAAACCTAAAAGTAAACTCTTGTAATTCATGGCCACTTATTATCATCATCTACTTTCTAAGAATCTTCCTAAATTCCATTCTGTAAAATATATTATACTATGATAAAGGGGCTCAGAACATGAAGAAGAGTTGAATCTCAGGGCAACACTACTCAGTATTACACAGATTCACTACTGCCGCTCAAAACCATATCCCCTGACTCAGAGTCACTGCATACAATAAACCTTCAAGACATAAAGCTAACTATAGGGTTGGTATTTTTCCTCTCTCTCAAAATTGGTTTTACAAATCAACCGCATGGTATCATTTCTCAGAACTGAGACATTGACATAAACAAAAAGTCAATCATTTCCCTGAGTATAAATGTGAGAAATCTGGCAGTTATGGGGACAAATTGATTATTTTCCTGATTTGGTTCCTAGAATTCTATTATTGGATCCAGTGACTCTCAAAATGTCCCTAGATTTTTAAAATGATTATTTTATTTTTTTTCATCATGATAAGTGTACTCTGTAATCTCCATCCCCTATTTCACTCATCCCCCTACCCAGCTCCCCTCTGGCAACCATTAGTTTGTTCGCTAGAGTTAAGAGTCTGTTTCTTTATTTGTCTCTCTCTCTCTGTATTTTTTCTTTGCTCATTTGTATTGTTTCTTAAATTCCACATATGAGTGAGATTATATAGTATTTGTCTTTCTCTGACTTATTTTTGTTTAGCATTGTACTCTCTATAGCTCTGTGTTGTTGCAAATGGCAAGATTTCATTTATTTATATGGCTAATATTCCACTGTGTGTGTGTGTGTGTGTGTGTGTGTGTGTGTGTATATATATATATATATATATATTTATATCACATCTTCACCATTCATCAAACAAAAGACATTTGAACTGCTTCCATAGTTCAGCTACTGTAAATAATGCTGCTATAAACAAGGGGTGCATGTATCCCTTTGAATTAGTGTTTTGTATTTGGGGGTAAACATCCAGTAGTTGGATTACTGTATTATACAGTGGTTCTATTTTTAACTTCTTAAGGAACCTCCACACTGTTTTCCAGAGTGGTTGCACCAGTTTGCATTTCCACCATCTGTGCAAGAGGGTTCCTTTTTCTCTACAGCCTTGCGAACACTTCGCTTTTTCTTGTGTTTTTGATTTTAGCCATTCTAACAGGTGTGAAGTGATAACTCATTGTAGTTCTGATTTGCATTTCCTTGATGATGAGTGATGTTGACCATATTTTCATGTGTCCGTTGGCCACCTGGATGTGTTCTTTGAAAAAAATGTCTGTTCATGTCTCTGTCCATTTTTTTAAATTAGATTATTTGGTTTTTGGGTGTTGGATTCTTTATATATTTTGGATACTAGCCCTTCAAAGGATATGTCACTTTCAAATATATTTTCCCATTTCATAGGTTGCCTTTTAGTTTTGTTGATTGTTTCCTTCTCTGTACAGAAATTTTTTATTTTGATGTAGTCCCAGTAGTTTAATTTTGCTTTTATTTCCCTTGCCTTAGGAGACATATCTAGAAAAATGTTGCTACAGCTGATGTCAGAGACATCACTGCCTGTGTTCTCTTCAAGGATTTTTATGGTTTCAGGTCTCACAGTTAGGTCTTAAGTCCACCTTGAGTTTATTTTAGTGTATGTGAAAGAAAGTAGTCCCTAGATTTTATAACAAGATTTCTGCTTCATGAGCCAAGCCAACTAGCTAAATACTGGGTTTAAGATCCCACTCCCAAGTTTTCTTTTCTTTTTAGATGGTTGGGTTAAGCTAGATTCAATAAAACTGAAAACGGTAGAAAAGTAAAAAAAAAAAAAAGTGAATTTAATAAACATAGTATTACTACTGTTACCCTTGCTATCTGTGAGATATTACAAAAGAAAGATTGTTTGGGAAATGTTAAAGATAGGTGATTAAGCAAATTATAGAAAAATAAGATTTACATTTTGCTCTATGATCTTAACTTCAGCTGAGAAACATATGAATTTGTTTTTGAAACCATCATTATCTAATATTATTACAGGACAGTCAAACTTCTTCATTTGCAGCTCAACTTTCTTTGAAGCCAGTGAAAGAAGTAGCAGAAAAATATGGTCTGTGATAAAGCTATAGAATTGATTATATTTTTATGACATTTCACAATCTCATTCAATTTTTTAGCTTTATTTTTTGTTGTATTTTTAAAGGCGATTATATGGCTACTAAAGATATAAAAATAATCACAGAATAGCTAGATATTATAGTATAGACATATTATAAACATTAAATTTTTATAGATGAATTTTTTTAATGTTAGCTATAAAATAATTGAGAAAAATTTGCAAAATAAATCAACATGAAAAAAGGTATTTTGTAAAATTTGCTAAAGGTCAATGAGGGTCAATTCATATGTTTCTTTCAATCTTCTATTTTTTTAGCTTTAGCCAAGCAATTTGTAGGTCTAGGTTGTATCTAAGAGAGTGTGTAACACAAATTAACTCACTTTTATTTCACAAATTCTCCAATGAAGAAAGCTGTGGATTGAACTCTGCTAGAAAAAGAGCCAGAAAGAACTCAAACACACTATCAGACCAAAATACTATATACAGGACACACATGTATGCACTACACACTTTTGTAGGTTCAAAAACAAGACATGCATTCAAAACAGAAATGACAGCTGTGTCATGCAACTCATTAGCATGCCCCTACCCCCCATGAAGATTGTGGTTTCTCATACACACAATGCTGGAAACTTAAAAAAATACATATCTCTATATAGCTGTTCACATCTGAGATTTTTTTTTAAAGACTCATTGATGAACTCAATGGAGAAGATTTTAGTATAAGCAATTTTGAAATACTTTTGCTATTACTCATACTATACTGCTTAAATTGCTGTAATTAGACATTGCATGTTTTAGAGGCTTTAGTAGATTCAGTAGGCTGATAGGATTTTCAACTCATTCTTCAGTTTTACTGATTTCCAGAACTGGCAATCCACACAAGGAGAAATCATCCCAACTGCATTATTCATGGAATATACTGTCAGTATTAAGAGTGTATAAAAAAAACCTCACAAGATAACTGTTTTAGAAACTTTAGCACTTTGTGATGCTAAGTACTCTGTATTTCCAGTTAATTTATTCCTACTTTTGATAGCATTTTCTTAACATTAATGTTCTATTTCCTATTTGATTGTTAGAATTTGTTACTAGCTCTTGAAACTCATGACTTCCATTCCCTATTTTAACACATATAAAATATTTAGCAAAGTTCTGTAAATACAAGCACAAGTCTAAACACATGGTTCTTGGACTAAAGTCTTAAATCCCAAAAGCTTAAAATAGATTATTTCTGTCCTAATAATCAAAGAGAATAGAACCCTTATAATTTTGCTCGGTGACTATCAATGTAAAAATCATCCTCTATTCCTTTCCTATACATTGTGCTAAATATTAAATGGAATTATGAAGCATTTAGTAACTGATATCTGGCCTGCTGCATTTTGAGTCTGAATTTTTCTTTTTTTTTTCTTTTTTTTTTTTTTTTTGAATTTTTCTAAATAAGATTTGTTCCTGGATAATTTGTGAAAGTTTGGCATATCATTTTCACAGCAGCAATATGTTACATATTTCAGGAATATAAAAATTTAATTTAAAGATACATTGGATTCCTAATTGTTTTTAACTAAAAAACTTCAAATATATTCCAGGGAAACATATGGAGCTAATATTAGACATATTACAAAATGGAGGAAATACAGTGACATGCTTCTAATGCCTTGTCATCATTAAATGTCATCATAGAAAAAATACAGATCAATTTTAAGCAGATTATCATTAATGTACTAATTTTAAGAACTCAAAATGAAATTAAATGATCATTTAATATTGTTTGTGACAACCTCAGGAATTTGAATACTGAAGAAAGAAAAAAAAACCTTAGAATACCTTTCTCTGGATCTTTGAGGTATCCCTTCAAATCCTCACAGACATTCATCTGCAACTCATTGAACAATGCATTGGTACAGAAAGCTGGACTAGCTTTGAGGGCAGTCATCAAAAGAAAGGTAATTGGAAGCAATAATTTATATATATATATATATATATATATATATATATATATATATATTTGTTTTTTTTTTTTTTTTTTTTTTTTTACCAGAAGTGATAGGATAGAGGATGGAGATGAGGTGAAGTATGTTAGCTAGGACAAGTGACTGCGAAGAAAGCCTGGACTTGAGAGAAGGTGAGCTCCGCTGGAGTTTGTATGGCTGGGGCAGAGGTTAAGGAGAGGGAACATATAGTGCCTACTGGAGAGCTTTAAGGTCTCTCATCAGAGGTTTCCATTTAATTAGAGAAGTAAACACAGGTCACTGAACACTTAGAAGAAGAATAAAGAGGACATTATAGAACGTGGCACAATGCTTATAGATGATCAATAAAGAGATTTTGATCCTTGACTAGCCAACAAATGGTCCTCGTTAAGTCTCAAAAATCTCATAATTAGTGTTGCCTTAGAGACAGTTTTAGAGACCTTAATAAATCAGCTATAAAACTGCCATCGAGACCAAAGCAAACAAACAAACAAAAAGTAAATTTATGTCTTTGTTAGAAATTATCATCTTGTGAGCACGTGCTTAGAAACCCCAATTCAAATCTAGGACATCAGATTAGCAAGGATACTGTAAATGCCACCAGAATTTCCTGTAGGGTATCTTTCATAATTCCTTCTCTGCCCTTGAGTCAGTTCACTTCTCTACAACCAACCCCATGCTCCCAGCTATTGATCACATCCACAAGGACAAGCAAGTGAAACCACAAGGGACACCTTTCTTTCCACTCCCCAGGTGTGACTGAGGTCAGGATGGTCACCAGCCAGAAGCTGGCTCTGGCATAGGCTGAAACTGTTGTGCTTTTCTGAGGCCCTGAGTCCTTGCTAAGCTACTGCTTCTCTGGTGAAGAAGAGAGAAGCTAGGTGAAAGTCAATGCTAGCATGGAAAGGGAGAAGACATCCTTTTTCAATTGCCACAGAAGAGTGAATTCAGTGCTATTTGGGACTCTGATGGTGGGGGACATGAAGTAAGGCAGTGAATGAAAAATACTTGGCAGTAAAGGATTTCTTCCAGAAAGCTAAAGTAGCCAAAGGGATTTGAATCAAGAAAATAGCATGAAGATTTCAGGAAGAACTCTTTGTCTTAAGGGTAAATGGGGCTGGAGAGATACAGTGAGGAAAATAGAAAAGGAAGAAAAGATGAACAATACCAGATTTTTAATGAGCAACTGTTTTTTTTTTTTCGTGTAATCCACCTGTTTTCCTCCTATTCATGTTTGATAAATCCCTGATGATCAGCAATCAGGCACTGTAATACTTTTATTAAAGGGTGTTTTTCTAATGAGAAAGACATTGTACTGAAATAATAAATTTGAGCAACTATGGAGATTGAAAGATTTTTACAAGAATTGTTAAATAATGTTGGGAACCATTTTGCCTGTGCTGACACTCATTTCTGTGCCATTTAGAACAACTCAGCAGCTTCACCTTGGTCCTAATTTGATCTCTCAAACCCCAGTTTGATGTTAGAGCATTTAGTAAATATCCCTCTTATGCAAAAATTCAGCAGAACCTCCCATCATCCAAATAACTATACCAGCTGCCATATCCTTCTAATTTCAAGTTGCATTGGCAGTTTGGATGGTTTGGGGTACATAAGACTGAGGGCACTTAGGTATTTTCATTTACAAAGTGCTGTTCTTCATTAAAATAACAAAGAATCTGAAAACAAGATTCTATCATTAAGTTTTGTTGATTTTACCTCTTATCGGTAAACCTGCTGATTTCTTTCCATTTCTACCTCAGGCAATCGTAATTCAAACTTCCATCATCTTCTACTAGGACTTTTGAGATAATTGGTCCTAATTGGTCCCCAAGTATCCATTCTCATCCTTCCATCTATTTTCCACAATGTAGCTACACAGCTATTTTCAAAAGGCAAAAATGATTATGCCACTTCCTATTTCTCTTTCTCAAGACTTCCCCTTGCTCTTTGGAGAATGACGACAAACCTTAACATGGCCAACAGTCCCTACACAGTCTGGGTATCTCCTTTCCACTGCCACCATGTATCACAATCTCCCACATTCTTCTTTATTCCCAGCTTGTTTAAACTCCAGGACTTTTTTCAATTCCTGGAGTGTGCCAGATTCCTTTGGCCATGGGGCTTTTGCACATGCTCTTTCCTCTGCTTGAAATACCTTCTCTCCTCCTGTTTTTTTTGTCTTATTAACTCCTATTCACAAGTCACACCTCAAGTCCCTTTTGGTTTCCTTCGAGAATTCCTGTCCCCCTAAGTGGAACAAATTCTACTGCACTTGTATTTGCTTTTAACGGCAACATGCACCTCTCTTTCACAGCACTCAAAACAGTCGTCATTTTAAATTTCCTTCAGTAATTACTCGATCCCTGAGTTCTCCACTGAATAGAAGTTCTATAGTATTCTAAGGGTCTTACATAGAAGCTGGCTTACAGTAGGCTTCACTCAATACTAGGATTATTTGGATAAAGCAATAAGCAAACACATAATTTATTCCTATGTATGGATTAGCCAGCTAGGATATACTCCTTGGCTTATATGGGGTGATGTATTGCACTGTACTGTATACTTGTACTGTATGTATTCGGAATTGGTGACTTCTAAAATGATGGGCTTCTATTTCTAAATATTCTCTGTAAAAAAAATTTCCTCACCTACCCTTCCTTTTGTACACATGGGTATTATGCATATACACACTTACATGTTTTTTTTTTTTTTTTAATGGTGCTAAGTAAGTTCTCCCAGTAGGTGTTTGGCAGTACTTGTTAGAAAAGATAAATTTATTCCTCACTGAATTAAGTATGGACAATTGTATCGTACTTAGCAAATACAGCACATGAATATCTGTGCTTGTTGCTTAATTTTTAAAAAGGACAGAGAAAAATATTTGTTGAAAGGTTGATTTTTTCAATGAGTTTAAAACAGTTCCAAATTTGAAGTTGGGATTCACTATTTTAATCTACAATCTAGGGAAAAATGTCAATAATACCTTTCCAGCAGACAACATGTACCAACTTTAATCATGCATTATTTTAAGACAGCAATACACATATTGCTGAAATCGGGTATTAGAGGCTTGCCTAAAAAATTATGTTTACTCTTAAAATGTGTTATAATCAAAACTAGTGAGAGCAGCTCCTAGTACATGAAAGCACCCTGAATCTAATAAATAATCTCTGGTCAATTGTGGCAGAAAGTGCGCTGGCAAGCATACCGATGCAGGTCAAACCTGATATTTTTTAATGTCACTTCAACATGCTGGAGTAATTGGCTCCTCTGTATCCCTTGTCAGTTTCTCACAGCAGCATGGTGTGCAAGGAAGCACAGACAGCCAGTGCTGGAAAATGGGTAACACCGATATGGAAGCCCATCAAGAAGATGAAAAGTACTCACTTATCATTCAGCAAACAAATACCAGAAAGCAGGAACTCAATTATAATTTCACCTCATTTTCTTTGTTATGGTACACCTGACAATACCGTCAAAATAGTAGAGTCTGGATACCTCAATGTGGAATTCCAAATATTCCATTCAATAGCAAATGTATTCCCTGAATGAATACTACCATTTGCCTACAACATAACATGTCTGAAAGTGGGAAATGAAATTATAATAAAAGATGCAAATGTGTCCCTTATTTACAACAAGAGGTTCTGATCGGGAGTATAGAACAGGAAATTTGAATTGAAAAAAATATAAAACGCAGGGACTAGTGATACCCAGGATACTTACAGAAACAAAGAACAGGCCAGATTTTCATACGCTGCTTCTCTTTATTATCACCTCTGGGTTCAAAGAAGGCTCAAGACATTCCACCAAGTGAGAGCAAGAAAGCACTCCTACTAGGCTGTGGGGGAACTTACCACATCCCTGTGTTCTCCTTCTTTAGGGGTAAGGATGACAGAGAGCAAAATGATTCCAAGGTAATGGTCAGGATAATGGGGATCTTTCAGTGTTAGGGTCACATCTGTGGGCCTGCGATATAAAATATTAAGATTGTCAACAGTTGTTAAATGGATAAGCTAAACATATATTTTATGCTGACAATTTATCATTTTTAAGAAAAAAAATCAATTTTGTCTTCTTTTATTTTCCTGGTACAATTTCTGTTGTTATTGAAATATCATTAATGTACTAGGTTATCCAATCAATTATGGACCAACTGGGTGTACTTGGATTCACTACATATGTCTCAACCCTTCCTAGGGAACCAGGAGGCCAAGAAACTATAACAGTATTGGGAAATCTACAAGTCCTTTCTTTATGATCTCAAAACACACAGAGAGCAAAGCCAGCTATTTTCTACAAATTTGAGACTAACAAGTAAATGAGGGTCATTTACAGACCACTGCATGATTTAGAGTAAACAGATGAGTGGGAAAAGAGGAAAAGATAAAATATAATTTGCCTAACATACATCATAGACATAATTTTTTAAAAAATATGTTACTATTTTTACAGATTCCATGGTTTAAAGTAATGCTTCTATATGTTTTGGCTGTGTAAACCTATGCCTAAACAATTTTAAGGTCCAGAAACACAAGGAAATCAATACTTAAAAGAGTTGGTGAATACTTAGAAATCTTTAGAATTAAGTTTGAGGAAGAGACTATGAGTTACTCAGTATTACCCAAACACACTTGTACAAATAATACAAAACACACATTCAACTGACAATGCATGGGTAATATCTTATTCCCATATTTCAACTAAACAAACATTTCAACATCAACAAATGCATGTTAAGTTTTGTAGTATATATGCATGTACGATATACACAGATATATTTTTATATATAATTTGATTTGGTTCATTTTGTTGAACAAACAGGGGTTCATGACTTCCATAAACTTAAGGGACTGGGAAATATTCAATACCAAATTTGAATTTCTAAATTTGGCAAATTAGGAATGTTCCCTTACTTGTTCAGGCATTTATTCTTTTCATTCAGAAAACATGTATTAAACACATAAAATACCACGTACTGTGCTAAGTTCCGGGTAAAAAACAGACATCAGTTTCAAAGACAGTATCATTATCTTCCAGGAGCTTAACAATTAGTAAATGATATAGTAGGAATCTAGTATTGGGGAGAGACCTTGGTGGGGAAAGCTTGTTCGAGTAAGAATTTTCAATCCTGTCTGCACGTCAGAATCCATTGGGGAGCTTTAAAAAAAGTGCATATTCCCCAATTCTACCCATATGACCTTGGTTCTATAGATCAAGGGTGGGGTGTGGAAATTTATGTTGTTTGTAAAGCTCGTGAGTGATTTTCCCATACAACCAGGATTAAGAACCACAGATACTTTTTATTACTAAGATGTTATAATACTAGAAGACTCTTTCACATGATACTTAATTTACCAAGTCAAGGAATAATGTTTTTTTTTTTCAAGGAATAATGTTATGAAAAATGAACAGTTTTCCGACCTCAGACGTTTTAACTAAAACATGGAAAATTAGACGGATTACACACATGTTGTAATAGTTGTGATACAAATTGCTTCACTATCAATTTAGTTACAATTAATCATGGTGCTTTGGCAGTAACAATTTGTTCCTTTTATTTTAAGAAATTCATGTTAAGCTTTATAAAATATATGTATATACTATACATACATACATGTTTTTACATGGGGTTACAGTTTGATTTGGTTCATTTTCCTGTAATGATTTCATATAAAATTAAAAGAAAAAACTTCATTATATTTTTATAATGATTACATGATATTTAAGAACATTTGCAATTGCTTTATGACGATTATCTATTATTTTCTTTCAAAGTAAAACCTTAGTGCATTATATAGTAGCCTAAGTATTTATATGGCTACTACTGTTATCCATTTATCTGCAACCAGAGACTATTGATTTATACACAGAATGTAATGGTTTCTACTAGCATGTGATTTTAAAAGTAATAATTTGATGTTTATGTGGTTTCGAGAGGAGAAAATAGTTAAATACATAAAATAAGTAACGTGGCAAAGTAAATACCAAATGCTTGTATATAATCTTTTTTATTTTCGTAATCATATAATATTTTTCCCATTTAAAGTTATTTTTTATCAATGATTTATTTTTAATAGAGAACAAGAGAAATTTATGCTCTGTGATTAAATCCAGCAATTTGCATATCCTTTAGCAGAGGTCTACAGAGAAAATAACTGTGGCCTTTTTATTTTTTATTTTTTTTTAAATTTTTATTTATTTATTCATGAGAGACACAGAGAGAGAGAGACACGCAGAGACACAGGCAGAGAGAGAAGCAGGCTCCACGCAGGGAGCCCAATGCGGGACTCGATCCCCGGACTCCAGGATCACGCCCTGGGCCAAAGGCAGGCGCTAAACCGCTGAGCCACCCAGGGATCCCAACTGTGGCCTTTTTAAAAGAACACCACAATCCATTGTACTTGGAGCTCAGTTTTCATGATAATGGACTACATAAAACACCATCTAGGACACATCCTTTTCTGTGGTGAGGTAGGGGAGCCAGCAATCACCTACACTCTAGCATTAGGTCAGCCCATGCCAAGCTCTAGGTTGAAATGGAGACCAATCTTTTGTCCTGTCTATCACAAAGATGACTATTGGAAGACCAACAAGCAGTCATTGCGCTCAAATGTAGCTGACTATAATACATAAGAAGGTTCTACTATTTCTATTTCATTTGCATTTAAAATGGAAAGTAGAAAAAAAATAAAATAGAAAGTAGTGATCTGGCCCATTACTCTGCTTTCTTACTTCCCACTATTATATACATTAGTATATAATCAACTAAAGCATCTTAAAACCATCAAAGATCTCACAGTCCTTTGCAACCTATCCCAGCATTGCCTACCTAGCCCTCTTAAAAAATATTTTCCCCTCTGTAGTATTAATTAATTCTTAGCTCCCAGTTGAAATGCATTTAAAAAAATATAAGCCCATAATTAGGTACCAGGAATGACTAATAGTAGTAGTAATTATATAACTTTACAGTCAAGCAATTATAAACTAATCTGAGAAAATACAACTAATCTTCCTCCATGTTTGAGGCACTCCTTGATAACCTAGCATTACCAGTGGATTTCAAAATTAGATTGTACTTGGGCTCAGGTGATGAGAGAGTAGCTGTTTTTGAAGCAAAGTACACATTTTATTTCCTATACAGTGGCCTGATTCTTAAATTTATAATTTTGATTAACATGGATAATTCACTTTATGTCCCACACCAACCATACCAGCCAAGTGAAAAGTGAGGAATGTGTCTTTTATCTCTAGACTCCTGGTGCTTAACACAGTGCTGGGAGACAAAGCTGGTGTCCAAGAATTTTTCTGCTGAATAGTTGTTGTTGAATGAGATAATCAAGGAAGATGCTATTACTTCCACTAGGGGGATAGAAGGATGTACTTGAAAAAGGCTGGGTAGCATGAAGGTTCACAATAATAGATGAGAGAACAGTAACTAGAACCCAGATCTGCTGACACTTTGTTACACAGGCCCAGCTTCATGACAAGATGTAAGAAAATCATAATGGTTCAAAAGTTACCTGTTTAACTCCAATTGTGTGAGATCCAGAAAGGCCGAGCCCATAAAGTCATCCTGTAGTCCAAAATCATAGTCAAATACCTAAAAAGCCAAAGATCCAAGGCATTATTAGAAATAATTCCAATATTAGCTTTCAATGAAGATATCTTGATTATAAAATATTGGTTGTCTATGTCACCAAAAACAATGAAACTTCTTCATATTTTTAAAAGTTACTTCTTTTGAAATGTTAGGGTCTCACAAAACATGCAAAGGAAATGAACTTTAATTTTGTACTTAAAAATTGCTGTTTTATATCAAGTAGGACTTTCAGGAAGATGAATAACAAAATCAAATAAAGTAAGAGTAAATATTCAAAAATCTGAGGAACATAAGCTTAGAGTACTTGTCCCATATTATTAGCATTACTAGAAGGAAAAGTAAGTTGGTATGAAATTCAACAAATATGTCTTCCATAGTGGGTTACTGGTGATGAGAATATGATTCTAATCTTTTTGCATTTTTCAGGTCATTGAAGATAAGTTCTTTGATATTATGGGAAAACACTGCTTTAAATATACAAATAAGTAAAAATTAAGGTGTTGTTATTAAAGCATTTTGTAAAACCATATTAGGTTATAAGTAAAATTAAGTTTTTATTATCATAAGCAAGACTAGGAAATAATATTAATTTAACTACCAGCAACAAACAGAAAGGAAAAGAGAGAATATGTCTTCCTTCTGTCAAAATTATTTATCCAGTATCTTCTCTGTGCCTTTCATGGGTCTTATTCATACTATGATGAATAAAAAAGCAATGACCCTGATCTCTTGGAACCTGCATTTAGGAACTGAGAGGGTCCATAAGAACCCAAACAAATATATGCAATTCAGTGGTGAGCGCTGTGGGCACAAAGTCTAAAGGGGGTGTGCTGGGCGCTGCTGTTTTAGGTAGGGAGTCCAGGAAGTCCTCTTGGAAGAAGTATGCACATAGAGACCAGAATAACAAGGATTAAGCCAATTTGGGAAGCTCCCACGCAGAAGAAACGGCAAATGATTAGCATATGCAAGGGACACCCAGAAGTCAGTGTGGTGCAAGCAGACTGAGAAAGATGGAAGTGGGAGAAGGCTGAAGACACACCTGGAGCTAGATCAGTTAGGGTCACGGCCAAAAAACTGGAGGTGAATGGGAGTTGGCTAACTTCCGATCATTTACTAATTTTCTTACTTATTCATCCCCTCTACTAATATTAAGTATTAATTATATACCAGACTATATACTAGGTGTTGTGTAAGCAGTGATGGGCAAAGCTGACACTATCAATGCCTACAGTTTAGCGAGGGAGACAGATATTAAACAAGGAAGTGCACAGGTGATATGTAATTACAAATGTTGATAAGCTGTAAAGAACAGAATATGAAAAGAATAAAAGTAACAATAGAGATCTGGGAAAACTTTCTTTTTTTTTATTGGAGTTCAATTTGCCAACATAGAGCATAACACCCAGTGCTCATCCCATCAAGTGCCCCCCTCAGTGCCCGTCACCCAGTCACCCCCATCCCCCGCGCACTTCCCTTTTCACCACACCTTGTTCGTTTCTGGGAAAACTTTTAAGTCATAAGAATGAAGATGCTACTAGATACAGTTTGGAGTTATGCTTCCTGACCTTTTCAACTAGGAAATCTTTGTACTGCACTCTGCAGTAAATGAGCCTGAGCAAGCAAGCCAGCTCTTGAGTGGATGAACCAGGCCATTGAATTCTCCAGGACATGAGAATCCATTAGGCTGAGAAAATCCATAGTCTAGCACTCCTGTGCCCAGGTAAGCACACCTGTGCTCAATGGTTGGAAAGCATGAAGAAGAGGGAACAGTATATACAGCAGCCTGAATTACTGGTTTTTCCCTGGAATAAGTATACTTTGATTTAAACAAACTTCTTATCTAAATAAATTGATACTTAAAGAAAAAGATAAATACTTTGCATTACCAAAGTATTCTTAAATTTGAAGAGCCACAAGGGGATTTATTTTAGTGATAAGTTCCCCTCATACCTTCTAAATTATTCAGTTTATAATCATTTGATTTATCTACAACCCTTCAGGAGTACATTTGTTATAGAAAGCACCGAGCTCCTGCAATAAATAATCTCCTTGATCAATCACACTTCTGGGTTCTACTCACCTGTTCAGGGGTGTATCAGAGGAGTACACTGCAACACCTCAGGCAGAGGACATGTCAGTATTTGCAAGTGGCTGCGGTGGGGCAATTTACAACATAAAATTTACACTAACAATTAAACAAATATCTCTTACACAACCTCTTCTCACTGTATCACCCTAAGGCTTAAAATCTTGGGATTCGGGGATCCCTGGGTGGCGCAGTGGTTTGGCGCTTGCCTTTGGCCCAGGGCGCGATCCTGGAGACCCGGGATCGAGTCCCACATCAGGCTCCCGGTGCATGGAGCCTGTTTCTCCCTCTGCCTATGTCTCTGCCTCTCTCTCTGTCTCTCTGTGACTATCATAAATAAATAAAAGTTAAAAAAAAAATCTTGGGATTCTAGTGATAATCAATGAGGACATGTGGGGTACATAGAGAGATGTGAAGTAGAGAGCTGTGAATCCAGTGAAATGTCAATAAGAGACCACCCAACTGGGTGATGAAGTATTCGAACTTTCTTTATTCTCCTGGTAAAAGTCTTTCCTACGGTCCTAATGCTAGGTGCTTATTTTAGTTCTCTCCTATTACCTAGAAAGGGCATAAACATGGGGAAGCATGGAACCACCAGAATCCATTCATTAATGAGATTATTAGCTATGCTACTTGGTTCCAAGCTCTATAAACTACTTTTCAGAAGGAGCATTGCTGCAGGGGGCAGTTTTAGAGATACAGAGCATAGAGAAAAGATAAAACAGGGTAAGGTACACCCACTGCAGTAAGAACAAGCACAGTTAACGCTGATTAATGTTTATTCAGTATTTACTATCCGTTGTGCACTGTTATCTGTTAAACACATTGAGGAGACTTTTAAATTCATGTCTCACATGACTCCGAGAACAGGATGTTGTGGTGTCCATTTTTCAGATGAGGAATCCAATGCTTAAAATGTTTGTTACTTGCCCCCCAAAACTCAGGGCTTGGAAGAGGTCAGATTCAGATTCTATTGTGCAGGATGCTCTGTTCAGAACAGAATGTATTTCAGTTTAACAAAGACAGCTTGGGCACCCACCGGGAGTGAAGTCCTGCGAAATGATTATGAACCATTTAGATGGGATCCTTGCTTTCACGGAGCCTTCCTGGGAGAAGTGGAAACCTTAGGTAACATTAGATAAAACTTGCTCCAGCTCTGTAAAACCTTTATTCATTCTCATGTGAGTTTAGAACAACAAATGTTTTATTCTAATCAACGAATTTATTTAACATCTTGATTCAATTGTCTCCCAAGAAAAATTGCATCAGGGAGTACATCAGCTAAAGTGCTTTTGGATATAAGTAACAGAAAACTCAACTCCCAGGAATGGGAATTTGTTAGCTCAAATGACTGAAATGCCTATAGGTGGCTATGACTTCAGGGGAGGTTTCAATTGCCTATTCAAAAGATTCATATATCTATTCATTCAGTTACTTGAGAAATATGTGGTGAGCAACTACCATGTGCCAAATATTATTCTGGAAATAATAATTTCTGGAAATATGGTAGTGAACAGGACAAAGTCTCTGATTTCTTGGGGGTTACACATGGGGTGGGGTGAATACAGACAATAAACAGATGCATGTTAGGTAGTAATAAGTACCATGGAGAAAAATATCTCAGGGTATGGGAGTGACAGGAACTGATATTTATCTATATAAGATGTTTAGGAGAGCAATCAGAGAGAGTGGCATTTGAATAAAGAGGCTTAATGGGAATAGGATATGAAAAGGGATTCAGATCACATAATGTGACCCAAGATAAAAGATTCTACTCAAATATGTCCATGACTCGTTTTCAGTCCCAGGCAGCTTCGTACAAGAATAATCAAACTCCAAATTATAGGATTGACATTGTAAGACAAAGAAAACCTAACTGTGGCCACTGCAATTGGTCATATTTAGTGGAAAAAAAGAAGTCATGTTGCATAATTGCTGGGTGGACACAGGAAACCCTGAGTCTCTCCAAGTCTCACTCACCTATAAAATGGGGATGAGGATAATTATTTGTCAGGTATTATGAGGATTACATGAGATAAAGTAGGCCTGGCACCTAACATGGTGCTCAAGAAATGGTAGTTATTATGATAAGGATGTGACCACAGATTCCATCTCCAAGACTCAATAACTTCATCTGTTCTTTGCCTATAAAGCAAAAGCAAGTATGGTCACACTTTTTTTATCTCCTTGTTTTGTTTTTATTGATTTTTGTTGTTGTCTAAAATAGTTGAGGTTCTTAATTTATGCAATTAGGAAATATCACTGAACCATACAAGACATAATGTCTAAGATAATATAAATATCTAACTTTGGAATAATTTGTGGGTTTAGGGCTAGAAACATTTTCAATCCAATTACTCAGCTGTTTGCATTTAAAAGGCTTGGAAAGTGGCTCCCTACTCAAGCAGTGCATCAGAATAATTTAACTGTGTTTTGAAAATACAGATTGGACTCTAACTCAGAGGTCCTGACTCAAAGCCTTTAGGGAAGAGACATTTGAACATCTAGATCCTTAAGACAAGACAAAACAAAACATAAACACAAAGCAAAACCCCCCAAAAAAGCCTTTACGGATAATTCTGATGTACAGCCAGGGTTGATGATCATTGGTATATGACACTCTTTCAGGGTCTTTAAAACCTACTGAGAAATAATTCTGCGTAACACAGCAATATGGTTTTGAACCATGTTTAAGGACATTTTTTTGAAAGAGAGAGGGAGAAACAGAGAGACAGACAGAGAGAGAGAGAGAAAGAGAGAGAGCATGTGTGAGCACAGGGGTAGCGGGAGAGGGAGAGAGAGAATCTTCGAGCAGACTCCTCATTGAGCAAGGAGCCACGCAAGGCTTGTTCACACTACCCCGAGATCTTGGCCTGAATTGAAATCAAGAGTTGGATGCTTAACCAACTAAGCCATCCAGGTACTCCAAGGACTTTTCAATTTCAAATCTTAAGATTGGATAGATATGAGTTCCTTAAGGAATTGTCAGTTTGGGTAAAATAACAGTCTTAGAAGTTATAATCTGACTCCAAACAGAATCACCTTCCTAATTATCAAAACTTTCTACTATTTAGAAAACCATTCCATCTAATACCCAGATTTCTAGCCTACGAGATTAGGCCAAATAAGTAGTGATTGACAAGAACATTTCCCCTTTCTATTACTTCTCTCTCTTCCACTGTAACTCTTGGTGTTCAGTATTTACATTGGATAATAGTGTTAGTGAAATGAAAATCAAGAATTTAATTAAATTCAACTGAAATGGATGCTGAATTACCCTATGCTCTAAGTTGTGTGCAGGAACCTCCTGTGGCAGCTTCGGTAGCTCTTGTCTCAGTTAATAGCATTGCATTTAAGGGCACTTGGGTGGCTCAGTTGGTTGAGTGTCTGCCTTCAGCTCGGGTCATGGTCCCAGGGTCCTGGGACCGAGCCCCACTTTGAGCTCCTGCTCAGCGGGGAGCCTGCTTCTCCCTCTCCTCTGCCTGCCATTCCCCCCTGTTTGTACACGCTTGTCTCTGTCAAATAAATAAATAAAAAATTTTAAAAACCCACTGTATTTAAATCTCCAGCCTCCAATTCTACCTTATAAATATATTTCAAGTCCATTCCTATAGACTTGCTTTCACCTGCCCTTACTGCAAAGGCATTTGGAGCTGAAGGAATATTCTCATTAAAATTAAAATCTATTTTAATTCCAGCCAATTGAAAAGTAAGTTATTATTTATTTTGCATCTAGGTTTTTAAGATGATAGTTCCAAGATTTTTTTCAAAAAAAAAAATCTGTTTTTGCAAGAATTGGTATAAGCACTGCAACTTTCATGCAATTTTATAACCTTGGCTCAGAACTGAATTTTCTTTCCCTTGGTAATCCTTACATTGATAGAAATCAGATTACAAGGTATTCATGGACTTCTTTTTCCTTTAACTGTAGATGGGAGGGTTGTAGACAATATTTTCTAACCACCTAGTACATGGATGCCTTTTCATATCACCTGTCACTACAGAATCAGTTAGTCCTAAGAGATCTTTCAGCCAAGATTAATCTCCCAGCACAGGGGACATGGGCATCGTATCAAAATCAAGTCAGTCAATCACACAAGGCGGTATAGAGACAATGAAAGTAATGCAGTGTTCATGAAATTCTAGTAACTTAAAATATTTCCACCAATGTATTTTGTTTAGGCCTCTCTGTGTGCAAGGCTAGGCAAAAAGTAGATAACATAAAAGAATGGAAAAAATGAAGCCAAAAAAAAAGATTTTTCTCAAAAGAAGCCCTATGCATTTCTCAGAAAATGCAAATCATATGAAAAATATGAAAGCATATTTAAAAGCATAAAGTAGAAAAAAATAAAAAAAAAAAAAAAGCATAAAGTAGTACATAAAATATTGCCATTTTATGTGTGTACATGTAGTATTTGAGAGGCCAGTGTGATTCCTAATTATTTTTCTTATGCAGAAATGTATACAAGTGACAAATATTTTACAATCCACTATGTATTTTTTTCTGTATGATAGAAGCTAAGTTGTGGCTATATGAGGTCATATTTTGAAAACTCAAGGTGGTAAACAAACAAAAAACGAAAAACAACCTTTGGGGTCTCTATCCTAGCTCCTTAGCCTCTAGTGTGGCATTAGCCCAGGCCTTTGGCCTGCATGCAGGATCACGGTCTCCATGACAGTAAAAGTAGATGTGCGTACATATTCTTGCTCTCTCAAACCACAATAAACATTTTTGCCACCATTTTTTTCTGTTTTGTTTGTTTTGAACCTGCTGTGATATTCCTTTTCAAATATGCATTTTGATATGTAAGGGTCTACACAGATGAATACTCATTCTGAAGCACAAGAGAATAGCAAAAGGACCTAACCAACATCTAATGTAATTTTGGGAAATTCATTTTGTAACCCTTTTATCTATTTGTTTATTTATTTTTTTCAAAGGTTTATTTATTTATTCATGAGAGACGCAGTTAGAGAGGCAGAGACACAGGCAGAGGGAGAAGCAGGCTCCATGCAGGGAGCCTGACATGGGACTCCATCCCGGATCCCAGGATCATGACTTGAGCTGATGGCAGGCACCCAACTGCTGAGCCACCCAGGTGTCCCTTTTGTAACACTTTTAAAGACTGGAGGGCAACCCGGGAAGGAGGGGGTGGGCCTCAGCGGTTTAGCACCCCCTTCAGTCCGGGGCCTGATCCTGGAGACCCCGGATCGAGTCCCACATTGGGCTCCCTGTGTGGAGCCTGCTTCTCCCTCTGCCTGTGTTTCTGCCTCTCTCTCTCTTTCTCTCTCTCTCTCTCTCTCTGTAAATAAATAAAATCTTAAAAAAATTAAATAAAAAGAAAGACTGGAGAGCCACATGGTTCTGTTGTAGAGTAGTATTCCATTAAAATAACAGATCCACAGTAACAGAACATGAGAGACTCCTAACTCTGGGAAACGAACTAGGGGTGGTGGAAGGGGAGGAGGGCGGCGGGTGGGTGACTGGGTGGCAGGCACTGAGAGGGGCACTTGACGGGGTGAGCACTGGGTGTTATTCTGTATGTTGGCAAATTGAACACCAATAAAAAATAAATTTATTATTTAAAAAAATAAAAAGAACTTTTGGGGGATCTGCCGTGAAACAAAAAAAAGTAATTACAAAGAAATTCTTTTCCTTCCATGATTTTTCTCTTATAGGACTTCAAACAAGATCCAAATGGTCCAGTGCGATCCTTACTAACACCTGCTTTCCTCTCCTGTCCATTGTCCTCATGACTGCCATTGCTCTATATCAAATCGCCCTAGAAATAAAATTTCTTTTGCGTCCCACTTTTTTAAAATTCTTTTTTCATCTTCTATCTCAGTTCTTTATTATGAAGGTATTTCCTCTTTTCTCATGCAGATATTTCTTTCTCTCTGCAAGTGGTGAGCAGGGAAGAAAAACGTATCCGACCCCAAAGATCTTCCATTTGGTGGGAGGAGGTTTGGCTATGAATAGCCCCACATTAAAAAAAAAAGAATATTCCCACATTAATAATTCTTCAGCCATCACAAATTACATATTAAAAGATAGTTCATGGGAAAGAAATAGTTCATGGGGACGCCTGGGTGGCTCAGTGGTTGAGCATCTGCCTTTGGCTCAGGTCATGATCCCGGGTCCTGGATGGAGTCCCACATCGGGCTCCCTGCATGGAGCCTGCTTCTCTCTCTGCCTATGTCTCTGCTTCTCTCTCTCTCTCATAAATAAATAAATAAAATCTTAAAATAAAAGATAGTTTATGAATTCAATCTAATTGATTTTCTTTTTTTTTGTCTAATTGATTTTCTTTAGCCAATGTCCACTTGAGACTATTTCTTATGCAAATACCGATCTATTCACAATGACTTCTAGAAATTTATCAACTATGTACTTAGGAAATTCTCTTTCATCAATCTTACAAACTGTTCTGCTATGATTCATTTTAACACTAGTCAAGTGCAGTAGGGAGAAAGAAAGAGTAGAATAACAAATTTGATCTGTAACTGACTGTGAATGATCCACTGAGATAACTCCCTATCTATGGACCAGCCAGTTCTGCTATGATTTGAATAAAATCTTGATTATTTGTTTTTCTTTCTGTGGAAAAGAGAAACTGGAGGCAATATAAATGAAAAGGTGACAGGAGGGAGGATACCTAGAGGCTGCTTAATGAGTCCTTATATGAGATTTTTGGTTCATGTACCAGTTCTGACAATACAGGGAAAAGGAGAGGACATGTGGTTATTATGGTAAAAATAGAAAAAGGTTTGGTAACTAAATGGATAGAACATAGGAGCCACAAACAGTATCTGCAGAGATATGAATTAAATACAGAAAAAAAGTATCGAGAGATATGGATTAAAGGGAAGTTAGGAAAATAAAACAAAGAAAAAAAAAACCAAAGAATTAGGGTTTCGATGATCTTAAGTTCTTTTTTTTTTAAACTACATCAAGTGAGAAGACACTTTTTTTCCCCCATTTTTGGTAATATAATAGAGACAGGAAATCCACCCTTCCCTTTTTATCTTTACCCTTCTTATCTTCCAAGAAAAATATATTTTTTTGCAGCCACTAACAGTAGATCCCCTGATACAAGTCTTGAACAGAAAGGCTGGGTTCTGTGTAAGCTTTCTTTCTTGCTGGATTTCATGGAGACTTGTTTTATATATTCCCAGAATGCACTAAATCAGTTAACTGCACCAAACAGAAGATGGACTTCATAATCCTCCTAAATGTCTGGCAATAGAACTGTCCTAAAGAAAAATGCTCTGGAGCTTCCCCTCCCCTCGGTCTCCTATCCGTCACACCATCAACAGATTAGAGTTGTGCATAGTATAATTGATCTCTGGTGAAAAATCTCATCAGACAGGGAGACATGATAGAAAACCATTAAACAGGGAGTTTTATGTCATTGCATTAGGGGAAAACATAACTGGCTCACCTTTATATACAAGGGTTCCCTAAGATGTTCAACAAGAATGCAAGCTTTCTCCTCCCACACAGGATTGAGGTTCTTGTGTATTATTTTACTTCTAAAAACTTCTTTTCCTCCAATTTTAAACTTCACGTATGGATCACTTGTCCCTGTTAAAGAGATATAGATTGATTCATGTTAATCACACCATTCGCTGGGAAGCAAGAAAATAGCTCATTGAAACATCAGGAAGTATTTAAAGGAATCAAAGTTAAATAAACCTTATCACAGGGGAAAATAAAAATTAAATATTTTTTCCTAAATTTTTCCTTAACCTTTAAAGTGACAGTAAATAATAATTATTATACAAAGTTATATGTTTTTTATTATATATAAGATAATAATTTTATCTTCTCATCTTAGTATTATACCCCTGTCCTGGTATTTAAAAACCTCTATTGCATGCGGCATATGTAAATTTAATTCATATTATAAATGATAGAGATTAATCTAACATTTCTCTTGGTGTCATCTGGTCAACTATAAAAAAGATGATCCATGATTCTCAACTGGCTTAACTTGTTTTAGACTTACATATGCTGTAATTTTAGACTATGTGTGATGGGCCTAAGGAAAGAGGAGTCTTAAATTCAGCTTAAATTTCATCTGTGGTCGCATATTCTCAGAAGTTGCAATTTTAGAACTTGAGGAAAGGATATGGAGGTCTCAGAGGAAGGCGTGGGGGGAAGGGGACAACTGTTTACTAAGTAATCTGCAAACTGCATGTTATCCCTTCATATCTCCCAAGGTCCCTATGATGATAAAGAAACTTAGAGCTGTCAAGTAAGTTGCTCATGGATACACAGCTAGCAGGAGATGCAGTTAAAACTCTAACCAAGCTTGTTTGACTCTAACACCTGTGCTTTTTCTTCTACACCTGTGAGGGGAAGGGCTTTGACTTATTTCCATATATATCGTGCCATTTCTCATTGTGAGCGATGAATGAGGCAAATCGATCTAATGAGTCTATGCTATTATTAAGGATTCCTAGAGAAGGTGAATCAGAGACATTCCCAAGTAAATCATCCCAGTGTGACAATCTTCATTCCCAGGAAACAATTTTTTATACGAGGCCGGAATCTTATAAGATTTTGTTGGGGTGCATGAGTGGCTCAGTCAGTTAAGCATCTGCCTTTGGCTGAGGTCATGGTCCCACGGTCCTAAGATCGAGCCCCATATTGGGCTTCTGGCTCAGTGGGGAGTCTGCTTGTCCTGTAGGCCCTGCTTGTACTCTCTCTGTAAAATAATAAATAAAATCTTAAAAAAAGATTGTGTTTAATTCTTTCTATAAATTGAATAACTCCAGTTTAGACTGTAGTTCATAACTACGGTCTCTATGATTTAAAGAAGAATGTGAGTGGGGGTCTGTAAACTGTAAAGCATGATATAAATGTTAGATATTACAATCATGATGCTGATATCCTGAAGCTTGCTATCTGTATCACAACTCAACTCCACTCACTGCAGTGACACATAAATATCAATACTAAATATAAGGACTGCCTTATAGGGTTTGGTTTTTCTTATTTAATCATTTGGGGGCTTTCTTAAAACCCTCCACACTTCTGAAATAAATATAATACCTTGCTTTTTGTACATCTAGACCTGGGTATAGTAAAATAATGATCCCAATTTTTTATTGTGAAACTCCCATTTTGACCATTTGCTTCTATCATAATGGTACAAATTTTAAAAATATTTATAAATATAAATACAGACTATTATATGGTTGCCCATTATAATGCATTCTTTTGGGGAGTCAATGCAACCCAACTGTTTAAAATTGCTATTTTTAACACAGTGGTTCCCAACTATGGGCTGAGGACCCTGGGGATTTGGGAGTTTTACAGTACATACTGGGAAGTTATTAAAATCCACATACCCATTTGAAATTTCTCAGTCATGCCCTAGATCAAGTTATTGTCTTTGATTTTGAAATTCATCTATGTAACTATTACCACCTGCTAAAATAGAATAAGCTCCATAATATCAGAGCCGTTTGGATCACTTCTTTTTTTTTCAAAATCTCCAGCACTTAGTATAGAATCAGAAATATTGTTGGTCCTCAATAAACATGTGGTGAATAACTGAATGAATTAATGTCATGGTTGGTAGACTCCTGTTCCTGGTGACTTTTGCAACCTCCATTTGGATATCTACTAGATCTTCCAATGTCCAAAATGTCCAAAACTTAAGTCTTGATCCTCTCTCCCGCTACACCTGCTCCTCCCTCAGGCTTTGTCAGGTCAGTCATCATCTGACAGCTGCTCACACAAGACACCTGGAAATTGTTCTCAGTACCTCCTTCTTCTCCATGCTTTGCATCTAGGACACCACCAAGTCCAATAAATTCCAAAATACACCCTCTCTTTATCTTCTCTGCCTTCAATCTAGTTAAGTTACCGTAATTTCTTTGTTGTACCACTATAATAATAGCCTCCCAGTTGGGCTCTCCACATCTTCCGTGGCCCCTCCAGGCAGGCAGATTGACCTTTGAAAAATGCAAATTTAACCTTCCCCCTTGGCTTAAAACATCTCAACAGCTTTCAACTACATTTACAATAAAATCCAAAATCTGTAACATGGTCTATAGGACTCTCCATTTCTCAACTCCATTTTTTGGCCCCTTAGTGTGTTCCAGCTATCCTGTTACGGGAAGTTATTTCCTGCTTCCAATCGTTGCATATTCTAGCTGGCTTCTCTGCTTGAAAAGTCCCTCCCACCTATTCTCATCCACGTTTGCCTGGCTGACATCTTATTATCCTCCTGGTCTTAGTTTAAATATAATTTGCTCAGGGATGCCTTTCTCAACCTCTCAATTTAAATGAGGTCTCATTATTATTTTCTCTTGGCATTTGCTCTTTGCTTAGTAGCACTGATCATTATGCTTCTTATAGGTTAATTTGTATGTCCACTTGTTTATTGTGTAAATTTTCCCACTGGCTGTGACCTCTATTAAGGCCAAGGCCCTTCCCCAACAGGTGGCACAGTGTCTGGAGTGGAGGAGGCACTCATCTATTTATTAAATAGATGAGTAAATGAATGACTACAGAGTTTACAGTGTACAGAGTACTAGTAAATGCATCCTTTCAGATGTTAAAAGCATACATGATCAACCTGTATTGAAGATGAGAAAAAAATCTCAGATTCAGTGTAATTTGCCCCAAATCACAGGACAGGTAAGCCAGGAAGTAACAGGACAAAAGGAAACTCAGACTTTCAGACTCCAGACACAATGTTCCTTTTACTTAGCTGTTAGTAAACTCGAACATCCATATTTTCCTGCTTTTACTCTAAGATACCATCAGAGAAATCACTGTAAAGATGTTGAATAATCAGTAGATACTATAAATAATATTAATAATGACAAGTAGCCTCCTCTGGTCTATAGAACACTCACATTCATTATTTGTTTAACCTCCCTATGTCTCTGTGAGTCTACTACTGTCTCCATTTTACAGGTGAGAAAACCAGGAAGGTTAAGTGCCTTATTCCAAGTCAGATGAGAATTCCCATCTGGAGACCAGTCTGGTTAGTACTTTTTCTGGCTTATCATCACAAAACACTCATTTAAGGATGTAACAATGCTCTATTTCTTTTGTTTAAAAAGAAAAACTCTTACAAGAAAAGTGATTTCAAGAAACTTGGTCTTGTGTTTCTAAATCGTATCTTGCTCAGGAATGCCTGTCTGGGTGGTTCAGTCAGTTAAGTGTCTGACCTTTGACTCAGATCATGATCCCAGGGTCCTGGGATCGAGCCCTGCATCAGGCTCCCTGCTCAGTAGGATGTTTGTTCCTCCCTCTGCCTTTCCCTCCCAGCCCAGCGTGTGCACATGCTCTCTCGCTCTCTCTCTCTCTATCTCTTAAAAAAATAAAATCTTAAAAAAAGCATCTCATTCCATTTATTTAATTTATTTTTTAATAATAAATTTATTTTTATTGGTGTTCAATTTGCCAACATACAGAATAACACCCAGTGCTCATCCCATCAAGTGCCCACCTCAGTGCCCGCCACCCAGTCACCCCCATCCCCCGCCCTCCTCCCCTTCCACCACCCCTAGTTCATTTCCCAGAGTTAGGGGTCTTTATGTTCTGTCTCCCTTTCTGATATTTCCCACTTATTTTTTCTCCTTTCCCCTTTATTCCCTTTCACTATTATTTATATTCCCCAAATGAATGAGACCATATAATGTTTGTCCTTCTCCGATTGACTTATTTCACTCATCCATTTAGTTTAATTATTCTGTTAAAGGACAAAAACTTCTAGTAATTCAGCATAGAAGCCCATACACACAAAAGTAAATCCTCTTGAGAAGCAATCTGTTTCTTGCTCCTTCCCAGAAACATTTTCTTCACCTGATGTATAAGCGAACTGTCAAAATCCCCTCAGAATTAGACAGTTCCTAGAATCCTGCTGGGTGCCCCTGGGGGCTCAATAGTAGAACTTAAATTACAAAAGGAAATCTAGATTGCTCAAGCTAACATGTGCTGAACATTTACTATATCGGATATTACATACCACCTAACAAGCCGGAGAGATGACTTCTGGTACTATCTTGAGGTTACAGCTGAAGAATCTACAGCATGCAACAGGTGGCTAAATTTTTCAAGGTCACACAGTGAGGATGCTGGGGCTTGAATTAATTGCTACACTAGGCCACCTCCAAACACAACATTTTTCATGTATAGTGTCATATCTATGTCACTTGAGGCAGTAAATTTCCAATGGCCTGAGGATGTTAACAATCCAGCTAGGAAGAGTTAGTCTAGAGGTTAAGTTAGGGATTAGGCACAAATATCCACAAGGGTTGGTATAGGAGAGTGAAGCCATTTTTAGGGATACTGGAAATATGTTATGATGGTGAAATATTTCATAAACATGTGGCTTTGACCAGGGTGACCTGGACTGGAGAGAGTAAATATGTTAGCAAATTTCACTGTTGAAAGTACATAAAATGCATACTCATAATGAACCAGTCATCTGACTTTCTTTCTTTTTTTTTTTTTTTGACTCTACAGGGCGAGATTTGTTGCATTTCTCACTTTCTAACCATCACCTAAAGGCCTCTGATGCTACAATTAAAATTTAATATTTTTTAAGAGTCAAGTTTCTTTAAGGAATTCCTTTTTTTTATTTTTTATTTTTAAGTATTTTATTTATTCATTTATGAGAGACACAGAGAGAGAGAGAGAGAGAGAGAGTGGCAGAGACACAGGCAGAGGGAGAAGTAGGCTCCATGCAGGGAGCCTGACGTGGGACTCGATTCCAAGTCTCCAGGATCATGCCCTGGACTGAAGGCGGTGCTAAACCGCTGAGCCACTGGGGCTGCCCTCTTTAAGGAATTTCTAATTGTTTTCGAGTTCTTAATTTAGAGGACCTTTGTGACTTAGATAGAGTCCTTAATAGTTCAAGATCTTTACCTTGTGATACCAACACAGGGGACTGGAGATATTGTTTTGTTAATTTAGGTTCAGTAAAAGATTTGTATCTAACACTCTTACAAAAAATATTAAATAATAAAATTTTAAAAATGTATTGACCATACCTGTAACAGCACACACACACACACACATATATATATATAATTTTACATGAATGGAATACAATATTATTGACTCAAACACACTTTGTACTCAATAATTGGTACATTAATTAACTTCTGAAAAGCCTGGATTTTCATATCAGTTGATTTAAACATACATTACCATAAATAACAGAATATGATCCAATTGGATAAATATATCAACACTAATTTACCTAGAATTATGACTTAATTAAACAGGTCACTTACATTTTACAAGCACAATTAAGGCTGTAATGAGTACCCTTGAGTCTACACCCATCTTTGAAGACTTCCTATTACACCTTCCTGGTAAATTTCTGAAAATAAAATTGTTAGTCAAAAAGTGCTATTTCCATCTGATACATATTTTCCACTCTCTCCTAGAAAGATGATAACACACTCCAGTCTATTTTGACTTCATTTGATCAGTTTTAATTGTTTCAACATCTCAGAAAAGGAGATTATTTTTCCAAGGCTACCCATTTACACAGTCAATGGGTACGATCTTTAATCCAATTTCACTGAATTTTCCAAGTTTGTTCTCATATCTAACACTCTTATCTTCTATGTCTCAAAGTGTTTTTCTAACTTTATTTTAGCAAGTAATGACTTATTGTTCAATGATATGTATTACATGCTTTTTAAAATGGAATTCTGTGGGGGATCCCTGGGTGGTGCAGCGGTTTGGTGCCTGCCTTTGGCCCAGGGCACGATCCTGGAGACCCGGGATCGAATCCCACGTAGGGCTCCCGGTGCATGGAGCCTGTTTCTCCCTCTGCCTGTGTCTCTGCCTCTCTCTCTCTCTCTCTCTCTCTCTCTCTCTGTGACTATCATAAATAAATTAAAAAAAAAACTAAAATGGAATTCTGTGGCTGAGAATAGTATGGTACTGGCAAAAAACAGATACATAGATCAATGGAACAGAATAGAGAACCAAGAAATGGACCCTCAACTCTATGGTCAACTAATCTTTGAAAAAGAAGGAAAGAATATCCACTGGAAAAAAGACATTCTCTTCAACAAATGGTGTTGGGAAAATTGGACAGCCACATGAAGATAAATGAAATTGGACCACTTTCTTACACCGTACACAAAAATAAACTCAAAATGGATGAAAGACCTAAATGTGATACAGGAATCCATCAAATCCTAGAGAAGAACACAGATAGCAATTTCTGTGACCTCAGCCACAGCAATTTCTTGTTAGACACATCTCCAAAGGCAAGAGAAACAAAAGCAAAAATGAACTACTAGGACTTCATCAAGCTAAAAAGCTTTTGAACAGCAAAGGGAACAATCAACCAAACTAAAAGGCAACCTATGGAATGGGAGCAGATATTTGCAAATGTCTTATTAGAAAAAGGACTAGTATCCCAAGTCTATAAAGAACCTATCAAACACAACACCAAAAACCCAAAAAAATCTAGTCAAGAAATGGGCAGAAGACATGAACAGACATATCTCCAAAGAAGACATACAAATGGCTAACAGGCACAGGAAAAAATGTTCAACATTACTCCACATCAGGGAAATACAAATCAAAACCACAATGAGACTCCATGCAAGATCAAGTCCCACATCCGGCTCCCTGCATGGAGCCTGCTTCTCCCTCTGCCTGTGTCTCTGCCTCTCTCTCTCTGTGTCATGAATAAATAAATAAAATCTTAAAAATCTAAAAAAAAAAAAAAAAACCTCACACCTGCCAGAATGGCTAAAATGAACAACTCAGGAAGCAACGGATGTTGGTGAGGTTGTGGGCAAAAGGGAACCCTCTTACACTGGGTGAGGTGAATGTAAACCAGTGAAGCCATTCTGGAAAATGGTAGGTTCCTCAAAAAGTTAAAAATAGAGCTACCTGTGACCCAGCAATTGCACTAGTATTTAATCAAAGACCACAAATATAGTGATTCAAAGGGGCACATGCACCCCAATGTTTATAGCAGTGATGTCCACAGTAGCCAAATTATGGAAAGAGCCTAGATGTCCATCCACAGGTGAATGGGTGAAGTGGATGTAGTACACACACACACACACACACACCCCAGAATATTTCTCAACTATCAAAAAAGGATGAAACTTGACATTTGCAATGATGTGAATGGAGCTCATGAAGAGAAACAAGTCAAAAAAAATACAAATACTATATGATTACATTCATTTGTGGAGTTTAAGAAACGAAACAGATGAACATGGGGGAAGGGAAGGAAAAATAAAATAAGATGAAAATAGGGAAGCAAATCATAAGAGATGCTGAACTCTAGGAACAAACTGAGGGTTGCTGGAGGGGAGATGGGTGGGAGGAAGGGGTAACTGGATGATGGGCATTAAAGAGGGCATTGGATATAATGAGCACTGGATGTTATATGCAACTGAGGAGTCACTGAATTTTACCCCTTAAACTAATAGTACACTGTATGTTAAATAAGTTGAGTTTAAATAAAGAATTTTTTTAAAGAGGAATCCTGTGACCAAGCATATATAGAAAAAGCTGGTTTAGAACAAAATTAGATTCATTCTCTATCACCTTTAAATAAGCGAATGTGCACTATGACTCTCCAAGAAGGGGTATGACATGCAGCATTTTCCAGGCTTCTTTGAGCATGGGGCTTATTTTTCTTGAGTGCGTTTTTCTATCCTTTTCTTTTTTCCTAAAGAGAGAGAGAGTGCCTGCATGTGTGCACATGCCCATGAGGGAACCTGGCAGAGAAGGGCAGAGGGAAAGAGAATTTTCAAGTAGACCCGTGGACCCCAAGGTGGGCTAGATCTCAGGATCCAGAGACCATGACCTGAGCCGCAATCAAGAGTGAGATGCTTAACTGACTGAGCCACCGAGGCACCCCTCTTGAGTGCATTTTTTAAAAAGATTTTATTTATTTATTTATGACACACACACACACACACAGGGGCAGAGACACAGGCAGAGGGAAAAGCAGGCTCCATGCAGGGAGCCCAACGTGGGACTCGATCCCGGGTCTCCAGGATCACACCCTGGGCAGAAGGCAGAGCTAAACCACTGAGCCACCCAGGCTGCCCCGAGTGCATCTTTCAGACTCAGCCTCCCTCATCTCTCTTTGGGAAATGCTACCTTATTATATTTCATAGATAAGGGATTTTCTCACATGTCTTGGAATTTCTTTTATTGTAATATTTTCAGTGAACTAAAATAATTTTATTATAGTAATACCCCCAAGACCCTAACATGTGGTTAATATTTATAAATACATATATATCTATACATATATATATAAACTTAGTTTATTGGTTCAAAAAAAACCCCACCTCAATTCGTTTAGTGTTGCTTTGCTGCAATATTACATTCAGCCACAAGATGGCACTAACACTTATCAAATTGTTCTGAGGCCTGTGGTTGACTCAAAATTAAGGCCTTTCTACTGCGCACTTTGTGGTTTTCAAGCATTTTCCAGCAACTTGTGCTTTGCTATTATTAGCTGAGCCATGACTCTCATTAAAACACTTTCTATGGAGCTAATGAAAGGAAAACAGGGCAAATAAGTATGGGAGAAGAAACTAGGATGTGTTAGCCCTAAAATAAAACTCAGGTTTTAGTGTTACTAAAGTCATATTCAAAAGCAACCTTCCTGACACATGCCTTTTATTAGACAGCATTAACTTCAGAAATTATTTTTTAACATTAATCCTTTTATTTTATAATTGTAAATTCAATGCTTTAAAAATTCTAGAGTATTCCAGACCTAGGGATTATTATTTCCGAACCTTAGGATCAAACGGATTCAAAAGGAAGAATTAGATATTATGTAAAAATGTTTTCTCACATGATAAAGGAATACTTTTCCCCAGTGCTATTTTCTTTCTTTCTTTCTTTCTTTCTTTCTTTCTTTCTTTCTTTCTTTCTTTCTCCCTCCCTCCCTCCCTCCCTCTCTCTCTCTCTATTTCTTTCTTTCTTTCTTTCTTTCTTTCTTTCTTTCTTTCTTTCTTTCTTTCTTTCTTTCTTTCTTTCTTTCTTTCTTTCTTTCTTTCTTTCTTTCTTTCTTTCTTTCTTTCTTTCTTTCTTTCTTTCTTTCTCTTTCTGTATGGAGTCAGGTACCTGATGAACGCTTCACCATTTTCTGTGATTGTTTAGCCTTTTAATGTAATTTAAGTCTAACAGAAAATTTTGAAGGGGTCTACTTTTATGCCAAATAAACACAACATATGCAAGATGGCAGCCTCTCTTCCCTTAAAATAGTATTAAAGATATTTCAATGGAAATACTGATTTTCCTCCTCAGAATAAATGAGCCTCCTGGTTAATGAGTTTAAATCAATTTTACCCCAAACCTACTACCTAAAGAAACAGAAAGAGCTGCTCCTGCTCTGGAGACCTATAGTCATTCAATAATGCTAACCCCTAATCATAACTGATGCCAAATGGAAACTCAGTCTCTTACTGGAAGTAGGGAAAGAGAAGGAGGAGGGGGAAAAAGAGAAAGACCAGTGAAAGAAGACAATAGAGCAAGGTAAATATAAATATTGAGTGTGGGTCGTTAAAAGCAATTCAAATTTCAGCTGGACTTTCCTGAAGGTACTGGTTTTTCCACAAATACTTAAAGTTAGCTATCTGCTGCCAAATACAACAAAGAAAGTATGTTTGTATAATAATGTCCTTCACACTTGAAAGACACCTGTAAAAGCAATGTTCAAAGCATAATCAGAGCAATAGGTTATGGCTTTATATATATTTATTTTTTACTAATGATTTAAAAATCTTCAAAATAGAGATGTTATTTATATATTAAACTTATTTCCAGGGCACCTGGCTGGCTCAGTGGTTGAGCATCTGCCTTTGGCTCAGGTCATGATCCCAAGTTCCTGGGATGGAGTCCCACAGTGGGGCTCCCCCCAGGGAGCCTGCTTCTCCCTCTGCCACGTCTCTGCCTATCTCTCTGTGAGGTCCCAGATCACTGTGTGGAGGGGAGCCATCTGCCAACCAGAAGCACGTGCCCTGGACTATTTGGGCAAGGAATAAGCTTCTATTACATTTGAGCCACTAAATATTTGAAGGGCATGTTTATAACAGCAGTTCAGCCTATCTTAACCAATACAGATTCCTGCATCTCGTGAATTCCAATGATTACAATTCCACTTAACAACCACAGTGTAGCCTGTCCCACTAATGCTCCTAAGCCCTCCAATTCTAATTCCTAAAATATCTCTTGAAATCATTTCTGCCAGCTATTCCCTATCTAGATTATTCCAAGACCATTCTGCGTCTCCCTGCTTCCCTTCAAACCTCTTTCCCAAATGCTGCCCCCAGAGTTCTCTCTGTCATACACACATCAGACCACTTGATTCATCTGAGACTACATTGTGCATAAACTGGGTATATTTTTATTATTTTATATTCTTACTGTGGGGCCTTCTGATCCTAATTTGGCTTTCATTTCTTTCATTTTTGTTTTAGTAATGGAGTACAGGTGATCACCTCATTAGAAAATTTCTTATCCTCCAATCAATAGGTGTGGCCACATGGTCAGCCCTTGTTGGTAAATGTGAGCAGAAGTGACATACACAGCTTCTAGATCTTCTGGTAAAAAGTGGAGCAGCTGGGGATCCCTGGGTGGCTCAGCGGTTTGGCGTCTGCCTTTGGCCCAGGGCACGATCCTGGAGTCCCAGGATCGAGTCCCGCGTCGGGCTCCTTGCATGGAGATTGCTTCTCCCTCTGTCTGTGTCTCTGCCTCTCTTTCTCTCTGTGTCTCTCATGAATAAATAAATTAAAAATCTTAAAAAAAAAAAAAGTGGAGCAGTTGCTTTGAATCAGAGGAGGAAGCACGAGGTGACGCAGGCATAGCGTCTTCATCAGCCTGTCATCTCTCCTTTTTGGGCACAGTGTAAGACAACACATCTTTTTGAAGCCACTGTACCTACAGTTCTCTTTTTACCAGAAGCTTGGTTTGCACTCTAAGACAACCTTCCAAATAGATTTTGCCTCTAGACTATGTTTCTTATTAGAATGATGTATTTGACTTTACACAGCTCATCGATCTTGTTTGAGTTCCATTCAATCCATTTCATATGATCAGGTGATATGAACTAGCATTTCCCAGAGCTGGGGCATTCCTGAGCATTGGGACTTCTCACTTACAAACTAGAAGATAAAATCCAGTCAAGAAAAGAAAAATGGTAGAAGTGGGAAGGAACTAACTTTCCTGAATACCTACTACGTCCCTGGGGCTTTTCACAGATTATTTCATTTAGTTATAACTATGTAACTATATAACATGTAGTTTTAACTATATAATATTTCATTTAGTTAGAACTATAGCGCTGTGAGGTGAGTTAAACCAGCACATAGGAGGCATCCAAAAGATGTTTGCTGAATAAATTAATGAATGATACTCTTAGTATTTGATAGATGAGTAAGCTGGTCCAGAGACATTAGGCTGCTTGACCTGGTTATGGGATCTATTTGATTCTAGATTCCAAATGCACTCCACTACTGCATGATACCTACCTACTGTAAGCTTTTCCAATCAACTGACATGTCCCACCAATTGCAAGCTCAGCCCTCCCATATGGACCCCCATCAGAGACCGGATTCTATACTAGGAAGCCATAGATCTCATGGAACTTGGCAATCTTTAATTCTGAACCATAATCATGGCAGAGTAGTGTTAGACAAGCATGGGTGAATAGGACTGGGGAGCTGATTCACTTAGTGTCCTTTGCCTCTGTCTGGCAGAAAATCTCATGAGGACCAGGATTCTTCTGCATCCCAGAACCTACTGTGTGAAGCATGTGCTCATTTGATCAATAAATATTTGTTGATTTGCATGAATAACATACATTACCATTAACATACTGGCTTTGCTAAGCTGGAAAAACTAATTTGGATGCCTACAAGTGGGGTTGCAAAGAAGGAAATTGTTCAATGGTGATCCACAGAAAAATATAATTTAAAAGTATAAAATTATTTAATGTATTTTGAAGGAGATGAAAATTTATTTTTACTCCATGCACAACAGAGGTGGTTTGGTGCCATGTAGGGTGATGGTGAACAGTTTGATCTCTAAGATAGAAAGCCTGGGTTCTAATGTCAGCTCTAGCACTTCCTAGCTGTGTGAATTGCAAAAAGTCACTTGGATGAAAATGAAGGTGGTATAGAACCTCATGAAGGTCATTGTGAGAGTTTAATTACTTAATTCATGTAAAGTACTTAGCACAGGTACTGGCACAAACTAAATATCCAATAACAATTAGCAATTAATCTTATTCAACATGGAGACAAAGTAATATAATTACATCGCAATTTGAAAACTTGAATATAACAAAATTGAAATAAAGAATTACAAACATATCAAAATGGGTATCAAATCTCTGATTTTCCATGTTGAATAATTCCTTTCAGTTGACATAACAGTTACAATTTAGCTACTTTCCTCAATCATTTAAGAATATATAAACACACAGCAGAAAAGTAATGAATATTTTCCAGGGATTTCTTTTTCCGAGTTAAGTTAGAGATAGCAACTCTATTGGATTCATTAAAAATAAAAAATAGCCTAGAAATAATTATAAACATTGCATGAATAAACATAAGTATAAGGAAGTATCATAAAATATGACATTAAAATAATTGGAGCTGGAACACCTGGGTGGCTCAGCGGTTGAGCGTCTGTCTTAGGCTCCGGGCATGATTCCAGAGTCTCAGGATCGAGTCCCACATCAAGTTCCCTGCATGCAGCCTGTTCTCCCTCTGCCTATGTCTCTGCCTCTCTCTGTGTCTCTCATGAATAAATAAATAAAATCTTTAAAATTAAAATAAAATAACTGGATCCCATAGTACATATCCACTAAAAAGAGTTATTACAACCCTAAGAATAAAACAAAATCTTCTTCATCAATCAAAACTATAAGTAATAACAATGAAAATAGTTTTATGACTCTTGTTGATTGATTACCATCATTAACTGAACCAATTTCAAGACGACTATATTGCAATATGATTAAAATGCATCACAGATGCATAGTCATGGAGTTATATGTTCCTTGGCATATTCACAAATTCAATTTGAGAAAAAAGAAAAGTCAGTGGTCTCCTATTTGTCTCCCTGCTTCTCACTGATTTCAGAATACAGTTAAAACTCCTTGGCAGGTCACACAAATGTTCCTCTGCAAATTTCTCCTGTTTTGCCTGATCTCTAGTCTGCAGAACAACTTGCAGCACCTCAAATTCAAAGCTTCTTTCCCATGCTCATGCCCCTCCTCATCCCTTTCCCTTTGCTTTGAACTTGACAGTCTCCACCATCCTCAGTCCTCTTCTGGTACCAAATGTGAGTCTCCTTCCTGTGCAGAAATCTTGCCTGCCATCCTACAGACACTATTTGGCTCTTCTTTTATGCTCCCCAATATCCTCTGCCACAGCACTTGTCACAGTGAGGACTTGTTTACTTTTATCACTGGTGTCTGGCACAACTCCTGGGTTATTATATGCGATCAAGAAATGTTGGTTGACTGACAACACTCATGTTTACCTCAATAAAGGAACGTCTGTCCCATGTCAAAATAACACAAAAACTAGTAAGGGAACCAGTATGTAAGTTGTATAACCTGTATTTCCAGCTCTCCCCCTCCCTCCTTGTTCACTAGGATCCTAAAAATCTCACTCGGATTTTATTCTCAAGTAATAAATCAGAACTATGAGAAGTTTAATATCAAAATAGCATCGTACACCTCTTCTACAAGAGCAAGCATTTTGCCATTGCCACTTTTCCCAAACGATGGCAATTGACATTCACTCCAATTCCTAAAAATGGTCAGGCTGTCCTAGTTTTTACACAAGGCTTTTAGACAATATTGTTTTAGCAGCAATCTGCTTAGAGAGTTTATTGATTTGATAGATTGACTGATTTGGATTTATTCAGAAAAATCAACTAGAAATCATACCAGAATAAAGGTGAACGAATATTCTTGTGACACGTCTTCTGTTATTATGTCAAAAGTCCAAAAAATAGATATACTAACCATACAGTAAACAGTGCCACATTTTCATGTGAAATGCTTAGAAGAAAGCTTATTTTTCTGTATACAGAGAAATTATGGCTGACATTGCTACCTTTCACTGACATCTGTGTTTTCCTCTTCTTTACAGGTATGCAGCTAAACTACATTTTCTACTTTTTTTATTTAGGTGGGGCCATGTGACTAAGGACTTGGCTCTAGACAAGGAAATATGAACTGAAGTTGTAGCCTAGCCTATGACATCTTCCCATATGCAATCTTCTCTCTTTTTTCCCAGCACTGAGAGAACAGGACCACAGGAGAGATGGGGGCAGGACCACAGGATAGAAGGAGTCTGGAGTTCCTGAATGAAACAGAAGCACTAACACCAGCTATAATGGACTTTGAAGTGATAAATACATTTTTATTTTGTTAAACCACTGATATTTGGGTGTTCATCTTTTACAGGTCCTAATACTACTTACCTTAACTACTATAAAAATTGATTCCAAGAGTGGATGCTGCCATTTAAAAACAATTCCTAAGATATGTGACATTAACTTAGTGGTTAGGGAGTGGGCCACAAGGTAACACTGAAGAGCTGGAGAGTCTTGTTAGACCACTGTCAACATTTGTTAAAACTGCTCCTGTGATAACCTGCTAGGCAAACTACCTGCTATCAAACCTAAGCTTGAGGAGACATCCTTAGAAAGAGCCAGAATGAAGGTGTCTATTTCCTATAATTGATTGCCTTTAGTAAGTAATCATAAGAGATGAATTCAGATGAAAATAGGCTGATTTCTAAGTAGAAGTGAAAGGAAGTATAGAGAATAATTGAAAAAGCTGTTTTTAGGCCCCTAAATAATAGAAAATAATATTGAAAAAAACAAAAAACCTTTTGAACAACAAAAGCTCATTAAGACAGCCTAAAGGCAAATGTCAGATTGGTCTCCCCATGTAAGCACCACAGCTGTTAAAGTCATTATGCTAAAAGGGAGAAGCAAAAATAAATCATGCTCGAGGAGTCTAAGAATGAGCACTGGGTATGGTTGTTGGCACCTGGAAGACTCCTAGGTTTCTTTCTTTCTTTCTTTTTTTAAGATTTTATTTATTTATTCATGAGAGACACAGAGAGAGAGAAGCAGAGACACAGGCAGAGGAAAAAGCGGGCCCCATGCAGGGAGCTGATGTGGGACTCAATCCTGGGACCCCAGGATCAGGTCCTGGGCCAAAGGCAGCGCTAAACCACTGAGCCACCCGGGCTGCCCAACTCCTAGGTTTCTGAGAGAAAGAATGCAGCTGGTTGAGATATATGATCTCGTCCCAGCAGGAAGCAGGATATCAATCTACCTCATCCCCATTTCAGATATGGCTATAAAGAACTTCTCAGATTCTGGAGACAGTTGTTACAGAGAAAAATAAATAATAGGATTCTCCCCAGCTAGTAGAATTTGACTCAGGGAATTTCTCTACCCTCCAGCTAAGGGGCCTTTGTAAAGTCTATCGATGGAGATTTCAGAATTGCTATGGACAAGGAACTGCAATGTGTTCCTCACTGTCTTCATTTTGGTTGTTATCTGTTGGATGTGTATGGTGAAGTGGTAGGCAGATTTATACCTCAAAGGGATACAAGGAACCACATTTGGACCCAATAAAGGATTTCCTTTCATTTGGAGATCCTGGACTTGGAGCTGGATACGGTGACCATATGAGACTCTGGGCTGTCTCTCTTGAGGAAGGGTGAATGTCTTCTATGTGCAGAAGGAAGAGTGACCCAGATATCTAGTGACCAGAAAGGTGGAATGCAGCCAGGACTGCTACTGCTTGGCTATATACCTATTCTTCTTCTGGAGCATAGCTGGCTTATACCTCCCAGCCTCCTGTAAAATTGGGAATGGACAAGTATCTGCATTTTGGTCAATTGAATATAAGCCCAGAAGATGATGTGTCACTTCCAACTCTGGCATATGTAAAAACCTCTCATGTGTAACCCTTATTCTATTTTTTCATCCATAGGCTGAAAAGACTCGAGGATCAAAAGGTGTAATAGGGAGAAAGTTAGTACACCTGACTCAATATTACTTCTATTCCCCTTGATGCTGTGACCTATAACTTAGGAATTTCTGCTCAGCCCTGCATGTAGGCATGTTAACCACCGAGGGAATTTTGCTGATAGCTGAGATTTGCAAAAACCATTCTTTACCCAAAGCCTATCTCACCTATGGAGATAAGGAAGCAGCCAGAATAGTCATTATCTCAATTCCTTTAAGACTGAGGAATGATCATGACTCAGGAGGGATTGAAACTTTGTCCCACAGGTTAATGACATTGAAACTAGCAGAAAAGATGAAGCTTGTATTTCAGAGAACTGTTTCTCCCTAGTCTGCTACTGTGTCTTTTCAGATCCCATTAGCAAACCCACTAGCCATCTCTGCAGAAGCCTGGACTTAAGGTCAACTTGAGTTAATATGATTCCAGCCTGTGAACAAGACAACCCTGGATTCCTTACCTGAGATAATGAGCCTAAGACTCCATCCAGTTTATTGCAGCTCTTGGAGCATGCCCATAGTCCCTTCCCTTGTCCTAAGATATCTGCCTGACATCAAGAGCTGAATTTTTACTCATTCTGATGTTAAATCTCTACCCTAAAGTGACCGTGGAATATATATTTCCTATACGTTTGCTCAATGAGCATGCTCTATCTGTCCTCATGAAAAGTCATAAGTTTCTCCGTCCGATTTGTCACTATGTATGTAATCTCAACCCCTATGATTATAAAAATATTGTTCCCTCCCACCTCAGGGAGGTAGATTTGAGTCTTGTCCTCCTGTCTCTTCCTTTGGCTACCTCTAGAATAAACCGTTTCCTTGCTATGTACCTGGAGTCTCAGTTATTGGCTTTGCTATGTATCAGGCAGATGAACTTGGGTTTGGTTACAAGGGAATTAGTGATACAAATGCGAAAAGAAGTTAAGTCCTTTAATGACTGCATGGAGCAGGGTTGGGAGTTCACTCTCCAATGCTGACCCCTATTAGACTATGATGAGAGCAAGATATAAGTTTCTATTACGTTACATCCCTGCCATTCAGCAGTGTTTTCCCTTCAAAACTGAGTGATGATCATAGTCTTACAGAAACACAGTCTTAGAATTGGAAGGGAACATTGTTCAGTCTGTGCCTGAATGCGAGGATCCCAGCTACAAAACTGACAGGTGACAGATGGTCATGGAATATAGAGGTGGTTAGAATACTTTCAGCTCAGTGCTTCAAAATTAAATTCAGTATTTGCTGAACACAAATACTGCATGATAGAGTATTTCATTTTGGTCAAAATATAAAATATTATAAGATGTATGTTACAGAGCTAACCTGCTTCCTCTGAATCTTTAGAGCTATAAGAAAATAGCCAGTCCCTGTTTCAGAGATACCTCTTCTAAGCATATGTGGTCCCTAATATTGTTTGTCATTGGCACAATTATATCTCTAAGATAATTAAAGACACAATAAGGTAATCTTCTCAATTACTTTACAATGAGACAATTTTTAAAGGATAAGCTTCCACAAATAATAAAAAGGAAAGACTTTTTTTCTTTTCAAAGTACAAGTTTAAGAGGAATGGTTATAATTACCACAATATCCTTGGATTATCAATTAAAGGCTTTTCTTCAATTATCGTATCACTTGATATGGTCAATGATTATATAAGTTTTATAAGCAAGTAAAAAAGATAAGCAAAGCAAAATGTTAACACCTACAACATAACTAAAATACTTGAGGAACAATGAAAAAAACCTTCGCCCCTTTTGCTAAAAACAGTAAGTGTTCAGTGTGGCAAGCTACCTCAAAACTTGCAATTATCCTGCTAAAGCATGTGGTCACCAACAGAAGCAAAGATGGCAGATACAGGACAGTAGTAGGTGTTGTGAATCCTTGCTCCTGGGCAGGCCGGGTGGCTCAGTGGTTTAGTGCCGCCTTCAGCCCAGGGCCTGATCCTGGAGACCCAGGATTGAGTCCCATGTCGGGCTCCCTGCATGAAGCCTGCTTCCTCTGCCTGTGTCTCTGTGTCTCTGCCTCTCTCTGTATCTCTGTGTCTCTCATGAATAAATAAATAAAATCTTAAAAAAAAAAATCCTTGTTCCTCTCTTCAACACTATCTTCCCTTCAACTCTCTGTCAGGATGTGGAAAAGCCCATGGCCTCCATTGGCAAGTTTCACAAAAACTATAGAACCAACCTAAGCACTACATTACCCCATGAACCACTCTTCTTTACGTTCAGTCTTTCTGCCAAACTTGCCATTTTTTCCATTAATATTCTGTTACTTTTTAAAGGAAGGCAGGGTGCTTTCTTAATAAAAGATTTGTGCTAGTTTGCAGAATGAATGAATTCTCTAGCTGGTATGCTTTGCCTTTTCTGAAATACATTCATGCATTCAACAATATTTCCTGGGTGTCTATTGTGTGCTAGACATTGGGGATTCAGCAGAGCATAAAACCAAGTCCCTACTCCCAAGGAGCTTTCATTCTAGTGGAGGTAAACTAATAAGGTGGTGGTTAATATGTCATGTGGTGATAGGGCCTGAAAACAATATAAAGCCATGGGTAAAGGGATGGTGATCAGAGGGGTCTACCATTTTAGATAGGGTGCAGACAGAAAACCTGTCCCATAGAGAAATATCTGAAAAGGGGCCCGAAGCAATGAGGAAGCATTTCGGGCAAAGGAAGCAGCAGGTGCAGAGAGGTTCTGAAGAATTCTAGTGTCGATGGAGTGAGTGACCTACAAAGTGAGTGGGAGGAGATAAAATCAGAGCTTGTTGAAACAAAAGATTGTGTAGGACCCTACAGACCCTTGGTAAGGACTTGGGGTTTCTCTTTAGGTGAGTTAAAATAGAAGAGCAATAAATAGAATAATTGAATAATGAATAAATGACTATTTAATGAATAGACTAAAATCGTTTAAGATTGCTTGTCTGATGTCAAAAGATCAGTCTTCGATTAGAGAATACACCAACACCTGAAAAATAGGATGTACTCAAAGGGCCACTTATAAAAGGGCAAGTACATTGTCTTCTTAAATTACTCAAAGTAATTTTTAAATTTAAAACTAGCTGGTCTGAAATATTTTGACAAAGACAACCTAAAGGTTACTAATGCATGGACAAAAAATGTGAATTTTTATACTTTTCAACTTTATGTCTACACTATGTTCTTCAAATTTTAGATTTCTAAACTATATATAATATAACTGAATATAAAGTATATTCAGAACCTTTTATGACTCCTGTTGATGTCAATATTATCTTGATATTAGTATAATAAAAAAATAGATTTGACAACCAACATCCATCACTAGACTATCATATTTAAGACCGTGAGAATTCATTCAATATTAATGGTCTGCTCAGCACATAATGAGAGAATCATTACTGGAAGCAGGTGATAAATCTCCTCCCTGCTGGAGTAGGTAAAATTCTGAAATATACCCCCAAGATTTCTCATTTCAATCCCTGGACTGTGAAGTTGATGAGATGTCATATCTGTGATTATGCTGCTTATAAGACAAAAGGGATTTGCAGATGTAATTAAGGTTACTAATCAGTTGACTTTAAGTTCATCAAAAGGGAGGTTTCAGGGTGGGCCTAATCTAATCTAATTTCCTTTAAAAGCATAAGATTTTCTCTACTTGGTAGCAGAAAATCACATTCAAAGCATGAGGTGTATTTGACATGCTATTGCTGGATTGAAGATAGAGGGGGCCACAAGAAAACATCCTGAAACTAGCCTTCTAGGAGGTGAAAGAAACCCCTTGCTGAAAGACAGCAAGAAAGCAGGGGCTTTGGTCCTATATCCACAAAGAAATGAATCCTGCCAATACCAAGAATAAACTTGGAAGTGGACCCTGAGCTCCAGATAAGAGTTCAGCCTAGCTGACACCTTGATTTTGACCTTGTGACTCTGAGCAGAGAACTCAGCCTTCCCAAGACCAGATTGCTGACCTACAGAACCTGTATTTTTTTTCATGAGAGACATAGAGAGAGGCAGAGACACAGGCAGAGGGAGAAGCAGGCTCCCTGTGGGGAGCCCGATGGGGGGCTCGATCCCAGGACCCTGGGATCATGCCCTGAGCCAAAGCAGACCACTGGGTGAACCACTGAACCACCGAGGCTCCCCCTGTAAACTATTAAATGGGTATTACTTGGGGGAATCCCTGGGTGGCTCAGTGGTTTATCGCCTGCCTTTGGCCCAGGGTATGATCCTGGAGACCCGGGATTGAGTCCCACATCGGGCTCCCTGCATGGAACCTGCTTCTCCCTTTGCCTGTGTCTCTACCTCTCTCTCTCTGTGTCTCTTGTGAATAAATAAATAAAATCTTTAAATAATAATAATAAATAAGTGGGTATTATTTTAAGCTGCTAAAATTTTGGACGTTAGTTAAAAAATAATGGAAAACTAATGAGTCTACCTTGAAAAATATATTAATGGTAGAGCCAGAGAAATTTATTAAAAGGCCAGAAGGAAACTTATTTGAACATAATAAAAATTCCTTTTTTAAAAGATTTCTTTATATATATAAGATTTTATTTATTTATTTATTCATGAGAGAGAGAGAGAGAGAGAGAGAGAGGCAGAGACACAGGCAGAGAGAAGCAGGCTCCATGCAGGGAGCCCGAAGCAGGACTCGATCCCAGGTCTCCAGGATCAGGCCCTGGGCTGAAGGTGGCACCAAACCACAGAGCCACCAGGGCTGCCCAAGATTTCTTTATATTAAAAAGAGTATCAGTGCATTCGCTCCTAGGCTGTCTAAGATGCCATAACAAAGCAATCAGAAAAATATAGTGGATTAAATTAGAGAGAAATTCACTCTCCTCTTGCACAACCATACAGCAAGAAGTAACTCTAAGCCAGTATAACAATTTTGCCATTCTCAATGTGTGGTTTCTGACCTTTGGTCCAAGACAGCTATTCTTTTTTTTCCCCCCAGTTTTACTGAGATATAATTGTATAAGGGTTTTTGTTTTTAGTTTTTTATTTTTTTTTTTTTAAGATTGATTACTTGATTTGAGAGAGAGAGAGAGAGAGCGCACACAGAGGGAGAGGGAGAAGGAGACGCTGGCTCTCCACTAAGCAGGGAGCCTAACGTGGGGCTAGATCCCAGGACCCTGGGATCACAACCTGAGCTGAAGGCAGATGCTTAATGGACTGAGCCACCCAGGCGCCCCAATTGTGTAAGTTTCAAGATGTATAACATGGTGTACAATATTTCTCTGTTTTCCATGTTTTGTATCAAAACATGGTTTGACTTATGGGCACCTTGGCTAAACTTCAGTCCTTTGATCATGATCTGCTTTACTAAGAATATAATACAGAGTTTTTGTTTCTTCTTCCCTAAGGAACTAGTAGTTCACACCTCAAAGCACTGTGCTTAGGCCCATTTGTGATTGTTATTTTTATTTAAAAAGCTAACACATGTTGTATGCTTTCTATGTTCCAGGCATTGTCCTTGTCACTTTACATGTCTCCAACTCACCAAATCCTCAAAATAATTTTATACTATATTTTTTTATTATTTTATACTATATATTCTCTAATTGATAGTTGTACTTATCATCAGCACCACCATCATCATTACCAACACAGGACTTGCTGGCCTGCCACGTTGCGGAGCTCAGTGGATTCCTAGAATTGGCAATGTCTAGGTGTTGCTCTGGTTAGCTGCTCAGTAAATGCTCATGGATGTGAATTCGTAACTCCTGCGCACTTTGTGCTTTTCTGTGCTACTTTTCATACCTCTGGTATTCTAAAGAGTTCTTCTGACTTTTGTTGAAGATCAATTAGGCAAAAGGCCTTATTTATAGGGTTTCAAAAAGGAGTAAAAATTGAAAATAGAATTGGCCTTAGGTTGGAAGGGGGAATAATATTTCAGGGGGAAAAAAAAAAGCACAAAAGGCTTTTAATGATGGAGTAATTCAGGGTATACTTTGGGACTTTCTTGGGTCAGTTACCAGGGCCATCTGCTTAACTTGCACAAATAACTGAATGTGAATACACAGAAAATAATAGCTATACTCCCTTATTTGTGTTTAGGATATAGTGCAGTATTTTTGAGAAGTCAAATGCATGACTCCATAAAAGCCTAAAAGCTTTCACTGTTAAATGTAAGATCGCCTGGCAATGCTGAGTGTGGTTTTAAACAGGGAGTTTTATGGGCTTACTCCCTTTGCTTAAGCCTTTCCCATTTAATTACACTCTCATTATTAAAGTAAGTAAAAACTATAAAATCCAAATAACTTGATTTTCTCTTTGCTACTGTCAGAGACATTGATCCTATTTGATACAGACACTGTATGACATTGTGACTAAGGCTCTGCAGAAGCCAAAGGATTCATTTGAATTCCAGCAGTATTGTCCTCCTAGGCTAGTACTATGGGTTTATTTTTATATTTCTATTTATTTATTTTCTTTAAAGTGGTTTCACTATAAATTTATTAAAGTAGATTCTTCCAAGCTAAGGCAGATGTGCTTTTCATGGATACTAAAAGCATGGAAGGTTTGTATTAATGTTTATTCTTGAGGTAGAGATATAGCTTTTATTTTACTTATTTTATTTTTAAAAGATTTTATTTATTATTTATGCATGAGAGACATGGAGAGAGACAGAGACATAGGCAGAGGGAGAGTCAGGCTCCTTGCAGGGAGCCTGATCCAGGACTCCATCCCAGGACCCTGGGATCACATCCTGAGCTGAAGGCAGATGCTCAACAACTGAGGCACCCAGATGCCCCAAGATATAGCTTATAAAAATACCTTAATTTTAACAGATATTGAGGTCTTCTGCTTCTTTGGGGGCTGATTTAGAAGTCTTCACAGAATAGCAAAAATCTTCTGAGTCATTTCAATCTTCTCTAACCTCTTCATTTCCTCTTAGAAATGTGACACTTGATTTCTATTGTATTCAAATGACTGCTATCTCAAGAATTAACGAATATATTTTCCAAATGCTAATGTTTTAGTAAAGTGAAGGTGCTTCTTTAGCAATTTTGTGCATTGAGTATTGTAAAAATGATTTTTGGAAGTAGGTTTTTGTAAACAGCTGGGCATCTAGTAATTTCATATGCTCATTTAATTTAGTTCTCTACCTTCTAACCTCATTAAGGGAAACCATTTAAGATTTGATCAAGTCCATGGCTCAAAGAGTGTTTTTTTTTTTTTTTTTTTTTTTTTTTTTTTTTTTTTTTTTTTTTTTTAGTAGTATTTTCCAGGAGAGCTGAAACAGGCTGGACAATTTGGATGGAAAGAAAGATCCCTTTTGTCTCTTTCTAACATAACCAGGTATTAGTTTTCTATTACAGTGTAACAAATTACCAGGAACACGGTGACTTAAATAACACACATTTGTTGTCTCAAGGTTTTTGTAGGTCAGGCTTGGCTTAACTGGAAACTCTGCTCAGGGTCTGAGAAGGCTGCAATCAAAGTGTCAGCTGGGCTGAGCTCTCATCTGGACCTTGGAATCTTAGATTGTTGGTAGAATTCACTTCCTTGCATCTATAAAACCAAAACCCTTGGCTCTTAGAGGTCATTTCTTTCCATTGTTAGTTTACAGGATGGCTGTGTGTTTTTTCAAGGTCAGCCAAACGACCTCATTATCTCAGGGGGGCGGAGGGGGGGGGCCCTCCAGCTCACCTGATTAGGTCAGGCTCACCAAAGATCATATATTCCTTTTTTAAAATTTTTTAAAAATATTTTATTTATTTATTCATAATAGAGAGAGAGAGAGAGAGAGAGAGAGAGAGAGGCAGAGACACAGGCAGGGGAAGAAGCAGGCTCCATGCCGGGAGCCCGACATGGGACTCGATCCTGGTACTCCAGGATCATGCCCTGGGCCAAAGGCAGGCGCTAAACCACTGAGCCACCCAGGGATCCCCAAGATCATATATTCCTTTGATTAACTTAGTCAATTGCTTGGAAACATTTACTAAATTTGCAAAAATCCCTTCACTTTTGCCCTATAACATAATAGACCATAATCACAGGAGTAATTCCCATCATACTCACAGATTCCACCCATACTAACAGGGGAGAGAATTAAGACAAGGATATGGATCATTAGGGGACAGTTTAATTCTGCTTAACCACATTTTTTTTTTTTTTTATGATAGTCACAGAGAGAGAGAGAGGGGCAGAGACATAGGCAGAGGGAGAAGCAGGCTCCATGCACCGGGAGCCCGACGTGGGATTCGATCCCGGATCTCCAGGATCGCGCCCTGGGCCAAAGGCAGGCGCCAAACCACTGCACCACCCAGGGATCCCCCACATTTTTTTTTTTAAAGATTTTATTTATTTATTCATGAGAGACAAAGAGAGGGGGGTGGGGCAGAGGAACAGGCAGAGGCAAAAGCAGGCTCCATGCAGGGAGCCTGAGGCAAGACTGGATCCTGGGACTCCAGGACCATGACCTGGGCCAAAGGCAGGGGCTAAACCACTGAGCCACCCAGGGATCCCCACCACATGTCTTAAATCAAATTTTGGACTGGATCAGTTTCTTACAGCCTATTTTCCAGACCTCATTACAGGCTCTTCAGGTAGAGGCCCAAGGCACAAATAAATTACAGAATTTTACCAACCTGAGGCCCTCCTTGGCATGAAGTTGCTTTCCTCAGAGACTTCCCCTATTACTCTTCATGCCAATTATGCTGGACTTTTTTAAAGCACTGTGTGCAATGCTTTGTCTTCACAAGGCATAAATCAGATCCTGCCATCCACCCAAAAGCATGATACCTAATTATACCTCAAAGCATAGGAAGAAATAAGCCTCATAAAAATATCAATGATTTCAACCTAAAGCTTGAAATCTATGCAGTGATATTACATAGGCTATTAAACAGTAAACCTAAATTTTATTTTGCTAACAAAATTTTAAGAACAATTCCAATTTTCTTGTGAAAAACTAACATGTTAACCTGTTCAGCTTTTTCCATTAATGATACTCTACATCAATATATTTCAAGAGTAATAATTATCCATTTGAGACGTGTTGTCCTTTTACTGATTTTTTTGGCACATGTGATGGAGTTAAAAGACAAACCTATCGACTTCCTCTGTGACATCTATTATTCATAACAGTAAGGAACATTTTTGTTTCTCAAGGTTATTGAATCAGGATAGTGAAACTGAAATCAGCAAAAATAAATTTCAAATAATTTTAAATACTCTGTAGTATGAATTGCTTTCGCTAGCTTCATTTTTCTTGCCATCTTGAAAACTGATAATGATTCTTTTCCAGAATTACATTTTAATGATCATCTCCAAGTTCAATTCCAACATGATTAAGGAAATATGAGGATTTAAGAAGAAAATACAAACTCTGTGCTTTTAAAAGTTAGAAAAAAAGTATGAGAAATATCCTCAGCATCATAAAAGCAATTGCCTTTTCCAATGCATAGCTTAGCAAGAACCCTGTTCTTTTTTCCCAGTGAGGCAGAGTGGCTGTTGGCACTGAAATAAATAGTACAAAGACATACGGTGAGCAGACTGTCAACAACCTAAGTTGAATAAAAGAGAAATTCTTAAAAAACAAAACTCTAAAGCTGAATTCCAGACCAATTAGAATATATAATACTACGTAAAATAATGGGGGAGGAAAGTCCTTGTAGCTCTCATTCAGAAATATTCACTAACTTAACCAATAACACTTCAGTTAATATCTTGCTAATAATAATGTTGATGATGGAAATACAGACATATTTTATTGCACTTTGTAGATAGTGTATTTTTTACAAATTGAAGGTCTGGCAACCTTGTCTTCAGCAAGTTTATTGGGGCCATTTTTCTAACAACACAGGCTCATTTCGTGTTTCTATGTCACACCTGGTAGTTTTCACAATGTTTCCAAAGTTTTCATTATTATTATATTTACAGTTATGGTGATCTGTGACCAGTGATCTTTGAATTTATTATTGTATTTGATTTGGGGCACCATGAACTAATGCCTAAAAAACATAGTGATTTTTTTTAAAGATTTATTTATTTATATATTCATGAGAGACAGAGAGAGAGAGAGAGAGAGAAAGAGAGAGAGAGAGAGAGGCAGAGACACAGGCAGAGGGAGAAGCAGGCTCCCTGCCAGGATCCCAGTGTGGGACTCGATCTCAGGACTCTAGGATCATACCCTGAGCTGAAGGCAGACGCTCAACCACTGAGCCACCCAGCCGTCCCTAACATAGTGATTTTAAGTGATAAATATTGTGTGTGCTGATTATTCCACTGACTGGCCATTCCCTTATTTCCCTCCCTCTTCTTTATCTTAGACAACAATATTGAAATTAGGCCAATTAATAACTCTACAATGAGCTCTAAGTGTTCAAATGGAAGGAAAGCCACATGTCTTTTATTTTACATCAAAAGCTAGAAATGATTAAGCTTAGTGAAGAAGCTAAGTTTAAAGGCGACACAGGCCCAAAGCTAGGCTCTTGTCCCAGTCAGCCAAGTTATACTGCAAAGGAAAAGTTCTTGGAAGTTAAAAGTGCTGCTCCAGCAAACATACGAATGATTAAAAAAAAAAAAAAAAAGGAATAGCCTGGTTGGCTCAGTCAGAAGAGCATGTGACTTTTGATCTCAAAGTTAGGAGTTTGTACCCCATGTTGGGTAAAGAGATTACTTAAATAAACTTTTTAAAAAAGTGTCAAAGGGGATCCCTGGGTGGCGCAGCAGTTTAGCGCCTGCCTTTGGCCCAGGGCGCGATCCTGGAGACCCAGGATCGAATCCCACATCGGGCTCCCGGTGCATGGAGCCTGCTTCTCCCTCTGCCTATGTCTCTGCCTCTCTCTCTCTCTCTCTCTCTCTGTGTGACTATCATAAATAAAAAAATAAAAATAAAAAATAAAAAAATAAAATAAAAAAAAAAACAAAAAAAAGAAGCTAAATCTACTCTGCTTGTGCTCTATAAGTATAACAATAAAACCTGGATGATAGCATATATGTTTATATAACATAAATGAATATTTTTACTATTCAGACCTACTGCTCAGAAAATAATATTCCTTTCAAACTATTAATGCTCATTGACAAGGCACCTTGTCACTGACAAGTGCCTTGTCACTTAAAAACTCTGATGGAGAGAGAGATACGAGATTAATTTTTTTTCATGACTGCCAACACAATGTCCATTTTGTAACCTGTGGATCAAGCTGTCATTTCGACTTTCAGGCCTTATTATTTAAGAAATATGTTTCGTAAGGCTATAGGTGCCATATATAGTGAATCCTTTCATGGATCTGGGCAAAGTAAATTGAAAACCTTCTGGAAAGGATTCATCATTCTAAATGCTATTAAAATCATCTGTGATTCATGGGAAGGAGCTAAAAGCTCAACATGAATAGGAGTTGAGAGAAATTGACTTCAATACTCCTGGATGACTTTCAAGTGTTCAAGACTTCAATGGAGGAAGTAACTGTAGATGTGGTAAACAGCAAGAGAAGAAGATTTAGAAGTGAAGCCTGGGGGAATGCCTGGATGGCTCAGTAGTTGAGTGTCTGCCTTTTGGCTCAGGGCGTGATCCTGGGATCCTGGATCAAATCCTGTATCAGGCTCCTCACAGGGAGCTTCTCCCTCTGCCTGTGTCTCTCATGAATTAATAATAAAATCTTAAAAAAAAAAAAGAAGCTAAAAATCTTAAAAAAAAAAAAAAAAAAAGCAGAGCCTGAAGATGTGACCAAACCGTTGCAACCTCATGATAAAACTAATAGACGGCGAGTTGTTTCTTATGGATAAACAAAGACAGTGGTTTCTTGAGATGGAATCTGCTCCTGATGAAAATGCTGTGAAGGCTATTGAAATAACAACAAGAGATTTAGAATACGACATAAGTTATTGGTTGATGAAGCAGCTTCAGAGTTTGAGAGAACTGACTCCACAATTTTGAAAGAAGCTCCATTGTGAATAAAATGCTACCAAATAGCATCACGTGGTGCAGAGGAATTGTTTGTGAAAGGAAATGTCGATCGACATGGCAAACTTCCACAAGAAATTACCACAAGCAGGTAGCCCGGGTGGCTCAGTGGTTTAGCTCCACCTTCGGCCCAGGGTGTGATCCTGGAGACCCGGGATCAGGTCCTGCATCAAGCTCTCTGCTTCTTCAGGGACCCTGCTTCTCCCTCTGGCTGTGTCTCTGCCTCTCTCTCTCTCTCTCTCTCTCTCTCTCTGTGTGTCTCTCATGAATAAATAAATTTAAAATTAAAAAAAAATTACCACAACTATCCCAATCCTTAGCAACCACCACCCTGATCAGTCAGCAGCCATCAACACGGAGCCAAGAGCCCCCACTAGCAAAAAGATTACAACTAGTTGAAAGCTCAGATGATGGTCAGCATTATTTAGCAATAAACTATTTTCAAATTAAGGTGTGTACATTGTCTGTTTAGACATAAAGCTATTGCACAATTAGTAGACTGCAGTGTGACAAGAAACACAATTTTTATATGCACTGAGAAACCAAAAAATCCCTTTGACTCTATTGCAATTTTCACTTTACTGCAGTGGAACCCAAACCCCCAAAATTTCGGAGTTATACCTTGTAGATGATCAGAGGGCTTACCTTGTGTCTTCCTCTAAAACATTTTGTGTAGAATCCTATTTAACCTTTAGATCAAAACTAGGAGCAGATGCTCTTGTTACCCCATTTTACATATGAGGCTTAGCTTTTCAGCGATCCACTTCTGGTCCTTCTGATGCCCAGTGTATGCTGGGGCAGGGGCTGCCATTGTCCAGCCACATCTGGTCTGCGTTCTCAACTTTCCTAAACACCAAGGACTTTCTACCTCCATTTCTTCCTCAAGCACCTGTGACTTTCTACAGTCATAGGAGTGTGCGTTAGAGCACACGTGGCCCAGGCCATGACGATACACCTTCGGGAATAGGTCTCAGCCGATGGCAAATGGGAACTGTTAAATAAAGAGTCCATCTTCTTGGTTCCTCATCAGGACTTGCTAGGGACATTCTACACCAGGTCTCAGAGGTCCCAGAGGTACTGATTTGTTACTAACCCTGAACTGACCTCCTTGGCTTCCTGTGTTATTCTCATCCCCCACCACTGCCTAATGGGATTATCCCTTAAAGAAGCTCAAATCCATGTCTCAGGGTCTGTTTCGGCATAACCTAACCTAAAAAACATGGTCTTTTTTTCTATGACAGACTGCTAATAAGATATTATTTAACACAACTGACTAAAGTTTGAGAACTTTTAAACTTCAATGTACTTTTTGGAAAAGTAACTTATTCTTACAATATATACTCAAATTTTCTTTAATAAAGAAGAAAGCTTTGTTCATTATTTTCTTTTTTTTTTAATTAATTTTGATTGGTGTTCAATTTACCAACATTGTTCATTATTTTCTAAATTTAACTAGGCATTATTCTCTGATAACTTCTTTCAATAGGTAATATGTTCTCAAAACACTAGAAAATTTGGAAATGCTTAAATACACAATTTTGTCTTCAATGTCTCTCGGTGTATTTGTTACAAAACCGTAATCCTTTAAAATTTAAGACCACTCATCAGCCTACATTTGAAAGATGGTTGTGAGTGACAAATTGGTCATTCATTCATTTCACTTTAGACCATGATAGCATGATAGCAAAGTGTCTACACATACTCACAATGGGCAAAATCCACACTTAACAGAAAGATGAGATGAATAAAAGGAACATAATAATGATAAATGATGAAATACAATAGAAACTATAAAGATAATATTTCCCCTTTTCTCCAGAGCCACTTTCCTTTCACTCAGTAGGACTTGCTTGATAGGCTTAGAGCCATGAGTTTACATTTCAAACAGTTGTAAAGATCTGGGAGTCTTCCCTTTTCTCAAGAGAGGATTTGTTCACTTCAGAAAGATATGCTCTTTTCCTCTCTTAAGCAGAGAGGAGGGGCTGCTGTGCACTTGTGCTTATAAAATTCCCCAATTGCATAATTTTGGGTCTTCTCCACAGTACAGAGTCCTTGGATACGCAGCTGACATTTGGTCTCATGGCATCTCCCTGAAGGTGGAGAGGGAAGCATGGGAAACTGATGCTATAAGGAATGATGTCTGATCTTTGGTCTAGAAACCTTGGGTTTACTCTTAGAAAAAAATAAAGATAGGAATGTCTGGGTGGCTCAGTGGTTTAGCATCTGCCTTCCCCTCAGGTTGTGTTCCTGGGGTCCTGGGATCGAGTCCCACATCAGGCCCTGCAGGGAGCCTGCTTCTCCCTCTGCCTATGTCTCTGCCCCTCTCTGTGTCTCTCATGAATAAATAAAATCTTAAAAAAATAAAATAAAGATAGATGCTAAAAACTTGTCAATAAAATGTTCTTAGGAGTGAATCTTTGATATGGCCTAGAGGGAGACTTTTTAATTACAAAAAAATTATGAGGTATTTCTGATATAACGAAATTGAAATATTTTCTTTCCACAGTTCTTGGAGGACCCACGTGGGGAGACCAGATCTGGTGGGGCCAGCAGTGAGGATGGTGAGAGAATTCACCTTTGGCAGAACAAAGGAGATAGAAATTTATTGAATACACCACAAGGGAGCAGCAGGCAGGACAGCAGAGGAGAGACTATAAGGAGGCCGTGGTGGAGGGCTGTCGTTCAGGGGGAAGGTGAAGAGGTATGGGAACATATGGAATTTTTTTCTTCTCTTTCTTCCTCTTCTCTGAAATTTCCTGCTTAGCACTTGATTTATTTTTATGTAGACTATTCTTTTTTTTAAATTTAATTCAATTTGCCAACATATAGTTTAACACCCAATGCTCAGCCCATCAACTGCCCTCCTCAGTGCCTGGTACCCAGCTACCTCATTGTCCCGCCCACCTCCCCTTCCACAACCCTTTGTTCCCCAGAGTTAGGAGTCTCTCATGGTTTGTCTCCCTCTCTAATTTTTCCCACTCAGTTCTCCACCTTTCCCTTATAATCCCTGCTCATCACTTGTGTAGCCCTCTGTATGAGAGAAACCCAGCTGTTCCCTTTCCCCCAAAAAAGAGGTCCTGGCTGAAATAATCTTTTCCTTTACTAATGCCTTCTTGCCCCACCCTCCTTCCTATACAAATCTTCTATTTTGTACAACTCCTCAGAACAGCTCTCTACTTGCTAGATAGGATGGTGCCTGATTCATGAATTGTTGAATAAAGCCAGTTAGATCTTCAAATTTACTTGGTTGATGTTGCTTTTTAACATTTGCAATTGGTGGGGTGATTTTCCATGTGTGATTATAAGTGATTGTGTGTGTGTGGCCAGTAAGATTCTTAGGCCAGTTATATGAATGGTTCTAAAACTTTAGCATGCATCAGAATCACCAAGTTTTCTTAAAGCACACAGTAATGGGCTGCATACCCAGAGTTCATGATTCAGTAGGTGTCTGAGGCAGGGGCCCAAGGATCTGCAAGCTCCAAAGTGATACTGATGCTGTTCTTCAGGGGACCAAACTTTGAGAATCACTGCTCCACACTCATTTTTTAAGACTATCTCTAAAAATTAAGGTTGATAGTGCACATTAAAAGGACATGTAGTTAAATGAATAAATCTACTTAAAAAATGAAAGGAGAAGAGAGAATCTGATTGCTAAATTCACAAGTACTTTCCTTGCAGAGAGTGAACTAAGGAAATAGTTTTAATTTTACTTTATTTTATTTTTTATTATTTTTAGTTTAAAGGTTTTATTTATTTTAGAGAGAAAGAGAGCATGAATGAGCAGAAGGGGAGGTAACGAGAATCTGAAGCAGTCTTCCCACTGAGCATGGAGCCTGAAGCAGGGCTCAATCCCAGGATTGACCTGAGTTGAAACCAAGAGTCAGCAACTCAACCAACTGAGACACTCAGGCTCCCCAGAAATAGTTCTAATTTTTTTTTAAAAAAAAGAACAAACAATTGAGCAAGATAACTGTATCCCAAGGGCAAAAGAGCTATGCCCTAAACAATGTTAAATACATATATTTTTTTTGACAAGGTACTTTTGCCTGCCTCCAGAAGGAAATCAACAAGATTGTATTGTTAGTATCTCAAATTTAATAGAGCTCATATTTTGATTGGTTTTGAGATTAACAGATGCACATAAATTTAGAATAAGGACTCTCAAAACCTCCCCTGCACATAAATGGAAGAAAAAAAAGTGCTCAAAGGGAACAGTAGTTTTAGTACATGGGTGTCTTGGTTACAAGACAAGGTAAAGAACAAAAAAATATGCTAATGGCACAGCCTTAAGAAAACTTTTCATCTCTTAAGATTTTAAACAAGAGTTAAAGATAGTATTAATTGGTAAATAAATATTAAGCAGTTATAAAAAAGTTCTTTACATGGACTTAACTGAGAACTCTTAATTTTCTTGATCACCAAAAATACCTGAATGACTTAAATTGTTTGTTAAATTTGGCTAAAAAGACAGCTAAATGTATTCTCTTTGCCTGTATCAGAGCAAGATATTAACATAACAGTTCATGTAAATCAGAATTATTTTTATAATAGGATGTCTAACTAGAAAATTTGTATACTTGTCTTACAGAACAGGTAAATTATCACTAAAATTTAAGACTGTGAATATAAATATGTATGCAATTAAACTGAATTAGAACAAGTACTATCTTCATTTTTTAAAATATGGGGTTTTTTTGTTCTTGGCATTTTTTTTAAGATTTTATTTATTTATTCATGAGAGACACACAGAGAGAGGCAGAGACACAGGCAGAGGGAGAAGCAGGCTCCATGCAGGGTGCCCAACATGGGACTTGATCCTGGGTCTCCAGGATCATGCCCTGGGCTGAAGGCGGCACTAAACGGCTGAGCCACTGGGGCTGCCCTGGCATTTTAAAATTTTCATTTAACCTCTCTGCAAAATTTTAAGGTCTACATTCTGTTTTTTTTTTAATATTTTTTTTTTTTTTGAGAGAGAGAGGACACAAACTGGGGAGAAGGACAGAGGGAAAGAAAGAAGCAGACTCCCCTTGAGCAGGGAGCCCTATATGGGCTCCATGTGGGGCTTGATCATGACCTGAGCCAAAGGCAGACACCTAACCAACTGAGCCACTCAGGCACCCCAGATCTACATTCTATTTCCATTCATTTAATAGTTATTCTTGACAAGGTTAACATGCCTCCTTACATCAATAATTCTGAAGCTCATACTTGATCCCCTGCTAAGTAATACAGTCTGTAGAATATTTTTTTCATTTTTAAATTTAAATTAAATTAACATAGAGTGTATTATTAGTTTCAGAGGTAGAGTTCAGTGATTCATCAGTCTTATATAACAGCCAATGCTCATTACATCCCGTTGTAGAATATTTCCAAACCCTCCACTCCTGACTCATAAGTTGTTATCCAGTATTTTAAAATCACACAAATTAGGGGTGCCTGGGTGGCTCTGTCAGTTAAGCATCTGCCTTCAGCTCAGGTCATGATCCCGGGGTCCTGGGATCGAGCCCCATGTAGGGCTCCTCAGCAGGGAGCCTGATTCTCCCTCTCCCTCTGTGTGCTCTCTCTCTCACATAAATAAATACATCTTTTAAAAAATCACACAGATTTGACATTATAACGATTTTACTTCATACAAATAATGCTTATTTAATGTTAACTGTAGGTTTACCAATTCCTTTGCTCACTGTTACCACATTTCACATCTTCATTCTGAGATTCTTCTTTCTGAAGTCATTTTTCAGAAGTTCTTTTGGTGAAGCTCTGTGTGGCAAATTCTCTCAGATACTAATCTCAAAATAGCTCTTATTCTGCCTTCAGTCTTGAAAGATTAATTTGCTAGGTAGATGACTTGAAGTGGACAATTATTTTCTAATCCCAGATTGATAGATTATTCTATCACTTCAAGGAGATTACTGATAAATATGTTTTCTAACCCGAGTCGTTGTTGTGAAACCCGCAAACTGTCATTCATGTATAGATATTTTTTCTCTTAATCTGCTCTTAAAATATTTTCTTCTTTGTGTTCTGGAGTTTTACTATAATGTATCTGGATCTAGATTTCTGATATTTATCAAGCTTGCTACAAGTCATGTTTTGGGTGCCTATGGATTTATGCCCTTTATTAGAATTGAGAAATTCTCATCCATTAACTCAGCAACTATTTCTTCTCCGCAGTTCTCATGGTAATTTATAAATTAGGTTTATTATTCTTTTCCCATGTCTCTCAATCCCATTTGCAGAATTTCCATCTCCTTGTTTCCTTGTATCACATTTATTTATATATTTATCGAAGTATAATGAACATACTGTGTTATATTGGTTTCAAGTGTACAATCATATTGATTCAACGATTCTGTTGCTCAGTGCTCATCAACCATAAGTGTAGTCACCATCTGTCACCAAACAACGTTATTACAATATTATCGACTAAATACCCTATGCTGTACTTTTCATCTCTATGGCTTATTTATTTCATAACTGAAGTTGGTACTCTTAATCTCCTTTATTTATAGCACCCATTCTCCCACACACCTCCCGTCTGGCAACCACCAGTTTGTTCTCTGTATTTAAGCGTCTGTTTCTTTGTTTTGTTTTTTAGATTCCATATATAAGTGAAATCACATGGTATTTGTCTTTGTCTGATTTAGCATAATATATCTTCTAGGTCCATTCATATTGTCACATATGACAAGATCTCATTTTTTTAATGGCTAAGTATATTCCATGATCTACTCTATCTATTCATCGCATTTTTATTCATTTATCTATGAACTTCTGCATTACTTCCATATCTTGGTTATTGTAAATAATGTTGCAATAAACAAAGGGAGGGATGCATGTATCTTTTTGAATTAGTGGGTTTTTTTCTTCAAGTAAATATCCAGTAGTGGAATTACTGGATCATATGGTATTTCTGTTTTTCGTTTTTTGAGGAACCTTCATACGATTTTCTACAGTGACTGCACCCATTTACATTCCCACCAACAGTGTGCAAGGGTTTCTTTTTCTCTACATCCTTGTCACCATTTATTTTGTATCTTTTTAAAAAAAGATTTTTAAAATTTATTTGACAGAGAGGGAGAAAAAGCACACAAGCAGGGGGAGCAGCAAGCACAGGGGGAGGGAGAAGCAGGCTCTCCACGGAGTAGGGATCCCAATGTGAGGCTCAATCCCAGGACGCTGGGATCATGACCTGAGCTGAAGGCAGACACTTAACGGACTGAGCCACCGAGTCACCCCTCTTTTCTTTTTGATAGTAGTCATTCCAACAGGTGTAAGGTGACATCTCATTGTGATTTTGATTTGCATTGTGAAGATTAAATTAATAGTGATTAAACTATAGTTGTTTTCAACTTCAGACATGAAGTAGCTGCATGCTACTTCACTTGGATTCTTCCTTGAATACAACTTTAGGGTTCTGTTAACTTTTCAGTATCAATCATAGTTGTATAGTTTTATATACTTAAAACTAAAATGGAGACAGAGCAAAGATACTTGATCTCCACAGAGTAGTGTTTGTTTCAAATAGATTTTGAGTTTTAGAGAAGTTTTAGTTTCACAGCAAAATTGACTAGGAAGTACAGAGAGTTCTTTGTACTCTTTGTACCCCCACATGCATAGCCTCCTTCCCTATCAACATCCTCTTTAACAGTGGTACATTCGTATCAATAAATCTCCACTGACACATCATTGTCACTTAAAGTCCAGAGTTTACATCAGAGTCACTGAGTAGTCTTTACTTACATACTTTGTCAACATGTAAATATATTTGGAATGTAAATAACATTCAAATTACAAGGATAGAATCAATGCAGTAAAAACAGTGCCTTATGCTTTACAAAATTAATTATATTTAATCTCTAAAATGTATCATCTATATTCATATTTGTGTGCATATTTAAGATCCATACATATTAAGGAAATTTAAAATTGTTTCTTACAGATACCAGATCAGTTGTTGCTAGAAGTGTAGGGAGAAAATGAACCACAAAAGATCATAAGGGAACTCTCTGAGGTGATGGAAATACTCTATTTCCATGACCTTAGAAATATTCCAACACGTTTACTGTTTTGGTGCTAGTTATGACTCTATTTTTTTGTCCAAGCTTCTCAAACTCTAAGTTTTACTCTATGTTAATTATACCTCAATAAAGCATTTGAAAAAAATGTTTTAAATACAATCATTTTAAAAATAAATTTGTGTAATAGAGGACTGGTAATTCAGATGGAAAATTGGTCACAGATTATAATCTGTTCTCAACACAAGGTAGTAAAAAATTATGGCTTTCTGCATAGATGAAAGGTTTTGCCTCACCCAAACTGAACACATCCTCTCAGAAAGGGTTGGCTTTTACCTTGTTTTTGAGTATTTTATGACCATGGTCAATTTCTTAAAAAAAAATGAGCAAACTGAAAGAATAGTAAGGGGCTGTCATGTTTAGACAACTTAAAATAGCTAAACAATTTGTTGTTTTACCTTTGTCATGGCTGCTATAAAATGCTGTTACTTTGGTTAGTAACACAGGCAAGACTGTAGCCACTTCTCAACTTTTCTGAGTACTTGTGTGCCTGTCCAAAATTTCTTTTGATTTTGTTCTTCTTCAGAGTCAGGTCCTAAATTCAGATTAATAAAACTGACAAAGCAGGTTTTTTTTTTTTTGTATATTTTTTTATTGGAGTTCGATTTGCCAACATATGGCATAACACCCAGTGCTCATCCCATCAAATGCCCCCCTCAGGGCCTGTCACCCAGTCACCCCAACCCCCTGCCCACTGACAAAGTGTTTTTATATTGACTGGCGCTTCCTAAACAGCTCCTAGGTAACACGAAAGGGCTTGGAATCACCTCACCTCGAAACTCTTCCTGTGGCCTGATACAATTAGGCATAACTGGAATACCCTGTATTTTCTTAATTTTCTCAGTGCTTGTCCCATTGTGGGGAAATCTTATCCCTCTTCTTGAGAATGTGACCTTTAGTTATTCTCTGTTTCTCTGTTAAACTGAATAGATCATATGTCAACTCCGTTGCTAAGCAGCAAATGGTTAAAATGATCCCCTAGTTGGTAAATTTCATCTGGTGTGGGAGAAATAGAAACACGTGAAAGGAAGCTAGATCTTTTGGCTTCCCTGAGTGTAATGATTCTTCTAACTGGGCTTGTACATAAAAAGTTATGTCTATAAAGTAGTTATAAAAGATACTGGGTCCTGTGAGAAATGAGGCCTTTATACCAGAGAGGTTCTCGCACTCCCTCAGTGTGACCCCGTCTTCTTCCTTCTGCACTGTGTTACCTGCAGAGCCAAGGAAGACAACTCCCAGATGGTTGTGGGGGTTGCTGTGTGGACTGCAACAAGACCTAGCTGATGCTATCCTGCTGGTGAGTTGTGATCCCTGCCCCGTATCTTCCTGAAGAGGTATCAAGCAGGGCCTTGGATAGTCTTGTGAGGCTGACGTTTACTTGAACCTCACAGTCGTATTGGGCATGGGATATTGTTTTTTGGGGGGTAGGGAAAAGTTTCCAAATCAAAAGGAAAAGAAAACTTAACTTACCCAAGGCCAATCTTGTATAGATAAAGTATTATTTTACACTATGCTCTTATATGCCCTGTTGGGGTAAGGGAAAACATGTTCATAGTCATGCACATGACACAATGGATGCCAGTAAATCTACTTCTAGTAAGATTTTATTTGTAGCTTTAAAATACTTTTATCAATTGGAGATGATTTTAGCATACACAGTACTGCACTGATTATAAGGCTTTGGAGATTTGTCAATGGCTTCAATGTCCCGAATACATTTTCCCTCTCAGGGTAATCATCATCTAAATTAGCTATTCCCAATTGTTTACGTAATCACTTCCAGTAGGGGATTCTACTGTCCTCCATACTTATGATTGGTTTCTATAATAAACTTACCAGAAGCATTCAGTATGCCATCAACAGGTGGCATCTGCTCTCCCCTCATGCTTGCCTCAAGCTCCATACTGTAAGCTAAAAACTAGACATTGTGTCTTCTGAAGAAATTCTACAGTAAGTCCCAGACCTTCGTAGAAATGACTGTTGAGGCTGCTAAGAATAAGCCCATGGGTGCAGGTTTCTAAACGTAAGCTGAGACTGCCACCACGAGTAAATAAATATCTCATCAACTGTGCCAGGGGACTTAAAAGCTGGGATTTCCAGAACTCTTTTGCTCCAAAGACAGATGATTTAGTGAAAGTAGATTACTAGGCAGGTTGCCAAGATCAACAGCAGAAGAAATAGGAGCTTGGTAGAGTGCTTTAAATATTGGTATTCTTTTTATTGGGTTATTTTTATAATAAGCATATGACAAAGCTCCTTTAGTCTGCTCCTCTCAACCAGAAGTTTAGCAGATTAAATTAATGCTAATTAGAATAAATGCTCTCTTTTAAAATAATCCTAATCAATGGGCCTATAACCTTGTTAAGGTTTGGCTATACCAAACGGTTGTACCAAAAAACATAAACTCATTCTTAAGTGGGGTGCTCTGTCAATTTGACATTTCAAAATTTGTGGAAAGGATAATTTTGTATATTTCATATGATCCAATTTCAGGGAATATATAACTAAATTCCTGACAATATTTCTATGGGCACAAGGCATAAAAATGCAGGGACACATAAAATTTCTTTTATGCTTGTATCAAGAAGGAACATAATTGGTAAGAAGTCTAAATATGGAAAACCATGAATATAAGGTAATTAACCTTTGGTGAATTGAGGACAATGTCTAATAAATGGAACTCAGAGATTCATTTTTAAAATGACTTAAGCTTAAAATCATCTATCTATTGTTAACAGATGCTGAATTAAGTTATGCTTATTCTAAATCAAATTCATCTATAGATAATCAAATCACATTTCCAAAAAACCCACCATTGGCAAAGTATGTGCAGATTCTGAAGGAAACATGATGCATATTGATTGACCTTGTCGATAGACTACAGAGAACATCAGGTATTGTACACACTGCCTTTCCTGGGTCCTTTTACTTTTCGTGGCATGCAGTTATTTGCAAAGGTTCAATAAAGGTTGGTCCTTCTTCCTATCTAAATATAATTAAGCAAAGTAAATTGGTAGCCATAAGAATATAAGATATAGCACTTTTTAAAGTATATTATTTAGTAAGGTGTGATATGACTGCATTTTATATATGGAAACATCTTCAGAGTCTCTTCAGGAGATTGGTGTAGTAGTTGCTGTGTGGCTTAAAGAGTTTCAGATTTTCATTTGGTAAAGAATGTCACCTCTTGGCCAACCTTGGGAATTTTGAAGAAAGGAATACCCTAATGTATGTAGTGCTACAGACAGCCTGGAGAAGAACTGAACCCTTTGCTCTGGCTCAGAATAAATGACGGTTAAGACCAGTAGAAAAAGCTTTTTAGGACAATGGTGCAGTCTTGCAGTCACTTACAAAATCTCAACTAGAAGTTCATTTTCAGCGTTTAGTAATTGTTTGGCTTTATTTATGTTAACATTCAGCAAGGGAACATCTTTGTTAACATGCAGCAAGGGAACATCTTTGTATGTCAATGAGTGATGGTTTTTGCACCTGAGAAGATAGGAAAAACGGAATAGAATATATGTATTTTGCAGAAGCTTATAGCTATATAGTATAATATATATTTATATATGTGCATTTATGTGTGTATGTATGTGTGTATACATATATATATATGAAGTTTGACTTCAGATCATAGACTATATGAAGTAGCTATTATTAAAACTCTGAATCACTGTGATTTTTAAAAATTTCCCAATGGTAGGAAACCAGTGAAAAGAATGACATTTAACATGTACATATATGACTGTGTCTGTATTGGGTAAAACAAGCTATACCTGATTCTACCACTTGTAAGAAATGCAAAAAAACCCACAATTGACGGGAAGCCCTGGTGGCTCAGCGGTTTAGCACCTGCCTTCAGCCTAGGGCATGATCCTAGACTCCCGGGATAAAGTCCCACGTCAGGCTCCCTGCATGGAGCCTGCTTCTCCCTCTGCCTGTGTCTCTGCCTCTCTCTCTCTCTTTGTGTCTCTCATGAATAAATAAATAAATAAATAAATAAATAAATAAATAATCAATCAATCTTAAAAAAAAACACACACACACAATTGACTAAAAACATGTCCAATTCACAATCTTAGTACAAAAATTTAACATGACAGACCTTTTCTTGATCAAAATAGCTCATTAAAGACTGCAAACCTAAAGAAGGAACTGCCAAGAAAAGTACCTCAAACCTGTTCAGAGATAAATCTTCCTCTGATGATACAAACTGCATTCTCCTTCTGGGAGAAAAGGAACACTCACAGCACTTAATTTTCTGATCAGCTTTAATGGGACTAGAACTTTTTCTAGGAAGCATCAGTATATTTACTATGTTTCTGAAATGGGGACCCTTTTCAAAGTGAAATGAACCACTATTGACAATTATGCCAGTTAACAGTTAAAAAAAAAAAAAACAACGGCCTCCAGGCAAACGAGGCTGTATGGCCAATCTACCATAGAGGAATTTCCTAAGGGTCACAACCAAAGAGGACCCTGAACACCAAAAGGTAAGTGAATGCTTTGGGGTGGCAGCTGCCCTTACAGCCAACCCTGTGAAGATTAGAGGAAATATATGTAAACACCAAACATGTCCCTGATGCATAATTGACACTCAGAGAATAACTCTAAAAATTCTCATAAATTACATCTAACGACAAAATTGCTGGCAGGCCCTCCAACTTGAAAAGGGCTTGTTTATACTTAGAATACAAAATATGTTTCAGTTTTATTTGTTTTGGAAGATAAGTGCTTTCCAATCATTTTCTCAGATCTGGCTGTCTGATTAACTGATAAAAGGTCTCAGTCAGTGAATTTTTGCTAAATTGTGAGAAAAGTGAAGCTTGCAGGGGAAACCTAGATCCTTTCCCATCTCCAGGTTTCTGTAATTCTTACTCCAACCTGAAAACACTGTTCTCAGAGCACTTGGAAACTTTCCTTTGGGGTGACACATCAGACTCTCAGAGTAGTGACTAGAATTCTCTAACTCTACTCAGTGTAGGGGCTTCTAACTTTGTTATAGATAGAGTCTCAGTATATAAATTCAATGGATCATTTTTTTTCTGCAGATGATCTAATGCTTCATTCAAATGTTGTATGCCACAGTTTACTTTTGTTCTAAGACCTTCTTTAGATGACATAAAACACGGATCACGTTTTTGATTATTTAAATTTGTTCCTAGTTGAAGAGAGGCAGTTGTTCTCTGTAGTGGAGTGACGTGGGTTTTCCCAAAGATAGGTCTGAGTCCTAACACTGTGCCTGTGAATTAGACCTTATTTGGAAATAGGGTCATTTGTAGATGTACTTCAGGTATGAATCCCGAGATGAGATTATACTGGATTTAGGGTGGGCCTTAAATGTATCCAACAACTGTCCTTATGAGAGAAAGCGGGGAGAGATTTGAGACTTGGAGATATGGTAGGAAATGCCATGTGAGGATGGATGCAGAGGTCAGAGTCATGCTGCCACAAGCCAAGGAATGTCTGGAATCAAGTAGAGGCAGGAAAGAATTCTTCCTAAGAGCCTTTGGAGGGAGTGTTGCCCTTGATTGTTTGACTCTTGGACTCTGGAGCTGTGAGATAATAAATTTCTGTTGTTTAAAGCCACAAGTTTGCACTAATTTGTTAAAGTAGTCCCAGAAAATTAATATATCTTCCATGGTACAAATTACAAGAAATCATACTGTAGATAATTGCTATCACTAGACAGAAGTTTACAGATTGCTTTTACTTTTCTAACTATGTAAATAATCATGTCAAGACACTACATTCAAATGTGATAGATTATAATATGGTCCCGAAAAACCCAATCCAATTAAGATATAAATGGTATTTTTCTAATAGTAACTAGACATGATTTTCACAGGGCTTCCAGATAAAAAAAAGGAACTCAGTTAAATGGAAATTTCCGATAAATAATACATAATATTTTAGTAAAATAGGTCTTAATTATTATATGAAATATATTTATTTGACAAATTTCTATTATTTTTTATTAAATAATTGACATGTAATATTGTGTAAGTTTGAGGAGTTCAGCATGTTACTCTGACAAATTTATAAATTGTCCTATGTTGCCATAGTAGCAATACTTACCACATTATATAAATATAATATTATTATCTGTATTCATTATACTGTGGATTAGATGAGTTGTATTAATACTAAAAAATAATGTGTTGTTTATTTGAAATTCAAATTTAATGAGGCATCCTATATTTTTATTTGCTAACTCTGGAACTCTACAATTGCAGCAGAGAGACTGTACATACCACTCCAAATCACATAGCTAATAAAATGTTGAGCTTGGCTTTGAAATTATGTGTGTTAGACTCTTCAAGATCATGTGTTTCTAGTTTATCAGGCTACTAAAAGCAGACACAATGAAACTTAGCAAGAGGTATTGCAAGAAGTTATCTGCTTGCTGTTCTGTAAAAAAGGATTAAAAAAAATGGAAGGATGACTGTCAGTTTTGCCTGCTGAGTCCAACTCCATGCCAACTATGTATGAAGGAAGATACTGGAGATGAAAAGTTCAAATAACATTCTAATGATGGTGGTGATGGACAAGTGTTTTCCCATTCCCCTATTTCGGGCAAGGGTGATATGGGACAGAGGGGGCATAGAAATTTTGGGTTTGCTGGGCAATAGGTGAGGGCATCAATGTAATAAGTGATAAAAGTACATTTTCTGCTAGTTCTAGTAATTATAAAAATATTTTTGATGACATTTACCTTTCTCCAAACTCCACATGGCCACCAGGTACCATGACCCTTCAATCTCAATAGTTCTTTTGAGCTCCCTCACCACCATGGTACCATATGTTCCCCTGAAGTGCTTTTCCCTCTCCATTTCCCCATCCACAATCTCAGTTCAGGCCCTCAGAACTATACTCCCCCATGCCTGCAGTGTTTCCTCGCTTGTTTTCTCACTTTGAACTATTCATCTCCATTTAACTGTCCTGTATGTATATAAATTCACAAGTGTGAAGTCAGCCAAGACAACCTATCCAGTCATATGCTTAACACACCTGTCATTCACAGGTGGGTCTAAGATAAATTTTCATCAATCCGATGTTTAACTCAGATTGTTACTTTTGTTGAAATATCTCTTCTCAGATCTACTCAATAAAAACCTCCTAAATGCCAGGCTAAGTAATAAGTAAAATAGTAAAGATGGATTGGAGTTCGTATTTTAAACACACTGGGATATTCTTCAATTCCACAAAGTATTTTTTCCCTATTTTTTTAAAGAATATGGCCCTCTTGTTCTACCTTCAAGAAATTCCTGTTTTTGGTAGAGACAGCCATAGAGAGTAATTTGCAACCGTAGGAAAGACGGTGTGTGTGTCCAGAGCCATCCAGAAGGACAACTGTGGAGATATGGAATGGTGGGACGAGACTGTGTGCCCTCTCCCCACCTGCCCCCCGCTCCCAGGGCAGCTGCTACTCAGTTCAGGTAACTAGTATCCTCTATTGGCAGAGTATGTCTGATGTTTTCTCATGATCCCATTGACTTTACGCGTTTTTAGGCAAGACTGTCAGAGAAATGATGTGCCTCATATCAGGAGATCCGTGATATCTGTCTCTCTCATTACTTGGTTAAGGTGGTGTCGTCCAACTTTCTCCACTGGAAAGTTATTATTTCCTCCTTTATAATTCATATGTATATTGTTAGGAAACACTTTGAAATGATGCAAATATTTTATTTCTCATCATAATTTTGCACATATAATTTTAGCATCTATTGATTTTTGCCTGCAACATGTTACTATATTGTTTGTTAGAAGGTGGTTTTCTATTTTTATTTTCTCTTCCACATTAGTTTATTGGAATTCTACCAGAAGGAAAGCTGTACCTTCTCTCCCATTTGTTATTTATTCAATTATTTACTTACCATCATGAATTCATATTTATATTATTCTATGGGTTAGAATTCATTATTGCCATCATTTATTTTGTTGCTAAAATTGTCCAAGTTTTGATTATTAGGAGCTCTTGTAAGTTGGCTTCTATGTTGTTTTGACATCCTGCCATCAACTTTTTATTACTTCCTTGCTGTCTGGGACTATAAAATACTCCAGGTTCATCTTGTACTTCCCCTGCCCCAGATCTGCAATCAACCATTTCTCCAGGAGCACTGCTTACTTTTCTTGGGAAAACTGTACTTAGAAACCAAAATCTGGGCCCAATATGTGTGGATTGCTACTCTGTCATTACACAGTTACAACTGTTTCTAGGCCTTGTCAGTGGAGAGATGAAAGAAACATACACACACACACATACACACGTCTCTATCCATTTTAATTTAGATCTGTATCTATATTAATAACCATGAGTTCATACTGATGCCTCTCTAAAGCCAGAAGGTTCATTGCATCTCTCCCTTGTTCTATTTTTGTAACTTCTTTCTCCAACAGTGGAAAAACTGGCTCTCATTATCTATCTACAATATATTTACTTATTTGTTTGGTCCCAGTATACACATTACAGAGTTCCAGAATTGATAGTTGTGCTCTAGAATACATCCTGTACAATGTTTTTTTTTTTTTTTTTTGTCTTGGGTTTTATGGTGTATAATCCAAATACTGTTTTACATGATCACTTTAGAGTAGTTGTTTTAGCCCTCATCCCCCTAAGGTATGGTTGTAGTTACAATTAATTTTGGGTTCCTCCCACATCCTGATTGATATTTACTTGTTTACTTAGTTAGTTGGTTCTGATATATTGCCATAATTAAGGGTTAGAACTATACGAGTTTTAATCAGAAAAATCAATTCCTCCACTCTTTTTACCCTTTCCCATTACTCATTCTTGACACCTGTTCTTACCTATATTATGTATTTTACCAATCTCATTAGTTTCTGGATTTTACTTCTGATATAGTTTTTGAATAAATGAGTAGAAAATGTGTAATTTCTTATACTCCCTTCTTTCTTACATTCTATATGGTCAATAATCTTTTGTACTTTGCCTGTCACTTAATAATATATTCTGTAACTCTTTTATTTTTTTTAAAAAGATTTATTTATTTACTTGAGAGAGACTGCATGCAGGGGTAAGGGGGCAGAGGGAGAGGGAGAGAGAGAATCTCAAGCAGACTCTCTGCCGAGCAAGATCTTGACACAGGGCTGGATCCCACGACCCTGAGATCAGGACCTGAGCTGAAATCAAGAGGCAGATGCTTAACCAACTGAGCCATTCAGGCATCCCTCTGTAACTCTTTTCATATCAATTCCTAAAGATTTTCTTTATTCTTTATTTTATAGCTGCATAATATTTCATCATGTAGATATATCATGCTTTACTTAACCACCTCTCCTATTTATGGGCATTTCATCATTACAAACAATTTGTATTAGATAATTACATACATATGATTTAATATTGTTGTAAAAGCATATCTAGGACTAAAATTTTGATCTTCTAATGGCTGATTCAAATCTGTTTTAAATCAAGTGATGCAACAGAATATAGTTAAGAGTACTCTGAAAACTGAAAAAAGTCATATAAATATATCCAACAAAATAATACTATATTAATAGGGTTATTTTCTTTCTCCAATCTCATTGTAACTGCTTTTCAGACAAGCAGTTCAATTCAATAAAAAGTTGTCCTCAGCTACTTAACCAGATGGCTAATTCTGAAAATTAAATGTTAAAATTCTACATTCCCAATCACACCTTCATTCAATAAGAATGTTCTGATATTTAATGATTTTTAATCAAAAATTAAATCTATTAGTTTTATAGTTTTTAGTCTTTAAAAACCCACTATTATACTAATACTTTCTCTATTTTATTCTTGTAGAGACAGGAGATAGAATTATAAACTGTAGTCCTAATTTGGTTCCTTCCACACCCTAAGTATGGATATCAAAAAAGGTGGGAGGAGAAAAACAAGACTACATGATGTTAGGAGCACCCTTCAGGTTATCTGACACCTATTAGAGGCTTAGGGACTCCTCTCCTTCCTTGTTGGAGCAGTTACGCTCAAGGTTAGCTTCCTTTGGAACTGTGGGTCCTCAGGGCCCTCAGGTCTCCATATCCTAAATAGCTGAAATTTTGAACTGTGAAAAGGATAGTCTACATAGGGTCCACCCCCAGTGCTGCCTCGAATGTGGGTTCAAGGAATCCCTAATGCTGCCCAGGCTAATTCACCAGGAGACTGCCTCGATATTTGGAATCCAGAAACCAGAGAGTATTTGCCTTGTCTGTTGTTTCATCATGGCCTACCTACCATGAAACCACTGCCAGGTCCAACCAAGCCTCAGAAAATCACTGGTGGGAATCTCCAAAGTTTTGGTGAAATGTTTGTCCTGGATTCTGCAAGTTTTGCAGATTCAACTTTGCAAATCTATGCAGCAACAAGAATTTCAGGTCTGCCAAATGGTATTCTGATATGGCTGCAAATATGTGCCTCATCTACTAGCCAATTATGTCTCTAATAATATATATGGCAGAGTCTAATTTGTCTGCAATTTGGTAGGAACTATACTGTTTGGGTCAGGACCAGCTCAGAGTTTTTTGAATTGCATCATAACCTCTTCCTCCATGGTCACAGGAGTCAAATAAAGCTTCAAATCATACGTTGAAAATTATAATATTAAAGTCTTTTTTAAAAATTTACTTAAGCAAGTATAAGGAAAACAAAATTTGTCAAAAACACATAGAATTGGGACGCCTGAGTGGCTCAGCTGTTGAGTGTCTGCCTTCAGCTAGGGCCTGGATCCTGAATCGAGTCCCTCATCGGGCTCCTTGCAGGAAACCTGCTTCTCCCTCTGCCTCTGTCTCTGCCTCTCTCTCTCTGTCTCTGTTTTGAATGAATGAATGAATGAATAAAATCTTTTAAAAAAACAGAGAATGAAAAAAAAAATAAAAAAATAAAAATAAAAAAACAGAGAATGAGTTTCAGGTGATGTTGCTCTTATGTTCTTACCTCCTCGATCTCGGGCAGCTAAACTTTGACCCCTTCTTAATGTGATGTCCAATTGGTACATTCCGGGATCAGCCAAGGGGACATCTGCATTACTGGTTCCAGCGGTATTTATTTTCTGAAAAATAAGAAATATACAAAATATTAAATTTATTGTTTCTTTCCTATTTCTTCCAGTGGGGGACCATATATAGCTTCATTCAACTGGAAGAATTAGTCAATAAAGTGAATCATCCTGTACATTCACATGCCATAACCACCCAGTTCTCTGAAGGTTTTTAAATTCATGAAATTCTTTAGACTCAAAATAAAAACATGGTATTTATGGGAATCCTTATTTTAACTCAGATTCGAGATAACAAATATAATATGAAAAACATTCCCCATGGAGAGCCCCACATAACTCAACTAAGGAAGACTAACATAAGAATAGTGTCTCAGGTAAAAACAAAATCAGTGATGAATGGAGAATAAAGGTATGCAAGAACAGTTGATTTCCATAGAACCGAGCTGAAAATTAAAGTGATTTATTCAGGTAACTGTGTTGGTTCATTTATCTGTACAAAAGGGTCATACTGATGGATTATACTCTTCTATTTCAATCCCAACATAAAATATGATGTAATTATACAGAAATAAATTTTCCCAGCATTTTGACAGTATTTGCAAGAAATAAATACTCAGTGGGGCTAAATTTCTAATGCTGCTTTCTGTAGAATAAAAGTGCACAAGCTATTTCTAGAACTAAAGCTACCCCTGTAGAATATCCTTTGTAATAATACACTATTAATTTATAGGCATTAAGTTAAATAAACACTTGCAAGAGGAATAGCTATAATTAAAACAAAAGAAACAGAGTAAAAATTGTATAGGTGATATTTTATATTTTATACTTTATGCCACATTGAATACAACAGGAAAACTTACCTTTCTTTCCATATTTGAAATGATTTTAAATACCTATAATTTCTCTTCCAATTCAAAAAGAAATATTCTTTTGTTTTGGAATAATAAGCATGGATAAGGTAAAAATTTAGATGCTGGTCTGACTCTTCTAGTTCTACAGTTCATATGAAATACAATTATAAAGCAGTTATTTTTCCATGTTTCAAGACCAAGAAAGAAGCTTTCCTATAGGAGCAATTATCATTTAAAATAAGAAGCAGCACAACTTTGACAGATAACCCACACTCCTCATTTCTCCTCTGGTAACAATAAAAAAAAATTCCAATTCTTTTCCTGGCACCCCTGTTCCTACATGACAGCACTGTTCCCCCAGTGGCTCAGGCTAAAATCAATGACCTTTTTGCTTCCCTCTCCACCACATTCAAAAAGTTGCCAAATCCCATCCACTCCATTTCCACTGCCATCCCAACTCCTGATGGTCTTTCTCTTTTAATTCCTATTACCACTAATTTGGATCAGGCTTTCAAACAATAGAAAAACAAAGGTGAAACGATTGTCTTGCCCTTCCCTCAAATATCACATTGCCCCACTTCCTTGGGGTTACCAATTATAACAACTTAGCATATATCCTTCTACATGTTTGAAGGCCTTATATAAATACATACATATAGGCTTATTTTTCTTTGGTTGAGTTTTCAGTTTTTTTAAAAAGTATTATATGTTGCCTATTGTTTCATAATTTCTTTAAAAGTGTCATGGGCACTTTGCTAATCAATACATACAGATCTAATCTAGTTATTTTTTTTTCAAGGTACATCATTTTCCACAGTGTAGGAGTACTATAATTTCTTCAATTATTTCTCTACTGATGAACATATGAGCTGGTTTTGTACTTGCCACTACAAGGACTTGGGCTTTTATTTCACATATAAGATGAATTTTTCCAAAAAAGTTTAAATAGTTCACAATACTTTTGGAAGTATTTCCCATATTAATGTATTTCCCATATTTCGCTAGTTAGGATAGGATGTTACCAATTTTCAAGTTTGGAGGGCAAAAAATGTTCTCTCCCTCTAATATATATTTCTGGAACTATGGTAGGGTGTCTTGTAACTAGTGTAAATGGCAAGAGTGACAGTTGTTCACTGCACCACACAGAAGATGCCCACTAGGAAAGACAGGAAGCCAATAGTGGTCTTCGAAACAACTCTTCAAAAAACAGTTTGTATGTGGGTCTAGTTAATAAGTAAAATTTAAATTCAAATCTAGCAAGCATCTGTGAAGCACCAAGTATGTTCCAAGCCTTCCATTATGTTCTTGTATATACCTTATTTCAAAATAAGCCCAAGTCATAAATCCTAACTGTAGATAAATTTACCACTTTCAAAAATGGAATAAAATCTATACGAAAGGAGACATTTCCTACCCTCTTCCCCCCGCATTCTCCTCTAGTACTTTGATAGGAATTTTAAAGAAAAGTTTGAAAGTTCAGATGGCTGCATATTTGATAGTTTTCATTGTTCTACACAGTACCTCTTGAAGTTTAAAGTTAATAATTTATAAGGTACCTGGTACATTTTAAGATGTATTATACTATATGGTCGAGTTGAGGTATTTTCATAGGTAATTTTAACTATATTAGGTTTTTCACTTTTGCTGTTTAGGAATTTAACACTCAGTTAAGAGATAACTTCGCTGGACTTATATATTTACTGGCTTTTAAAAGCCTGAATAATATTCCTGTATGTGTGTATGTGTCATATTTTCTTTATCCATTCATCCAATGACAAACATTTAGGTTGTTTCTATATTTTGGCTGTTGTGAATAATGCTGTAATGAACTTGAGAACGTAGATCTCTCTCCAAGATACTGGTTTCATTTCCTTTGAATAAATACCTGCCCTCCCCCCTCTTGTTCTCTATGTCTTCCTACCCAGTCTTCAAGGGTCATTTCATTAGCACTTATATCTTTCTTGTCCATTATCAAATTCTATCTAAAATGTCATATTTGACATTTTAGATCGTAAACTTTTAAAATCAGGGAATAGAGTGTTAAAAAATCAACTGAACACAAATTGTGACAGAGGCAATGAAAAGAGGAAGATGTCTTTAAGGACACATGATCTAGCTGAGTAGACACAAACATGGGGGTAAATAACAAAGTTGGGTATTCATAGGTGGTTTTTTCCCTCTCTTTTTCTGTGCCCATGGATGGCATCTGATCTGTTTTGGCATATTCTGTCATGAGGAATCTAAGTATACCCTTATTATCTTTTCTAATATACAGTGCTGTAGGCTGCCATTACCAATTAATCAAAATTGGCACTTATAATGAAACCTTGTCCACTCAAGAGCTGTAATTAAAGACAGACTGTGCCACAATAGAGTTATTAAGTCATTGGGAGAGCAGGAAAGAAAGACCAATTATGTGAGAAGAATCTGGGGTGGCCTCAGAGAGATGTCAATGGAATAACGTGTGAAAATATTAATAGGACTGTGACAAGTGAAGATTCGGAAAACAGAGGATGGGAAAATCAGTGAGAGCCCAATGGTGAGTATGAGTGGTCCTTCACTGGATAGTGTGAGAAATGAGGTAGAAAGGAAGACTCATATGCAGTAACACCAGGCTGAGGAGAGTTTCAACCTATGGGCAACACGAAATCATTTCAGCTTTTGAAGAGAGAAGCAATATAACCAGGCCTCTTTCAACAAACATTTAGTGCCTATCTGCTTTGGGCTAAGTGCTTAGATTTCAAAAATAATCAAAACCAGGCCTTTTCTCTCCATCAGATAGAAAAGAGAAAAGAGATCCTGTGGATATAGAAGTTATTTAAAGGGCTTTATAATGCTCGAGTTTAAGTCACAAGGGTCTGATCTGATTAGTGGTAATGGAAATAAAAAGTGAATTTAAAGATATTGAGAAGATTCAATCAACTAAATTTGTCAACTGACAAGATGTGAGAGATGAGGGAAATGGATGGATGAGTCACACGGAAGTCTGAGCTGAGCCCCTGAGAGAATGGTGGTGCCAGCAGTGCGAGAGAAGTAAGCTCCAAGCCATCACAGTGGAAACTTCCAAGGATACCTCCAAATCTCTAAAAGAAGTATGTCAAAAAGTTAAGAAGATCTCAAGAGTTTTCTCTTCTCAGGCTCACTAAAGTGGTTCCAAGAAGAAAATTGGTAGGCTGATTACAGAGATACTAGAAATATAATTTTTTACTGTAAAGTATATTTCTAAGAATGTTTAGTAAGTCCCCAAATGTTAAGATGTATTAGGAAAGATATATTTGAAGTGCTAGGTATATAAACAGCTTTAAAACAAACTTTGTCATTTTAAACTTTTTTTTCTTCAAATTTAACATTTATTTAGTGACCATTACAGAAACTTCAAATATATCCTTACCCTTTCTAAACTGTCATGTTCCACACACTTAGTTGCTATGTTTAAACTACTTTATTGAGGTATGATTGATGTGTAAAAAGCTATACATACTTAATATACAATTTGATGAGTTTGAGGATAAACATACATCTGTGAAGCCACCACCACCATCAAGACCACCAACATATCCAGCATCTCCCAAATCTCCCTCCCATCTCTTTTATTATTATCATTTTTTCATTTGTGGTAAGAATAGTTAATGAGACATCTACCCTCTTAGAGAATTTTAAGTATACATTACAGTATTGTTAGCCAAAGGCATTATGCTACATAGCAGATCTCCAGAATTTATTCAACCTGCATAACTGAAACTTTGTACTCTTTTACCATTACCTCCCCTTTTCCCTTCTCCCTTGCCCTGGGCAATCACCATTCTCTGCTTCTATAAGTTTGACTATTTTAGATTCTACGTGTAAATGAGATCACACAGTATTTGTCTTTCTATGTTTGGCTTATTTCACATAGCATAATGTTCTCCAAGTCTATTCATATTTTTGCAAATGGAAAGTTTTCCTTCTTTTTTATTTGAGGTAGAATGTTATTCTATTGGTATGCAAAAAAATAAATTTCCTTTATCTAGTCATCCATCAATAGGCATTTAGCTTGTTTCTAAATCTTGACTATTATGAATATGACAATAAGCATGGGAACGCAAGCTATCTCTTTGAGATCTTGGCTTATATTCCTTTGCATAAATTTCAGAAGTGGGATTTCTGGGTCATATGGAACCACAAAACCCTCAAATAACCAACACAATCTTGAGAAAGAACAAATCTGGATGTATCACACTTTCTGATTTCAAACTATTCTACAAAGCTACAACGATCCAAAGAGTATAGTACTAGCATAAAAAGAGACACGTAAAAAAAAAATAAAAATAAAAAAAATAAAATAAAAAATAAAAAAAAAAAATAAAAAGAGACACGTAAACCAATGGAACAAAATAAAAGTCTCAGAAAGAAACCCATACATCAGAGAAGAAATACACAGTCAACTAACCTTCTGTAAAGGCACCAAGAACACAAAGTGGGGAAAGGATGGCCTCTGTAGTATACGGTGTTGTTAAAACTGGATATCCACATGCAAAAGAATGGAATTAGACCTTTATCTTACAACATATGTGAAAATCAACTCAAAATGGATTAAAGACTTAATTATAAGACCAGAAGTTGTAAAATTCTCAGAAAAAAAATACTCTTCAATATGGATCTTGGCAATGAATTTTTGGATATTACACCAAAAGCACAGGTAATAAAAGCAGAAATTGACCAGTGGAAGGACATCAAATTAAAAAGCTTATGTGGAGCAAAAGAAGCAATCGACAAAATGAAGATAATCTACAGATTGGGAAAAAATGTATAAACCATATACCCGATAAGGGGTTACTATCCAGATTTTATGAGGAACTCCTACATCTCAATGGCAAAAGACACACAAACTGATTAAAAATTGGGAAAAGTCCTGAATAGACAGACATTCCTCCAAAGAAGATATACAAATGTCCAACAAATAGATGAAAAAGTGCTCAACATCCCTATCAGGGAAAAGCTAATTAAAACCACAGTGAGATATCATATAGCTTTTAGGATGGCTGCTCTTTTTTAAAAAAATTTTTATTTATTTTTGATAGTCACAGAGAGAGAGAGAGAGAGAGGCAGAGACATAGGCAGAGGGCTATGCACTGGGAGCCCGACGTGGGATTCGATCCCAGGTCTCCAGGATCGCTCCCTGGGCCAAAGGCAGGCGCTAAACCGCTGCGCCACCCAGGGATCCCTAGGATGGCTACTCTTAAAAAAAAAAAAAAAAAAGATAACGAATGCTGGTGAGAATATGAAGTGGGAATCCTCAGGTGGGAATGTAAAATAAATGCCTCACTCAAAGTCTGAAACTCAGAGTTCTAGACACAGAGGATAAAGGAGGTTTCTGTGACAACACTCAAAGTTTTGGGACTGAAGTCAAAAGGCTGATGCAATGTTTGAAGTTGTATATTTTGAGTAAAAGTCAGAACTTTATCAGGTCACTTCTGAGAAAGTCAGAAAAAGAATGTGGAAGAAAGGGACTCTGAGAATTTGAAAGGAAGCATTTATAAGGATTATGTCAGAGCACATACATCTACTCTACCTGCCACTACTTTTGCAGAAATCTTTTCCTCCACATTCCTGGCTGGCTTGAAGCAGGGCTGTTACCATCAATGATGATGTCAAATTTCCTCATAGCCAACCCTTCTTTCCCTCATTTAAACAGATCAGTGGTTCTCAACCTTGAGGCCTTTGACTAGGCACATAGGAGCTCTGCGGGTGGAATCCAGGCAGCAGTATTTCCTCTTACAGGTCCTCGGATGATTTCAGTATGCAGCCTAGCCAGGCCCATTGTGCTAATTATAAAAACACGTCTTTGAGAAGGCTCACATACTAAGAATTTTCAGACTTTTAAAATGTATATCATGAAACATCTGTCTGCAAAATATGTGGAGGAATCAATTTGAGAGTCCCTGTTACTTTTAGCTCTGCTGCTTAGGAGACCTTTTTACCCAGGAAGAAAGCTTCCACCAGGAGATATAATGGTGCTGAGATGGATTAAAAGTTGAGAGTGACACCTTGCCTTTTTGAGATTCTCATTATAGGCAAAAATAGGGTTATTCTATTAGCTGGGGTGGTTGATCATTATCATCAATAGGAAGTGGAGGTATTGTTGTAGTGTACAGGGAGGGAAAAGAGTGTCTATATTGTAGGAGATTTTCTTGAATGTTCCTAGTACTGCCATGGGCAGTGGATTGTAGATTGGCTCATTCCATACATGTTTCATACACTTAGGCCATGCTCAGTGCAGCTATCAACAAAATCTACTTAAAGTTGAAAACTCATGAAAACTCTTACATTTTCAACTTTTCAAATTTAATAAGCTTGTCAAGGAAATCAAGAGGCATCGTTGAGGATTTCTACTTAGTCATTACCAATTTCTACTTAGTCATCTCTCCTAGTTCTTATGACATTGAAAATATCTGCATGGTGCAAATCTCCGTCATATGGAAATCAAAGATCTTTAAAACTGAAGTCTCAAAACCAGAACTCAAAAGCTGCTGAGGCATCCTAAGTTCAATGACACTCCATGATTCACTTACCATGGCAACATTATGATTAGTTGGAAGTCAACTGACTAAATAACTTTAGAAACTGAAACCACACAGAATGGGGAAAATCCATGGTAGCCAATGGGCATGCTCCACTAGGTATGTCAGTCATAGCAAGTGACTCATCCACAGCCTGCCCTGAAAGAATAGCTTATGCTTGATGTGAACTTAACTTCCCTACCCCTTGTTCCTAACTGATTAGACCTGCAGCTGGCTATCTGAACTGCAGCTGGCTATCTGAACTAAGGGCAGACAATGCCAGACTAGTTAGTGATAGGTTGTTATTAAAAAACGTGTTATTGGGCAAAGGTTGTTTGTATTAAGTTCAAAGAGAAGAAAAAAATTACAAGTGGCTGCTAATGCCAAAGGGTCATGATAGAGACTGGAGAGGCCATGATGGCCGACGTATAACCCAAACCAAGAAACCCATGCTATAACTAAGCAGAAGTAGAAAGCAGGATGCCACCGTGTAGCAGGATGTAGCAACAGACCAACTAAGCAAAGTCAAGTATGACAACGGGTGGGCAGGAAAGTGATTATCTGCGAGTCACTAGTGTTGAGGCACTGAAGGTGCTCTGCGACTTGAGGGCTGGCTGCTCCAGGCTCTGTGCTCTTGGAGGGCTACGGTCTCTGATCCCCTTCTTACCTCCTTTGGCTTTGTTTGAAACAGGTGAAGGAAGTCCTTGGCTCTTACAATGGAACAGGTCAAGAAAAGAAAGGAGCAACAAGAATGAGCAAGAGAAGCATAGAAACAAGAAAGCAGGCAGGTAACATGGGAAATCCATGAGCACTCAGAGCGCAGTACTACAGGAGAAAGTGAGCCACACAGAGAGGCTGCAGGCGAAATTGCCCCATGCCTTGACTTCTCCCTCCCTCTTTCCACGCAGGGTTCACTGAGGTCCACGTACAGATGCCCCTGAGATGCTAGCCCTCCTCCCACAGGTCAAATAAGGTCAGTGCTCTGCAGGTACAAAGTGAAGAAAACTTCATGTTTTTATTAATATTGGCAGCAAGAATTGGGAGAGAAGTCTTATGGTCATGGTACCATATAATTAATCATTCAAACTGAGAGTCAAAGAGGGTGCTCTTAATAGCTAGAGGCACAACCAGGCATTAAAAAAAAATAGTCTCAGAGAAAATAGAATGCGTGTTATACTATTTAACAAGTTAGCTGTGGGCTAACCAGAAAGATATACTACACTAAGCAGAAAAGTCATCACCTGGTCACATCAAAGCTTTACTACGAAGTTGCTTTTAGGACTGAACTATAACTCTGGGTCGAATTCTGGGAATTTGATTTTGCAGTAGTCCAAACCCAACAAAATGGGCCTATAAATACTCAGGCCCACTAAAGGGCAATATTTAACCACTGCTGAAAAAGTACAAAATTCAGTACTCACAGAATGTCTTTTCTGGGACTCCCACAGCACTGATTACTCACCCTTGACTTGTCTGCTAAATTGACTTTTGTGGAGCCTCACTTCATTATTGCAGATAACTTTTTCCACCCACACATACAGTATGTAAAATAACTTAAGCCAAAGGAAAGCAAATAAAATTCTCTTTTCCTAATCTTTATGTACTTGGACCACTCCTTTTTGGAATCAGACCCTGTACCCAACCTTTGTGGTAACCAGATGCAGACTCTGATGATGAGGTGCAGTGTTGAGGTCAGCTATTTAACTTGAGCCCCAGATACTCATCCCCTCTGCACCTTCATTTTCTCTTTAACAGGCAGTAACACATATCTTACAAAGAACTCTTTTGCTCTCTTTCTCAAATAAATAAATAAAATCTTTAAAAAAAAGAAAGTACATCATTGTTAAGGTGACCCTTCTGCTCTCAGTGCTACTGTATTCCTGGATAACTACTACCTCTACTATTTCACCCAAATACTTGTCAGATATGAGAGCATGGTAGATTTTATTTTAACTCTTCTAAACTTTTGTCTCCTGGGGAGTTCCCAAGCATACTTTTCCTTCCCCAAAGAAAATCAAGCTGCATTAAAGCACAGAGTCACCAGCATAGAAACCAACTCCAAGAAGAAAAGATTTGTCAGAAAAAGGCATCATGTACAATAAACAAATTATTGATTTTTTTCTTCCTTGCCATGATACTTTTGCCAATAAATGTTTTAATAAATTGGACCAGTTCTATGATTTCTAAAACTTGAGCAATACCCACAGGAAAACATTTTGTTTCAGAGGACTTGAAATTCTGAGATTCCAACAGAAGCTTTTATGATGAACAAAACTTCTTATAGACCTAAAAGAATATCCCTACTTCTTTTGGAACAATTCTAATAGTTTTCACAGGTGTTTTTTATTTGGGCTTCTTTTTGAGAACTCAACTATTTCTCTCAAAGTTAACTCCAGAAAAAAACAAAGAACCAGAGTAATATTGTACTATTTCTATCAGTATCAATTTTCTGGGAATAGCATATGGATCCTTATAGTAAGATTATATAGGAATCTTTCCAAAAAGTAATAAAAAATAACTCTAGGCAGCATAAACTCAACTTTTTTTTATTTCAACACTTGGTTTTCTTGGGAGAAAAGCATGGAGATGGTAGTTTTTCTGAATGGGAAATTAACAAATTTTAGTAATTAATCTCCAACTGCACACTTCCCCAAACACCCAAAGTTGATTTCATCCTCATTCAGCATTTCCCTTCCTCCCTCACCCATCCCTTCCCTCCCTCTCTCCCTTCCTTCCTTCCTTAACTATTTTTTAATCCCCTCCTGGATGCTCAGCACAGAATTAATGTTATGGAGAACATAGATATTTAATTACAATCTTTGCCTTCAAAGACTACCACTGAAACAGTTTTGCATGTGAAATTTAAATGCCACCGTGGAAAAACAAGACAAAGTATTGCATGACAATAAAAAATCAAGACACTATTTCCTCCTCCAACCTACTTCTTTTCCTTTTTGTTCTGGATGTGGGTTTGAGGCATCATTATGGAATGCCCAGACACCTAAGCTAGAAGACCTGCACCTATTAGTCCTAGACTCCCAGGGTACAACCATGAAATCCTATGAATTACATCTTAAAAATGCTTCTTTGGTCACCTTTTCCACTACTCCAGTCTATGTCTTATCTACTGCACAGGCCAATTGTCATAACCTCCTGCCTGCTCTCAGACTCTGATTTCTTCTGTTCATGGAGTCATTAAAAATCATTCTTACAGAGTATTTTTAATCATATGGGCAAATGCTTAGGAAAAAGCGGTAGAAAGTATGACAAAAAAAGAAAAACACCCCTGCATACAGAATGATAATAATTAGGTTAAATATATCTATGTATTGAAAAAGATACGGGAAGGAAATATGACATGTTAATAGGGGTTATTCCTGTGGATAATGAGACTAAGGGTAATTTTGCTATCTTCCCGTTTTTCAAAAGTTCTCGACTTTTCTACAAATGTATAGTATTACTGTAAAAATACAAAGACTTAAAAATAAAACTAATTTCTGCTGTTTCTACCCTTTGACCAAAGTATTAAGGATACTATGGAACAGAGTTTTATAAACTTGCTTTGATTCAATAAATGCCTCTACATGAGGTAAAAGACACCAATGTGCCATTGCCATTTACATTGCAGATGAAACTCATGTATATTTTATTACTTTTAAACAATCTCATGGCGCTAGGTGCACCAGCGTGCTTGAAGCAGGATCTCACACACTCAACTGTGCAAACAGCAAGGTATTCCCCACAGATATAACCAAGGTACAAAGGTGGAAGTGTCATGGAGTCCAGCACAAAGTGTGCCTCAGTGAATACTGCGACAATTTCATTATTTTCTACCTTTGCAAACACTGGCAGAAGAAGTTAAGAGTTTTCAAGCAACAAAATACATAACACAGTACTGGATTATAACACCAAGTGTAAAATAAATATCCGTGAGGCCATATTGATATAAGCAAATAATTTGAATAAATAATTGAATAAAGAAATAAATGGGAAGGGCTACTTAGGTGGCTCAGTCTTTTCCTTTGGCTCAGGTCATGATCCCAGCGTCCAGAGATCAAGCTCTGCATCCAGCTCTCTGCTCAGTGGGGACCCTGCTTCTCCCTCTTCCTCTGCCCGTCCCCCTCTGTGCACTCTCTCAAATAATTAAATAAAATAATTTAAGAAAAAGAAAGAGGGCAGTCCCGGGGTGCAGCGGTTTAGCGCTGCCTGCAGCCCGGGGTGTGATCCTGGAGACCCGGGATCGAGTCCCGCGTCAGGCTCCCTGCATGGAGCCTGCTTCTCCCTCTTCTCCCTCTGCCTGTGTCTCTGCCTCTCTCTCTCTCTCTCTCTCTGAATAAATAAATAAATAAATCTTAAAAAATAAAAATTAAAAAAAGAAAGAAATGGGGAGAATAGACAAATCTATGGTGCAGAAAAATTCAAAATTATTTATGGCTCCTCAAGTAGTTTGAGCATAACACTCCAGCTCTTCAATGTAGGCTGCATATAGTGGCTTCCAAAAGAGAATGGGGAGAAACCTAACAAACACTACCTCAACCAGGTGATCAAAGTTAAATACAGAGAAGTCATGCTGATAGCATATTTTCATGGTGAGAATGGCACTTTATCTCTGTGGTCTTTTTCCCTAAACACACAACCTCTGCCTAACCATGAGGAAGACACCAGGCAAACCTAAATGGAAGGATATTCTATATCCTATAAAATATTCTATAAAACGTCTGACCAGTATGACTCAAAACTATCAAGGTCATCAAAAACAAGGAATGTCTAAAAAATGGTCACAGCCATAAGCAGCCTTAGGAAACATGAAAACATAAATGAAATGTGGTAACTTGGATGAGATCCTGGAACAGAATATGGACCTTCAGTGAAAACTGAGGGTCTGAATAAAGTATGGATTTTAGCTTATATTAATGTATCAAAATTAGTTCATCTTTTTAGACAGATGTATCATACCACTCAATGTAATATGTAAGCAACAGGGAAAATTGGATATGCGATACATGGAAATAATCTGTTCTATCTTTATAACTTTTCTGTAAATCTAAAATACTCTAAAGTATAAAGTTTTTGAAAGTTTCTATACAGCTAGTTCTTTCATGTAAATAACCTAGTCTCTGGTAGGGGGCAACGATTCTTTTTTTTTTTTAAGATTTTATTTATTTATTCATGAGAGACACAGAGAGAGGCAGAGACACAGGCAGAGGGAGAAGCAGGCTCCATGCAGGGAGCCCGACGTGGGACTTGATCCCAGAACTCCAGGATCACACCCTGGGCTGAGGGCGGGCTCCAAACCGCTGAGCCACCTGGGGATCCCGGGGGCAACTATTCTAATTTGGTTTTTGCTTAGTAAGTATAATGATACACTTCATAGTAAGCATGTTAGTGATAAATTAACCTAACCTATTTCATAAACAAGAAAACAGAATGATGCATAAAGGATATATATTAATTATGTTTAATCAAAATAATTTTGTAGTATGACTGCTATTACCATTTCAACTGCAGGTAACTGAAAAGAATGCTAACAGTGACCATACACTAGGCTAGAAGTCACAAGATTTGGGTTTTACTTCCAACTCCTCTGTAAAACTAGCTTTACTATCTTAGGCATATAACTACCCTCTCTGACCTTCAATTTCTAACCTGTAAAAAAAGGAGGTTGATCTACTTTACTTCCAAATTTCCTGCTCATTTTCAAAGGAAAGAGAACAGATTATAGTCAGATTTTTTTTCTTTAAATTTTTCCTCCATCATCCAATTGCTTAGGTTCTCATCTTACAAAATTAGGGTAAAAATAGTACCTACCTGCTAGAATTGTTGTGAAAATTAAATGAAGTAACATGTATGAAACAGTATCCTGTGTGAAAAATATAGTATTTAGACCCTGCCTTTGTACTCTTAAGAAGATAGTCTGATTACAGATAAGAATATAAACTAAATGGTATGAAAGCTAGATTAGTATCTAGTTGAGACTTTAAGGCATTCACAAAGGAAGCACTTTAAAGGAGAAGTCTGAGCAGTTGTAGAAAGTCACTTGTCAGGGATAAATATGGACATTTCTCAATTTTCACAGATCTTCAGAATCCTTCATCCATGAATAGAAATGCTCTCATCTGAGCACGATTTTGTGAGGAAAGTGCATCATTTGCAATTATTCTTACAGTGGGTGAGAGAGCTATGAGGAGAGGTATGAATAATAAGAAAGACAAGAAATCAAAAATACATTTCTATTTCCTTTTGCAACATGCTTTTATACTTGTTTGTGAGATTTCAAATTCTGAAATGTCACCACAGGACTCTTAATTTTATTTACTTAGCACATAGTCTGTCATAGAGAAAGGTATTTTATGAGGGTTTTCCATATGTAAATAAAATCTATTGGATTAATAAATGTTAAAGCAGGATCTGCCATAGATAAATAGTAGACCTAGAAATTTTCAATAGTGGACTGTAGCAGTGAAGTAAATACAATGAAAAGAGATGCTTAAATTATTCAATTAACTGATATTCTCTAAGTGTTCCAAAGACGTTGTTAGAACAAAGTGAATAACAGCTTAAGTGTTCTCAGTCCTAATTGCAAAAAAGACTTCTTCTAAACTGCCAAAACTTGAGTGATGTCATATGAGTAGATAATGATGCTGGGTGTCACTTTGAATTTTTAAAAACTTCCTCAGAGCATAGCATTAAATTGAAAATCAAAAATGGTCAAATGTTTCTCAGTAATAGGTATTCAGTGCAGGGAGGTTTTGATTTATTACAGAAACATATACTATTCATCTTGGCAAACAGTTGTGTGTGTGTGTATGTGTGTGTTTCCTGAAATCACTCTGCCTCTAATAGAAATTTTAAGAACTTTTTTTTGGTGTAAATGTTCCCTGAGCTCACTAAGGTACACAGATTAACTTCCTGCCTGGGCAGTAGACAACCTGCCCAACAGTGGGTGGTGGTGGGGGCTGGACAACAGTATAATACTACATGTACTGATTACCTTCAAGTGGGCATTTCCACTTTTCTCCTCCCAATATCCCTCACTTTGCTCTTGGTAATCACTGTGGTTGTGGGAAACTAACTTGCTCTTCATCTCAAGAGTGGAGAATGTCACAAAGATTAGGCCAATCCAATGCCCTGACGACAGTGGCTGGTTCAGAGTTAGGAATGCGACCAAAGCTCTTCCAGTCAGGGTAAATCTTTGGTCTTTGGTCTTGGTTGAGAATGCTGGAATAGGCTCAGTCATTCCTCCTGGATGAAAATGAGGAAACATGTAGCTGGCCTGGGAGTGCTGGCAATCATGTTGGGTTCACGAGAGGAATTAAACTGGGATAAAGTGGGATCCCTGGGTGGCGCAGCGGTTTAGTGCCTGCCTTTGGCCCAGGGCACGATCCTGGAGACCCGGGATCGAAACCCACGTCGGGCTCCCAGTGCATGGAGCCTGCTTCTCCCTCTGCCTATGTCTCTGCCTCTCTCTCTCTCTCTCTGACTATCATAAATAAAATAAAAAATTAAAAAATAAATAAATAAACTGGGATAAAGCTGATAATGAGAAAGACTAGGTGGATAGACAGAAATACACTAAATCTCACAACTTGATTAAACCACTGCATTAATCTCTAGGTCTTCCAGTTATATGAGCCAATAAAATTCCCTTTATAATTATAGTCTGTGTGAGTTGTGCTTTTTGTTACTTGCAATCCAGTGTATTTCAACTGGTGACATAGTTAACATCAATGAAGCACAATCATTGTCTCATTTACTGTGCACAAAAACCTAAGCAATAATTACTCTTATTAGCCTAGTAATATGGACATGGAAACTAAAGATTAGAGAAGTTGAATTACTTGCTTCAGCTAGAAAATGCTAGAAATAGGATTCAAACATTTCCAATACCAAAAGCCAATGCTCTCAGCCAGCACATGAATACTTCCTCCCAGATTAAAAATAAAATAAAATAAAAAATGAACTAGACATCTGAAACTACATGGAAATTTTAACGGCTCAGACCCTAATTATGTAAGTTTCCTTAGCTAAAAGTTCATGTCAAAAGAAAAGGGTGGGTTGTGGTTAAAGAAAAAGTATTTTAAATTTCTAATATCAAAGGTTTCTAAATTAGACTTAGAATCTTTCTCCTGGAAGAGATATTTTTCTCTGCCTTCTACTACTCTAAGTAATTTATAGGGCATTTGTTTGCTAGTTTCTAATCAAATCCCTTTGGTGTCATTAGCTAGACTAAATAGCTGGTTGCTATTTTAGGACAGAGGCTTTAGTCAATGTATATACAACTCAGGTGTTTATAATTCGTAAAAAGACAACAACCACACACATTATCTTCATATCAGTTCACGGAGTGTAGAAATCATATATAACTTTCTCCATCTAGAAGGTGCAGAAAAATTATATGGTCTCATTCATGGTCAAAATTCATTTGGTCACATGAAGACATGTGGCTTCATGGGTTGAGATGCAGGGCCTGTTAGGTTTTAAACTGGAAGAGCATTTCAGAAATGACCATTCATTCTACTTAATAAGAAGAAAAAGTCATTCATACTACCAAACGTTTACCCTTCTGAGATAGAAGTGACCTTAACTTCTTTTATATGGTCTCATTCATTTGGGGAATATAAAAAATAGTGAAAGGGAATAAAGGGGAAAGGAGAAAAAATAAGTGGGAAATATCAGGAAGGGAGACAGAACATGAAAGACTCCTAACTCTGGGAAACGAACTAGGGGTGGTGGAAGGGGAGGAGAGCGGGGGTGGGGTGACCGGGTGACAGGTAGTGAGGTGGGCCCTTGACGGGATGAGCACTGGGTGTTATGCTATATGTTGGCAAATTGAACACCAATAAAAAATAAATTTATTTAAAAAGTACTGATTTTAAAAACTAATAACTTAAAACTGCCACACACACACACAAAAAAACCAAATGATCCACAAAACATTCTCCTTTCCTTCTGAAGGTTTTACGATGCTTTGTTATCATTAACCAGTCTTTTACCATTAAACTTAAATGGCCAATTGAAAAAAAAAATAGAAGGTGCAGAAAAAAACTTACCCAAGAAAGTAGAATATATAATTATAAAATTATTTTTAGATTCCAGAGATGAAAATGCACCCCTTCATTTTGCAGAAAAATGTTGTTCGTTTAAGCTCTTACGTCTCCATGCCTTCAGCTAAATCAGACCCATTTGTCATAATTGAAAAGGCTACCTGTGAGCACAGCATCTCACTTTTTAAAATTTAAATTCAACTAGCCAATATATACTACATCATTAGTTTCAGATGTAGTTTTCAATAATTCATCAGCTGCATATAGCACCCAGAGCTCATCACAACACAAGCCCTTCTTAATGCTCGCTTTCCACAAAAGTGTTAGTTCAAATTGCAAAAGCCTGAAGACCTGAAGTATTAGCAAGGGTTCTGAATCTCACTGCTTCATCAACTGAGTTATTAGACCAGCTACTTTTCTTGGTTCACTGCAAGACTTTGAGAGGTTCCCAGTTATGGATAATTGACATACCTATGCTTATTTTCACAGCCAGGTGCCTGTTTTCCAATGCTACTACTCAGAATGACTTTGTTTATACAATCGAATCAAATAGTTATAAGGTCTATTTACAGAGCCAATAAATGCATCACTAAGTGTATCAGACATGCACTATACAAAGGGATGCAAAGAAAGGCATTTGGCACCTTAAGCTGCTTCATATGAAACTTTCAGTTCTGAAAATAAACAAATAGAAATGATATCACATAGTTAGAAAACAGTGGAAAAATCCAGAAATTTGCTCTCCACTTGGTGTCATGGGTTATGGACAGTGAGAGAGAGGAAAGCAAAAATCAGAGTTAAAAAATAACAGCATCACACACGGGATCCCTGGGTGGCGCAGCGGTTTAGTGCCTGCCTCTGGCCCAGGGCGCGATCCTGGAGACCCGGGATCGAATCCCACATTGGGCTCCTGGTGCATGGAGCCTGCTTCTCCCTCTGCTTCCCTCTCTCTCTCTTTCTCTCTCTCTCTCTCTGTGTGACTATCATAAATAAATAAAAATTAAAAAAAAAAAAAACAGCATCACACACCATCCTCTTGGTAAAGACAACCCAGGGCTTACATGTGTAGTTGGGAGCACTGCATGTGGAATTCCCAGGAACATCTCTGTCAGCTGTCATTTCTTTAAAACATATCCACTGACTGTGTACTCCAAATGGAACATAAAAGTAAAAGTAAAAAGTAAAATCTTGCACCTCCCATCCAAACTCTTGCTTCTCCACAATGGTAACCACCATTAATATTTTCTTGAGTATTCTCCAAAAAGAAAAATTGGCACATATCTTTAAAAAATACAGATATAAGAATTAATGTATTGTATGATTATGCACTTTTTTCATATACTAACATCTTGACAGTCTTTTGATATCAGAACATTCAGATCAACCTCGTCCTTCATAAGAAACCAACAGAATTCTATACTGTATGCACTAAAATTTATTTAATCAGGTTTTTATTGATGGATCTTTAGGTTTCTCATTTTTTTCCTCTTTTCTATACTATTACAAACAATGCTGCAATGAAGTTCATCTTATGCACATTGGGGGTGTGTGTGCACATTTATGAGTATTTAATGAGTAAATTTCTACCAATGGAATTGCTAGATAAAAGTGTTGTGTTTTTAATTTTGAGAGATGTTGTCAAATCACCAACCCTCCAAAAATAACCCGCCAAAACTTACATTTCCACCAGTAGCAACTGAGTTTCCCAAACATCGACTCCAAAAGAGATACTATCAGATAATTCTAGTAAGTCAATCTCCTACAGAAGATCACATTTTAAAACATATGGTGCAGAAGCTAAATGAGAAATTTCATTATTTGCTTGCATTTCTCAAAAATTTAAAAATTTAACCTAACTTATAATCTATTTTAGCACGTCTCAAAATTGCCTTCCTCCCCCTCCAAAACTCTCCACCCCACCCCACATGAGACCTATGTCTGTTTCCCATCCCTAACCCTGACTCCCAACCCCTGATCATACACCATTCTACTCAACTCTTTTCCTACTCTGCTCTGCAGTTGTGAAGAGGAAGAAACTGTGTGAAAATGCTGTGAATGCTGGGTGGGAACTCATAAACTCACACCTTCAAGATCGTCTGTTGTACAAATCGTAAAATGTCTGCTGCTCTGACAGGTTAAAAGAGGCACCTCCTTTTGTGTTGCATGCATTTAATTGCTAGTGAGACTGTCTTTCACATCTGTGAGCCATTTATACTTATTTTGGGTGAGCTGTCTGTGCATATCCTGGACACATTTTTATTTTTATGTCGAGCTCTTTTAAATTGGCTGGAATGAACTCTTTGTAAGTGAAGCAAATTAGCAAGGGCCGCATTCTAAAGAACATGGCCTGTGCGCATGGAGCCAGGAACCAGGGAGTAAGTACACCTTTGGAATAATTGACAGAGTATTCTCACCAGCTCTGGTCCTGTCTGCTAAAAACTCTGTATGCCCACGGACTTCCAGCAGAATGTCTTTCTGCCAGAAGCCATTTGTTAGATTTTTCTTGTGCAGTACAACAGAATTTAGTGTTCTGAAGGGGAAAAATTTGGTGGAGGAACCTGGATTTTCAGTCCTTCTCTGCATATAGGTGGGATGATTCTGTGTCCCAGAGAGAGGGCAGGATCCATCCAAGTGCTTTGTATCAGTGATATGAGGGCAAATCATGGAGTGAGGTTCTGGGAGGGCCTGCTCAGGGGGTGAAGTCCAAGTGAGGAAGAAGGTACTCGGGAAAGAAGAATGCAAGCAGTGGTATTAATTTCATTCCACCTGTAGAATTCAGCTAGTGTTCTGCTATGTGCAGCCACAGGAAAAAGAGCAGGATAGATAGCCTGGCTATTTCTGCCTTTCCAGCAGGTGACAGAGAAAGAGCAATTGTGTTCAGGAAAACAGAAAGCATTGTCTTCTCTCTGCAAATGGTGGTGTAGGTGCCACAGGTTGCGATTGTCGACATGCTTCACATCGATCTTGGCATTCTGTACCTGAGCCAGTACATGAATTTCTGTTGCTTTAAGTGACACCCCTTCCATGGGGCTCAGACTCTTCTGGGTTTTAAGTCCACATAGCCAATCACTTATGTGACATCTCTATTTGAATGCCTCCTGGGCAACTCACACTTAACTCATCCAAAATTATCTCTTGATTATCCCATTCGACCTGTCCCCATCCTTCAACTCAGGGAAAGCAGTAACCATCCACCCTGTTGCTCACAGCATCCTTTCCTCTCTTTTCTCTTCAACCTTCCATCAGACCCATCAGCAAGTGTCATGAAGTACACTTTCAAGATGTGTCTTAACTCTGTCTTCTTTCCCAAATCCATCACCACCATGCTCCAGTACATGCCCCATCATCCCTAACCTGAATTTACCCCGTAGCCTTCTAGAATGTTGCACTCATGTCTCCCAAAGCAGCTGAAGTGATCACTAAACATAAAAAATGATGTTACTCTCCTGCCTAAAACTTTTCAGGGGATTTCCAAACACTGAAAACTCCTTATCGTGGCTTACAAAATCTTGTACAATCTCCATCACTAGTTTCTCCAGTGTCATCTCTGGCCCCTCTCTCCCTTCACTATGTGCTAGCCGCACAACCCTGTGTGAGTTGCTTGCCAGGGCTAAGCTCTTGCCCACTAGGAGATTTACACAGGCTGCTATTTTTCCACTGGAAACCTCTTCTCCAGGCTAATTGCATAACTTCCTCTTTCTCATCCTGGAGGTGTCAGCTCGTGTCATCTCAGAGAAACCTACCCTGACCCACCCAATGAAAAAATTCTCTCTCTGCTATTCTTTTTATTGTTGTTGTTTTTAAGATTTATTTATTTGAGCAAGAGAGCACATGAGTGGGAAGGGCAGAGAGAAAAAATCTCAAGCAGACTCCACACTGAGTGTGAAGTCTGACAGAGAACTCGATCTCAGGACCCAGAGATCATGACCTGAACCAAAACCAAGAGTTGGATGCTTAACCTGCCTAATACACTGCACCACCCAGACACCCCTCCATCTGCTATTCTTTACCACAGTAACCTGCTGTGTCTTTTATGAAACTCATCATAATTTAGAAATATTTGTGAATAGATCTGGTTTTAGTGGAATTTATATCTCCGTGAAGTGTACCCTCAGAAGTCTTGCTTTTAGCAGAGTACTTGGCACAGAGATGCTCAATATACTTTTGAGATCTTTTTTTTTATGATAGTCACACACACACAGAGAGAGAGAGGCAGAGACATAGGCAGAGGGAGAAGCAGGCTCCATGCACCGGGAGCCTGACGTGGGATTCGATCCCGGGTCTCCAGGATCGCACCCTGGGCCAAAGGCAGGCGCCAAACTGCTGCGCTACCCAGGGTTCCCTCAATATACTTTTGATGAATGGATGAATGAATGAAGAACGGTTCCTAGAGGTGGTGAAAGTCACTGGGCTAGCATAGTTTAGAAGGCAACAAGTCTCAGCATTTGATGAAGTGTTTCAGGATTTAGTGAAGTGAGGCTTGAGTCACAGTCAACCAGGAGCATCAAAGAGGCTTGTAGTCAGTGCTTGTATATGAGCCAAAAGGGATTTAAAGGCTATGATGGCCTCATCATCAGATATGGAATTTGTATTTAACATGCAAACACACACCTAACATCTGATATACGGTTCATGGTAATTTTTGATATTTAAAGTTCTCAAAATAATATCATGATAAGAATGCTGGTTCTCTAATTTAGAAATAGCATGATATAATGGTTAAGAAGACAACCCTGTGGCCTGCTTGCCTTTGCACCCTGGCTCTGATATTTTCTAGCTGTGGGACCTTGGGCAAGTGGCTTAATCCCTTTATATCATCGTTTTCCTTTCTGTGAAATGTAACATAACAGGTCATGCCTCATCAGGTGGTGAGGGTGTAGGGAGTTAATAATTGCACTGTGCTTATGACAGTGTCAGGGTACACAGTAAATACTATAGGAATGTTAGCTATTAGTGTTATATTTCCAGAAACAGCATTAAAGGTTGTATTTGGAGTGGGTGAACTCTGAGAACATGTCTCCCAGCAATACAGTATTCTGTGGATCCAACCACATGCAGCGATTCATGAAAATTTGCACAGATAGAGATGCTATAATTTCATTGCTATTATTACCTTGAAAAGAATTCATTTGAAAGGCTAATTAGCCACAAATGCAATTCTTTAGAAGATGCACAGAAACCTTGTACGAAGCTATGGTCAACTAAATGAATGTGAAATCTCTATCAGCTCTAACAGCTAATTTCACAATTTGACTCCCCCTCAATACCTCCAGAGAGAGAGAACTCTTAAAAATAACTGTGCCTATTTTATTAATTTTTATCTTGGATGTTATTTCATTATGCTAATAGTATCCCTATTGATCAACTCTGTTCTTTTTCTCAAGCCTTGGGAATAAATGTTTAAATATTCAAGGATGAAAAAATGAATAACTAAGAGTACCAGCATCAATACTATAACACTTTTACTTTACCACATCAAATTATGTTTTGTTTTATTTTATTTTATTTTATTTTATTTGTGTGTGTGTGTACATGTTTAGTTTTACTGGAACAAGGCAACTTGTGCACTTTTAATTTTTTAAAACATTTTTAACATTTTTTGAGGATTCTTGCCCAAAACTGCCCATATCCTAATGGTTACAAACTTTCTAACTCTACTACTCCCTCCAGTACATTAGAGGGGGGAAAAAAATCTCATAATCTCCAAATCCCCAACAATAAAACAATGTTGGAAACTGCCATAAAAACACAAGTGAAAAAAATCTTTTCTAAGAGCCACAGGACTATAAATTCAGGAAGGACAAAAAATTTTAAATGAATCAAACTCCTCAATTTATATACACTAAATGTATAGCTTTTTTTTTTAAATGTTACTCTTACTTCATTTGAATGGTTTTAAAAAATAATCATGGCAAAGAAAATCAGGGTTTTTGGCTTAATCCTGAGTTAAAAATATTAAGAATTTTCCCACAATGCATATGGTTTCCTATATACAATAGATGATTTTATATACAATTTAAAATCCAATACATTATGAATTTATGATTCAGAAGTACCCTTAAATATTTTTAAGCAGTAGAAACACACATGATAGTTACAGGTGGAAATAATACCCTCAAAGTGTTCTATATTATTATCCCACAGACATACCATAGAGGTCTCAGATTATTAACAAAGCATCAAAAAATGTTTTGTATATTAAAAGTATGTTTTTGGGAGTGGGAAAGAATAACAGCTTTCCCTTTGGTTTAAAATACTCAACAGCCTGAAGTCATAGGCCTGAAAAGGTAGCAGTCTCTGGAGGAGTTAGAATTGCAGAGAAATCCAGCGTGGAAGCACACCTGTGCTTTCCACTCATTCCCCCCCTCTCCAAACGCTCTGCCAGGCGAGGCTCAGGTTCCCACTTTATTTATTTATTTATTTATTTATTTATTTATTTATTTATTTAAATAAATTTACTTTATAATGGTGTTCAATTTGTCAACATACAGAATAACACCCAGTGCTCATCCCGTCAAGTGCCCACCTCAGTGCCTGCCACCCAGTCACCTCCGCCCCCGTCCACCTCCCCTTCCACCACCCCTAGTTCGTTTCCCAGAGTTAGGAGTCTTTCATGTTCTGTCTCCCTTCCTGATATTTCCCACTTATTTTTTCTCCTTTCCCCTTTATTCCCTTTCACTATTTTTTTATATTCCCCAAATGAATGAGACCATATAAAAGAAGTTAAGGTCACTTCTATCTCAGAAGGGTAAACGTTTGGTAGTATGAACGACTTTTTCTTCTTATTAAGTAGAATGAATGGTCATTTCTGAAATGCTCTTCCAGTTTAAAACCTAACAGGCCCTGCATCTCAACCCATGAAGCTACAAGTCCCGGGGGAGATTGGACGGTAACATGTGCAATGCACTAGCCTGTGTCCCTGTAAGCAGGAAGCATGGAGGGTGTGAGCAGTCTGCCATCCGGCCATCGGTGTCACCACGGAGTTGATTGTAGTTCTCTTTGTACCATTGATTATAATCACAACTGTGTCCCTTTTGCTATTGAAAGCTCATTGGAGGCTTTTCATTAACACCTTATTCCTGTGAACACATTTGGGGCACAGCGTATTGTCCTCCAGCTGTGGGGGTGGAAAGTCACAAGTGGGGAGCAAGAAGAGGGCACATATTCTCTCTGACTTTTCAGGCACCCAGGCTTGTCCTGCATGAAATTGCAGGTGAGCCCAACCTTCTGTGTCTGCAGGCATACTTCTCCCATGGACCACACACCACTTGACACCGTGGGCCTCCTATGGCGATGCCACTGTCTCCATCTTCCCAGCCCTGGCTGAAATTCTGGACCAGGAGGCAAACATGGCATCTGGGGCCCAAGTTGTCACAACAATAGTATTGACCCCCTCCAGGAGAGCATCAGATCCCTTGGGGGGGGGGGGCAGCCACTTCAGGAGGGTAGGTTCCATCAGAAGGTATCTTTGTTCCAGGACTTTCCAGAGACATTTCCCTCTTGTCCATCATCAATCTTCTTTGTGTCTGTGTGAGAATCTTGGCCTCCTCTGTGGTGACAGGAATGTTCATCTTTTGATCTGGGTAAGCATATTTGCAGATTCGCTTATATACATCTAATTTCTGGCCTTTGGTGTTCAGCTTGAGTTCTTGGCACCAGGCCCGCAGGATGTCTTGGTGAAGCAAGTTGGCTGGTGGCTGTTTAGAAGGTAATGGAGGAACTGGGATTTTCTTCTGAATTCTTACTCTTGTACTCTTGCCTTGTGCCATCTTTTCTGAACAGGAAGCTTCATCTTCTTTCACAGATCTTTTCCATTTGGTCCTACTTGCTGAGGTTCCCGGTAACTTTGGTTCACCAGAAGCCTTGTTTTCTTAGGTTTCTTCTGATACAGGTTGGGATTGGCCAACCAGATAGTCTTCCCTCGACTTCGTGGAGTTTTTTCTGCCTTTTGCTTTCTCCATATCCAAAGAGAAGTCAAGGTTGACAAAAAGAAAAGTCTTACTCCTGAAATGGCCCCGGGCCCAAAATTGCTCCTTTCTGCACTTTTAACATTTAAAACCAAGCAAAATCTTTCCAGTGAAACAACAACAAATTTTAAGAATAAGCAGGAGCAAAATTACGATAGACAATGTCAATTCCAAATAAAATCCTACAGGCTCTGTTGATTTCCCCATCAAGTGGCAGTATTCAAGGGAGAGGAGGATTTTAAAGGAATGATTAGGTGTTCAGCAGACAGGGTCACATTGCAGAAGTCCTCCTGACCATCCCTATCCTAACGGCCTCTCTCCTTGATTCCTCCTCTCCCTGAGGAAAGGAGTTTGTTTCCCTCCACTCTGTGCAATGTCAATATCTCCCTTTAGTACTCTCTCACTACATTTTAACTCTTGATCACACATATCTATTTACCCCACTACACTATCAATTTTAGATACAAGGACCAGGACTGACTTCTCTTTGCAGGTACCTTGATGAAGCTTAATCAGATTGATTTGAATTTCATAAAAGACTATAATCATGTTTAATATTTGACACTAATGCAGTATTTCAAATGGCATTCCTGCTGAGAGATAAGCTCTTTGAGGCCAATAATTTCTATCTATTTGGTTCAGTCTACTATGTATCTAGAACAGTATATGACACGATGGGCATTCAATATATCTTAAGGGAGGGAAGAGAGGAAATACCTATAACCTAAAGTACTAGGTTTATGGTTCACGGCATACAGAATAGGCCTAAGAATTAACCAGAGGCCACAACAACTATATGGAAGTAGGTGATGAGACCATTTGTTTTTCTCGTGCACTAGTCTCCATGTCAATTTGTAGATCATCTGTGAACGTGAATACAGTCCAGCACTGAGATATGCATAGGTTATATAAGAATTCAAATTTACGAAGTGTCTCATTTAATACTCTTTTCATGGGTTAATTTATACAGTGCTTGGTTTATTCCCAAGACTAGTTTGGATTTCCAAGGTCTTAAAAATAAATAAGTACCAGCTTGGCATGAGGCCACCATGATGCTGTCTTTGCAGGTATGTAATTGGCACAGGTTGTCTGAAGTTGTCTAGACTGAAAACTCAGGATGTGCTTATTGAAAGCAGAGATTAACTTGTGCACCATGTTCCATTTGTTGGGGACTCTTCAAAATTTTTACTTTCCTATTGATTGTGTGAAGAGAACTTTAAAAATCAGTATCAATTGGCACCAACTAGAGAGATATTTTAATTCTTTGGAAAGATGCCTCATGTGACTGCAAAGTAACACTTGACCAGTACCACTATGGCCTCTGTGACATCTCTCCTTCCTAGTGCCTCATATACCTCTGGTTAAATGTGCCACGAGGCATTATTATGTGGGGACCATGGTATTATGTGGTTTGTTCTCTACAAACAATGAATGTTTCTCCTTGGCATGGAAAATTTGTCCTTTGAAAGTCAAGTCCTGGGAGGCCATTTGGTTCCCTAAGCACCAAACTGGTAGCATATGATATGTCATAACTGGTTGGCTGCTCTCAAAATATTATGTCACTCTATTAGTAAAAATTAGGAAATTTAGAAATGTTCCCATTTTAATAAAAACTAGTTGTTTTTGATTCAATAATTTAGTGTAAGTTTCAAAGAATAAAGAAAAGGCTATCACTGTTGTGTTCTCTCTTCCTATGAAAACACTATACCTCCATAAAATTAACAGTTGTGGTGTTTTAGTAGACTGACATTGAATCAGGGAATTCATATAATTATTTTTGAGGAATAGGACTTCGGAATACCAAACAGCCTGCCCACCCTCTCTTCCTTTTTCTCCCATCTCCTACCTCTCTCTCATAGCCTTGCATCCATCCATCAGGGAGTGAATACACAAAAATAGATTAAGACATGGCTCCCACCCATTAGGAAACACAAATTTAGTGTTACATTTAATGTAATGAGATATTAACCAGAAGGTTATTAAATTACATAATATATTCAAAAGAAGCTTTCTGATAATGTCTGCATATAAAATATGTTAAGTACAGGGAGCTCATCATACGTGTGCTTGAATAACACAAATGGACGAACAAAACTGTAGCATAATTGCTTTTCATCTCTTTCCAACAGAATACAATTTACTGGGTTTTTAAAATTAGATTATTTAGGAGCCAGAGTATGAGTAATTTACTGATGTACTTTTAATCTTTGTCTGCTATTAGTTGTGATTGCTACCATAAAGATGGCAAAGAAGTATAATGTATAGTTTACATAAAACTTTTTACATGAAAAGTACTATTTTGAATGACTTAATATTTACTAGAATTTGCACCCTATCAAAGAAAAGACACAAATCATTATAATGACAAATCCTTTGTCCCTGGGATTAATTTCATAAAGAATTTAAGTTCACTGTTGTCATGCTGAGAACCCCAAGTAATGATGACAAATACTGTTAGAGATTCTAGTCAGAATGTCACTTATCTCCCCTGAGGGAAGATGAGAAGCTACTAAAATAGATAAAACCTTGTCAGAGATAAGAGTTCACCACTGCCCAAAACACATATTAAGGTCTCACTTACTAAGCAACTATGGTAACACCAAAGGAATCCTTAGGAATGATCCAAATACTAGATTCCCTGGTCTGAAGACCTGAAGCACATGAGTGCTCCGTGGCTGCTCACTAAATGACTAGCGGGTCGAATTCAGTTTCCACAGTTGAAAAGATTATTCATTGTAACAGGATATAATAACTAATAGAATTCTGCAATTGGATCCACCATTAGCAAAGGGCAGGAGATGTGGAGAGAGGAAGAGTGACAAAGAATCAACGTTACCATCTTCCTTTCAGAAAAGAAAGAGAAAATCAAATTTTATAGCAAAGAGCTCTTGATGGTGGCTGCTTGAGTCTACTTCCAAAGAACCTCAGTCTCGTCTTCAGAAAAGAGATGTGTATAGCTAGGAAGTTGCACTAATGGAAAATCCTTCCGTGTCTTGGAACAGTGAATTCTAAAAGGCATCAGTGGCAAAGCTTCCTTGTGTTGGCATCAGCCATTTTGTTCTCACAAATCTAAATTCTTTAATGGCATCATCTTTAATTAAACAGTGATGCATCTGAATCCCCAGTCCTATTTTCCTCATCAAACTCAAGTGTGAGGAGTTCACAATGCTGAAGCTGAACATTAGTTCATTTCTCTGCAAAACAACAACAAAATGCCAGCAAGGCACTTCTGAGTTAGCACTTCTCATTAAGTTTCTTAATACTTGCCTCCTATGGAGCAATGCTCAAGGAAAAACAACTTCACAGTTGGATGCCAAAACTCTTTTGAGGAGGTCTGAATTACTGCCCACTGATAAGAACAAAGTTTGTTGAAGCAGAAACCTCAGATGAACGAATCAAAATCTGGGATAGCATAAAGGCTACAAAATTATTCTAAAGTAGTTGAAATCAGTGAAATGATACCAAGTGAGAAAGAGAAAGAAGGCATAAAATTGCAGCCAGAGACACAAAAACTAAAAAGGCTGACATGCAGAAGAGTAGTCAGGAAAGTACTGACCTCACAGGAAAGTGGCAAGCTCTTCTGCTGTAGGGGCTACCCCAAGACAGGCCACTTTGTCATACTGACTATTTTAAATAAAAATTACTTAAAAAAAAAAGTTACTTATGAGATAGCCCATGCAGACAGCCTGAGACACCTCCCCCACCCCCAACTTCCTGAAAGCAGGAAAGAAGCCTCCCCTATAAAAGGTACCCTCGAGCTCAAGGTAAAGAAACATCCTTATCACCACAGAATGTAGAGCTGAGGAGGCTATATAAACAAGCCTTGTTCTTTTTTAATAATTTACTACCCCAGCCCAAACTCTGTCTAGAATTCCTTATTAATTAAACCTCCCAAAGTTAAATGTTCTTTGGTCAATCCCTCAAAGATTTATTGTCTTGTTGTCTAAAAAGTATGTATAAAAACTGCCTGCCTTGGTCATTTCCGTAGGTCTCAATTTAATTATTGGGCCCCTGTGTGCCCATAATAAAACTTTGGGGTTTTTTTTTCTACCTGCTAATGTGTCTCAGGTAAATCTAATACTTAGTCCAGCTGAAGACCTTGAAGGTTAGAAAAGAATTTTTCCTTCCCTTTACTGTATTTAAATAGTTCCCTTGGTGAAAAGAAATTTCTCACCTCACTTATCATCCCTGTATATTATTTTCAACAATTCATTCGTCATTACCTAATCATGTTGTTCTTTACCAAAATGCACAAAGATGCTATTTTCAAATTAATCAAATAGGCACTAGTGCTAGGACTTGGTAGAGCAAAAGAACCCAGAAGAATAAACCTTCCTTCACTTTATCCCACCTGAAAATGGATAAGATAGCTTAGCCATGACTGCCAGGTTAAAAAAAAAAACAAAAAACAAAAAAACTCCCTTAGCACCCAATCTTCTCTCTTTTTTTTTTTTTTTCCAATCTTCTCTCTTAAGTCACACAGATCAAAACCCAATTAAATATAGTAGAAAAAGAGAATATTTGAGCTCAAAGTAAACATTTGAAAAACATCTTCACTGTTTCTTCTTAAGACTTTCAGAGGGATGGAGGACAGACAGGGGCCCAGAGGACTCTTATCTCCATCCCCACAAAGACGTCAGGCAGCCATCGAGAGGTTGTGGCAGCCCTTATGCCACCGAAGTAACAACTGTTCCATAGCACTAGGATTAAATTCTCCTTTTATAGCTGAAGAAGACATAAGTCATACGACATGAAGGCAAGTGCCAGATTTAGAACAACAGGGTGCCCAATGAAATTGGATTTTCAGATAAATAAATAATTCTCCAGTATAAGCAAATTCTGTGTAACATTTGGAAAACACTTATGCTGAAATATAAATATATATATAATTTGTTGTTCATCTGAAATTCTAATTTTATTGGGATTCTTGTGTTTTATCTGACAACCCTACTTCCTGTGGTAGGGTGGACCTCTAATCCAATATGACCAGTGTCCTTATTAAAAAGGAGAATTTGAATACAGACACATACACACCGGGGGAACACCATGTGCAGATTGGAGATACTCAGTCACAAGCCAAGGAACTATCAGAAGCTATGAGAAAAGCCTAAATAGATCCTTCCCTTGTGCCTATAGAAGGAGCATGGCTCTGCTTAACACCGTGATCTTCAATTTCCAGCCTTTACGCTGTGAGACAATACATTTCTATGATTTAAACCGCTCATTTTGTGGTAAGCTGTTAGGGCAGCCCTTGGAAACTAATATGTACACAAAATCAGCATTCTATTGTTCTTTTTCTTTCTTCCTTTCCTTTTTCCTTGCCTTTCCTCTTTTTCCTTTCCTTTCCTTTCCTCTCCTTTCCTTTCCTTTCCTTTCCTCTCCTTTCTCTTTTCTTTTCTTTTCTTTTCTTTTCTTTTCTTTTCTTTTCTTTTCTTTTCTTTTCCTTTTCTTTCTCTTTGGCTACAGGAACTGAATTCTGGGCTAACTGGTTTGGTCAAAGCATGCCTTATACCCCAGTCCTATCCAAACTCATCCCAGGCCTGAAGCATTGCATATATTCAGTACTTGAGATTCTCAAAAACTGGGGTCCTATAGAATCTCCAATCACTTAGAAAGTACAGACCAGCTCATAAATTTAAATACCCTATATTTATATATTTATATTATGTCAATCCTGTTAACAGTAAATCTCTCCACTTGCTGAGATGACCACTTACTGCCTAACTCAGGACGTCTCTGGAAGCACTTCCTTAATCACCAGAACTTCCTCCTTACTTAGGTTATCAGACATGTGATCTCTCCAGCTCTCTGTTCTATGAAAGTTCATCTATGAGCTAGTCTCACCTATCTCCTATCCTTGACCAAGTGGCCTGTTACACTTTAAGAGGATATATAATACAATATACATTTGAGAAACATGTTTATACACATATCAAAAGAGCACAAATTGAAAGATAAAGAGGAAACTCCCAAAGAATAACCTAGAAGCAATGCATTTATGTGTAATACTGATTAAGTTTTGTCTGAAAATTTGGCAAAGTCAATATTATGATGTTTTGAAATATAATTCAGCACTTTCTGGGTCAGTCTTAATATCAAGTTAGATTACTTTCAAATATTTTAAATAGGTATTTCTCAAAATGTGGTCCACTAAGCCTCCATTGGCTTGTTACCTTGGCAATGTCCTGGGTTCTACCTTAGAGCTAATGAGTCATTCAGACTCTTAAAGGATGGGACCCAAGGATTTATCCAGAGAAATTTCTATGCATATTAACTGTGAGATTTGAAATAGTTAAAAGTATTTTGGTGGTTGGCTTAAACTCCAAACATTCTGCTATCCCTTCTTTTCTACATTCTTACAAATTGGATTCTTGTTTTCCAGTATTCAATGAAAGAATTATAATCTTACAATCTAAAGCTGTCATCCTAAAGCTCCTCTAAATGTCCTCTGCTTCCAGTTGCAGCAGGGCATGGGGGGCTCCAGACCCAAGGACTGTGGCTTTCAGGGATCAAGTGAGTAATAAACAAAGAAAGTGCTATTCCATGTGTTTGCTTAGAGGCCCCAGGTTAAATTTATGATACAGAGCTATAAAAGTTTTAATGTGTGATTTCTAAGCACAAAATATTTCACTAAGCTTGTTTTATGAAAGACTGGGTGGCAGTACAGTTGAACCAACTCCACTATTAGGAGAACATCCTGAGTATTTAAAATTCAATTCTGGCCATGCAACATTTAAATAAAAAGAAACTAATGTCTCAACAGGGAAAAGTACTTTACAGCTTTCTTCACCACAGAAAGTTACTACAGAAAGTAAAATGTCACAAAGAAATACCTGCAATCCTAAAATAATTCTACTTATTATTCAAAAAGCAATAGATTTATTTTTAGGCACAAAACAGTGTTTATAAATGCTCTATATTTTTACATGTAAATCAGGGAAATAAAATAATACTTGGGAGAACTGCAGACCAATGTTCAAAATGATGAAATTATTTCCAGATATTAGCAACAGCATATAAAGCATGAGCTCTTTTCATGGGTTTAAAGAAGCCTATCTTCACCCCCCTTTACATCAGAAATGACAAGCTTCTCAGTCCTTATAAAATCACACACTCCAAAGTAGACATTAATTCAAGATGCTGTTGAGCTCATGGTGGGCTGTTCATGTGTGAATATAAACCTATGACTACACATAAATCCAGAGCCTCAGGGCATTTTGGAGTAGGAGTGAGGATTATGAATGTCATCACCTAGTCTCTCCTCTCCTGCTTCTCTGATCCTACTGTGCACTGGAATCGCTGGCGCCTCCTCAAAATGCAGTTGGGGATTCCATGGTTGGAGTTCTCATGACATTTACACTTTGAAAATCAAAGCTCTAACCTGTATTCTTTGTTTCAGAAAGAAAAGGAGGAGCCAACGAACTAAAGGAAACTCAAAAAGAAGGAAAGTGAGTTTGAGATGAGTACCTACTAGTTACTGAACAGAGGGTGGTGGACTTTGATTCAACACAAATCACAACACAATCCTTTCTGGCTGGTGGCATGCCCAAGGGTGGCCCCCACAACTCAACAGACAGGGGAGCACTCAAGGAGATAGTCAACCACTCACAAAGTGTTTGAAGCTGCAAAGCAGGACCTTGAAACAAAGATTGAGGGAAACTACTCCACAGTAATAATAAGATTGAATTTAAGACTGAAAAAGACATTAGACAATGGGTAAAAATCAACTGCCTTCTATGGCCATGATTATATGCTCCAAATCTGCCCTACTGTGAGAATCATCTGGACCCTTTGGTAAAGCTTTCAGGCTCCATGCTGACCTGCTGAATCATCCACAGTTGATTCTGGTCATTCTGCTAATCTCAAAGTCCAGAAAATATGTGGATTTTATTTTGTTTTGCTCTTAGGAAGTTGGAATATTTAAAGCTTAAAGTAATCTTATTCTGCTCCAACATGCACAAGGCATAAGACATAATAGATGAGAACCATAAGTCTCCTAATGCTCCAGGGGCCCGTCCAAGATCACCATTAGTTTTAGTAGAGGGAGGACTTGTTTGCAGGTTTCCAGAAGCCAAACTCAATACATCATAACTATAAAATTAAGTAAAATCATTCTAAAACAGAGAATTGCCATGAGATTGCCATGAGGAAGATTATCTTCCTGGGATTTTTTTTTTTTTAAAGAACAAATCATGATTCAATTTAGTAATCATTTATCTCCTTTGTGCAGCAGACAGTGCCAGATCCTGCAGAAGATATAAGGGACAAAACAAAAATCCTTCCAGTTCTTCTTTGCAGCTCTGAGTACTAGGTATCACCCATTTGACAAATGTGAGTCTCTGAGTCTCTCTAGTAAGTCTACGTCTGCATTGTTCATGACACATTGCTTCACATGGCTTCCAATTCCAGCACTGGGGTCTGTATGCTTGCATCTCGCTTTGATGATAATAATTCCTATCTTGGTAGCCTTGCTCTTGTCAGTTCTCTGAGGAAGTACCCCGAATACTGCTTCTCTGCTCTACAGCTTCCATTAAAAGGAGGCAACTCCCTCATCCTTCCTTGCCTCCTTCCAAAGACTGACCTCAAAGACATAACAGTGAGCCTGAAAAACAAGTTACAGGAAAATCTGTAGTATGATGATCTCATTAATACACTAGATTTTACTTATGGACACACATACCTACTTATGTAGAAAGATGAAAAGAGAATTGAAAGAATAGATTCATGGCCACAAGGGGCTTCTAATTTTATCTATAATATTTTACTTCTTGGGGAAAAACAAAACTGGAAATGAATATCACAAAATATTGTTAACATCTGTTAATTACAAAGACTGGAAACATAGATGCTTGTTATTCTCTGTATTTTCTGTACTTTTGAAAATGTCTTTTAAAAAAAAGAATAAAATATCTTCAACAGGTGTTGTTGAAGTTAAAAGATACTCGACTGGGCAGTAAAAACCATTTAAGAAAAGTTCTTTTCTTTTCGAAAACTGATTCTGTGATGTGATGTGAGGGGGGAAATGAATCATTTGGCAACATAGAGGCCAGCAGGAATAACTTAGCTGTTGTGAGTTAGAATTAGTACCTAATGTATTAGATATAATTTACCAAAAAAACTTATCAGATTGCAGGCTATACAAGTCACTTAGAAGTAAGAGAGGCATTGAACAGAAATGTATACAACTAATAAATATATACACTTAGAAACTTGAGACAGTCTCTTAGAAGATAATAACTATTTTGTTTAGCAGATAACTCCCAAACTTTTTGAAAATTTGGGACACAGGCTCAAATTGCAAACATTTCCAAATTTCATCTTCATATATACCTTTAGGTGGCCCTTGCTGACCCCATCCCCAAATTTTTCTTGAGAACAGTCAATACATTGATGAGTGGCGCTCTCTGGAGCTCTCTCTAGTTCACACTGGGCTTGGTTTTGGTTTCCCTTTCAACTACTGGAGCACCAATGAGCAGCAGAATATCAAAATGAAGAATGGGAAGCAAAGGTAGAGATCATCAAACCTAGATCATCTCCTCTGAATAACATTTATCGTACATCTCCATTTCACGGGACTTAGTTCGATGAGTTGAAGCTTGTTTACAATAAACGAATAACTTTATTTCTGTTAACTGGGTTTGTTTTAATTAAATCACAGGAAAAAAAAAAAACAGGCTTCTCAAGATAAATCAGTGTTCAGATAGAAATCATTTTCAACCCAGCAATTTTTACAGCCTTTGGTTTGCTATTCATATTCTAATAGAATAAATTAGCTGAGGCTTCAGCTCTTTTCTTTTATTCTATTAAAGCCCTTCCAAATAATTCAAACACATAAATTATGTATAGCTGATTCTTAGAAAACAGTAGAATTTAATGTAATGTCACAGTGTTAAAGAAGAAATAATGAAGGAGAAATACATTCCTGCTTTATTCTTAACTATGCATAGTTCAGATTTTACTTTTAAGGATTTTTATGAAGCATAAAACACTAAACTTACTGTATTTTCACATTCCTGTAGTTTTGCTAATCTCATGAGTCAAGGCCAATACTAAGAGAAAGAATCGAATGTGAAGGAAAAACAGTGAGCAAATAATTGAATTCTTGGCCTGGATCTGTACCATATACTCTGTGTATGACCTGAGGCAACTCAATCTTTCTGGTCCCTTTTGTCTCTAATAAAATAAGGCTTTTAAGACCTCCTTTGCCTACCTTAACAACTGTTATGAGGTTCAAAAGAAATACTATATGGGCAAGTACTTTATTAAGCCTTATACAGACTTAAAATAAGCTACTCCAACATGAATTTAAATAAAAATAAATGAAAGGGATAAAATATTTCCATGTAGGGAAAATTGTAGGGCTTTTCTCTTCCTTCCTCATGCTGCTTATTGTCGCAGGGTGTCCTGCTACTTGGGACAATTTGTTCCTGTGTGTCTTATCTCAGAGATAAGTCCAAACAGGGTGATCAGGAGACACTTGACTTTCTTTGACACTCTCTTCTGAAAAGGCCCATAGTTCCTTGACCCTGGTGCTGGTCCACTGGACAGTGTCTACAGCTCCCATCCTAGTCCCTTGTGTCTCAGTCCACCCTCCTCATTAGGACCCAGGGGCTCAGAAGATGCCCTTCGATTACGGTGATAGGCATACACATTTGACCACTAAGATTGTTCTCTGAAATCTTGCAGAAATCTCAACTGAATCCAATTTGTACATAGAGTTTTATTACTGGAGCCTTATCCCCAGAAGATCATAGTGAAGACAGAGGAGAGGAGACTACAGAAGAGGAGATCTACAGTGTGGCTAGAGCAGTTATGGGAGAGGGAGAGGGGGAGGGTAAGCATAATAAAGACACTTTTTCATTTCCAGTCAGCTTTCTTTTATCACTTGGAATAAAATTTCTCACATTTTTTCAAAAGGCGGGGAGAGGGAACTTGAGAGACGGTCTTATTCTGTGAGGCCAAGACAGAGGGAAACCCTGGTCAGATAAGACAAATTAAGGGCAGTGGAAAAGGAAATAGGTGGCCTAACCGTGGGATCCCAGGTGGGACAGAAAAAAAGGGGTTAGTTTAGAAATAAGGAGCATGTTTTGCAGGTCACAGGTGCTAAGCCCCTAGCTATTCTCTGCTTATTCTCACCCCACCCTCCAGCTCCATGTTCTCTTTAGCACCCCAGCCTCTAGAGCATCAGTCACACTCCTCTCCCCTGTCTCATCCCTGTCTCTTTGGAATATCTACTTCCAGACTCCTGAAGGTGGAGGGGCATCTAATCTGCCTGCAACTCAAGGGAAGTGAAGTGAAAATGCCATCCCTGTGTTAGCAGGGCATCTCTGGCATCCTGGATGATTAGTTCCTAATGAACGGTTAAAACCTCACCAGTTAATTATTGGTGGGTTAAACAGACTTGTGGAAGTTGGTCATTATTCATAAGATTATTTCTGTTGGAATATGAACCCTAACTTCTAATAAACAACCTTACAGAGCATAATTTACTCCTAAATTCAAGAAGGCTAAAAAAGTAAAAAAATTAAAAAATTAAAAAAATAAAAATTAAAAAAAAAATAAATGGCCATATCTGCAGGTCTACCAAAGCTTATGAATAAAGAAAGGACCAATATGAATCTTTTTCTTTCTTTGTAATAATTAAAAATCATTGCTCCCTGTTGGTAGTTGATGACCCTATCTAAATTGATTTTTTTCTATGTAGAATTCCAGATGACATATTAAAACAGATTTTAAAGAAGAATCTACTCTTAAATCTATATTTGTTTCCACACTCTTAATTCCCAGCAAAAGGTCATCAGGCTTCTGTTAACCCTTCTCATTGTCTGGCAACTCATTAGGCAAATGGCAGGTACACGCTGGTCATGTAAGATGGTTGACATGGACATAGCCACATTAACTCTGTGCCATCTTTGTCTTTCCCTTTGTGCCAAAGTCAGAAAAAGAAAAAACCAGAAAATCAGGGGCTGAATGCATATAAACAGGGAATAACTATTGAGGGAAGACATAAATCAAGAAAAAACACAGTAATTGAAAAGGGAAGTTTTTAAAATCGAGGTGGGTTTAAAAAATGATATTGATAAGTGATTCCTCTGGCTCCCTTTCTCCTTCCAATGCATGTCCAAAGTACCTCCATAGCCATTTTCACAAACCCTCTTCAAGGTTGTTTTTAATAACATTTATTGAGGGGCACCTGGATGGCTCAGGGGTTGAGTGTCTGCCTTTGGCTCAGGTCTTGATTCTGAGGTCCTGGGATCAAGTTTCGCATCAGGTCCCCTGCAGGGAGTCTGCTTCTCCCTCTGCCTATGTCTCTGTCTCTCTCTGTGTCTCTCATGAATAAATAAATAAAATCTAAAAAAAAATTATTTAGTGCTCTTCTTTGTGGAAGACATGATTTGGTGCTTGGCACCCACTGTTTCATCTGAAACACATGACAGCACCAGGAGGCAGTTTTATGGCAATTATCATTTGGCACATAAGGACACTGAGTCACACAGAGGTGAACATGTCTCAGGTTGGACAACTGCAAATGAGGGGCCGCGAGTAGAGCTTCAACGGCAGACAGACTCCAGAGCCTATGTGGTTCCTCAATGCACTAACACTGTTTCCTGAGGAAGAACATGAGATTTACAGAGGTTATGTTACTTCCTGCAGCTAGTGGGCAGCCACTTCAGACTAAAAATGGCAAGTAAAGCAATCAGTGGACATGAGACTTGGATTTAAGAATAACTATTTCCCTTAGTTTGATCACTGAATGGGATTTGGTCACAGCATTGATTCAATATTATTTAATTCTTCATAATAATTGACTAAGAATTAACTAATTGACTTCATAATTATAGACTAAAACCTCATCCAGCAAGATTTTAGAGAATCCATGCCTTTATGATTTTTATTGAAGAGAATATATTTTGATGAAAAAATCTAGGTACTAGAAAACCCATCATAGTTAATGTCTCGATGTTTTCCAACCAGATAGCTCATCATAAGTAGAAATGATAGTAAAGCAAAACTGAGGGCAGTTTGTATAGGAAGAGCTACAAGTGACAGACATAATCAACTAAAAATGACACCATTGTTGTTCTGACTTTCAACTCTTGGTTGGTAGCCATCTCTTGGTTGGTAGTATATTTATCTTTAGCCTCAGAGCAACATCCAGTCCAGCTGAAATCACAAGAAAAAGAGCTTCACAGTTTCCCTCCCCCCTTCCCATGCTCAGACTCAGCTTCCTTTACAGAAGGTGAGAAAACCTACAAGCAGTCCGAGATTAAGAGTCTGGTATTTTGATCTCATCCAAGAGTCCCCTCAGCAGAAGATGGGCCAAAAGAACTGAACAGCCCCCACAGATTCTCTGGCATCTGCATTATTTAATTTCAGAAATTACAAATTCCCTCAAAGCCAGAAAAATCCACCCACATGCAAATAATTCCAGTATGCACCGTAAATGATGATGACTGTCAAGACAATGTTATCTTATTATTTCTGGGTCCAGGAATTGATCTTTTAAAAAAGAACTTCCCTTGCATAATTTTAAAACAAGTCTTCCCAACATTTATAAGAAACGAGCTCTCCTGCAGATGAAGAAAGATGTGTGTCAAGATGTGTTATCTTGTGGAATACAACTGCACTGGGAAAGCCAATCCTCTCACCCTCAACACCTGACATCAGGGATCTTTACAATCCCTTTAAATAGGGACAGAAATTTAAATTTCTGTCTCTATTCCTACTTCTTTGAACTTGCTCTGCCTGTGAAATCTGTTTTTATGATAGCAAATTCATCAGTAGTACCATAATGGCCATTAATTCTTTTAAAGAAAATCTAAGCTGCAGGATTCCCAACTCCTCTGTCCAAATCAAAAGATTATATACATTAGCACAGAAGTTAATTCCAGAAGCAACCTCACTTTTGGAGACAGGACACAAGGAAACATTCATTTAATCTGTATTTTCAAGAGAAAATAAAAAAGAATTTTCTTTGAAAAGCGCTCACTCATAACCACTTCATTTTTTTTGTCATAGGATGTTACCCCTATAGCCTTCTAAATTGTAATCCACAAAAGGTTGTTATCTTGGCCCAATTATAAAAAGGTAAATGGCTCCAAAGTCAACCTACCCTAGACATTCCCAGTTTCCAGGGGAGACAAGGAGTTGGAGGTGCAAAGAAGACTGCTAACCACGAAACATCACAGTAGATCAAACTGTGTGAACATCTACTTTCATAAATGCTTCATATTCAAACCACAACACATGTCTTAAGGTCCAACTTTTGGGAAGTGAGAGACTCCTAACAGCTCTTTACACATACATGCATCCTACACACTCCAGGGTCAATAAAATACCACACTACAAATGGGATTGACAGTGAAGCAAAATTGATTCCAGTTTTTATAAGAATAGCTAGCTGCAACAGCCCAACATAACTAAAAATGACATTAGTGATACACTAATATTAATACTTGGGACTTAGAGTGGTTTTATGGGTGAAGCATCTGCCATTGCCTCAGGTCTTGGACCGAGCCCTAGGTAGGGCTCCCTGCTCAGTGAGGAGCCTGCTTCTCCCTCTTCCTCTACTGCTCCCCTTGCTTGTGCACTCTCTCTCCCCAGATCAAGTAAATAAATAAGATCCTTTTTTTTTTTTAAAAAAAAAAAAACAAGAATACTAATACTCATTCCAGAAATCTGTGAAGACTCTATGTATGTACACAGAAGGAGCTACACAATGCTCCCAGTTGTGATGTTAATAGCTGGACTTCTTGGGATTATGCTAGTTTTGTATCTTCAGAATCTGGTAACATAATAACACGTTAATTTTATTAACAAATACCAAACTTTGGTTTCCCTTAATAACTCATGTAGTGGGTTACTAGTAAATACCCTATATATATATATATATATATATATATATATATATATATATATACAAAAAAAATGAATGTTACTTGACTCTAAGAATAAAAACAATGAAAAAAAAAGAAAAAAAAAAAAAGAATAAAAACAATGGTCTGATATTTTGGATAAGTTCTTTGTCCATGAGGAGAATGTTCAGGGGGTATCAGGGGTTCTTTAGACTCTACTTGGAGAAACTCTGAGGTAGGATCATATACAAAGGCCCATAGGTGTACCAATATGACATATAACAATGAAGAATGGAACCACCCAGGGAACTTCCCTTTAAAATACAACAAGACATTTTAAACCAACAGGCAACCACCTTATAAGAAGATGAAATTTTATAGAGTTAATAAAGTTGAGTGAAAAATTCAATAATTTTATTAATGGGTAGAGATGATGAAGCAGAGTATGACCATTTTAGAAAAGATTTTGACAGTAGCCATTTGAATAGCTGATCAATGAAGAGTTATATTTTCCAATCCTAATCCAACTCATCTTGCATAATGTCTCTAAACACAGTACCATTTTTCTACTCAAAAATCTTTAATACTAAAAAAAAATAAAAAAAAAATCTTTAATACTTCTGCATTATCTACAAAGTATTGCCAATTCATTTGGAATTTATATAAAATGGACTTAGATCTGGAAATATTATCTATTAAAATGAATTGAAAAAGAACTAGAAAATGTGGACATTACTAAAACTATTTAAGAAATGTTATCAATAATTAAAATCTTCCTATATCTAAGAAATCATTTCAGGGTTATACATTAATCCAGATTATAAGAAAATAATCAGTTATTTATTGGAGGTCAATACGTTAATAACAGAATCTAACAAGAGGATTATAAGAAAGGAAAAAATACTGGTCAATTTCACTCATAAACATCTATGCAAAAATTTCAAACAAGGGGTGCCCGGGTAGCTCAGTTGGTTAAGCATTTTCCTTCACCTCCTGTCATGAACCCAGGACCTGGGATTGAGTCCCACATCAGGCTCCCTGCACGGTGGGGAAACTGCTTCTTCGTCTCCTTCTCCCCTGCTTGTGCTCTCTCTCATATAAATAAATAAAATCCTTAAAAAAATTCCAAACAAAATATTAGCAAACTAAATACAGCAATATGTATAAAGGATAAAATATTATGATCAATATGGGTTTAGCTCATGAACTTGAAGGTGTATTGCCATAAGAAAATTACAATATAATTCACTGATTAGTATATTAAAGGCAAAACTCACCCAATCACCTCAAAAGATATAGGAAAAGCATTTGATAAAATGTTATATCTTTTATTTATTTTTGGTGGGGAGGGGCAAAGGGAGAGGAAGAGAGAGAATCTTAAGCAGGCTCCATGCCCAGTACTGAGCCTGATATAGGGCTTGATCTCACAATCCTGAGATCACTACTTGATTCAAAATCAAGAGTCTGATGCTTAACTAACTGAGCCAGGTGCCCCAATACCTATTAATTTTTAAGACAATCATAGCAAGTCAGCAATAGAAGAAAACTCTCAATCTCATAAATAGAAGAAAACTCTCTTAATCTCATAAATCTCATAATTAACAAATATCATTGTACTTCATGGTAAAACATGAAATCTTCCCCTTTGAGATCAAGAAAAAGACAGGATGCTCACTATCATTACTCAACACTTTACTAGAGGGACTAACCAGAGCAGTAAAGGTGAAAACAAAATATAAAATATATGATTTAGAAGGAAGAAATAAACTCCTTGATTGTCTCTATAGTCTATTGTTTCTACAGCAAATTCAAAAGCATGTGCAAATAAATATTAATGATTTGTTGAAAAATAGTTACACAAAAATAAGATATATTTACTATTAAGCTTCAAAATATACTTACATGTATTTTCAAACATTTTACATCTGTGCTTTATTAGAATAAAGTTTAAACAATTTCTTAGCCTCGATTTTAAAAAAATCATCTTTAATTTACTCTTTCAATAAGTTCTTTTATGACAGAGAAGAAGGTAATTACTCTGTTCTATTAATTTTATTAACATTCTATTGAACTCAAATTAAAATGAACTATATGGTCAGCATGAGCAGAAAATGAACTGAGTCACGTTTGAATGTAAGTTTCTCAAAGACAGAGAGAAGGTCTTGGGCAGGTTCGCTGTAAGAAAAATCCAATCAGAGAAAATGGATTTAATGTACAGCAAAGAGAAAGAGAGACAGAGAATATGTTGATAGAAGAAGGAAAATACTTCATTCTCAGGGACAGTAAATATAGGAATTAGGCCATGATTATTTTTTAAAAGGAGGTAATAAGAAGAGAAAACAAAACAAAAAACCAGGGGGGCTAGTCTAACATGTCAATAGCCCTGGTGGTAGGTGGTGGCAATTCCACAGGCCCTTGCAGATTTAGGGGGTTAATCTTCTATAGTGTCCAGCACTCTGGGGACACGGGGTGAGTGGCAGGTGAGTAGTAAATATTTCAAACCTTCAACTGGTAGATCAGCTGGAAGCTGTTTTTTACTTAGTACACTTCCATTTCCTTGGCTGTTCCCAGCAGCTTTCTGGGTGTCAGTTTGCATTACTATGGTTTTCACAACTGGGTCAAAAAATACAGCGTCCATGCCTAATTAAACACCGAGCTACCGTCCTTTGGCAGTCATTCCTATGCAGAAATTTATGTTGACTGTTTTTTGTGTGTCCTGTCCGATCTTACCACGCGGGCTCTGCAACAAGAAGTATAAAAATTTTACATAATATTTGCATGTCAGAACATGATTTAATCTCAATAGTAGCATTTTCCAGCTACTAAAGCAAATGAGACTTAGGAGGCCATGAGAGACTAGCAGGGAACTTTTCTTTTTTCTTTTTTTTCCCCCCTGAGAGAAACTGTGAAACAACAGAACAATCTGTGCTACATACATAATTAAAACAGATGTTCTCAATCTTAATTTTCATAGCTAATTTTGACAGCCAAAGAAATGCACTTGTCTTTTGTATAGTCACCTATTTTCTCTCAAATGTGTCCTATTTCATCGCCCACTGGGATTGCTCAGAAAGAGAGGGGTGATGTGATGGAAGGTATTCAGGCAACAGCAAGAGCTCTGCTATATCCTTGATAGGTCAGTGGACGGCAATAGCTATAACAGAAATTGACCATAAAATCATTTAAAGTCCACCGAGTCTGAGCATTTTTATGCACCAACGTTGCAGATCATAGTTTTCACTGGCTTTGCGTTCTATCTTCCATGATAGAACCCCAGAAACCACAAAGACAGGAGAGAACTGTCTTCCCGTTCTTTGTGGTGGCGTTTGTCATTTTCACACCCATGTCAAGACACTGTCTGATTGGCACCTAAATTCTCTTCTTGCACATCTGCCAACACCAGATCCGTGAAAGGTCTACTAGGCTGCAGTCATGAGCCAGCTCTGTGCTCATGACACCCCAAATCCAAGCTCTGCTTCTTCCCTGAGGATGGGATGGTGCTGGAACAACCCGATGGAGGCACTCCTGCTCACTGATGCCTCCTGACCACAAAGCCTGCTGTGGTCAGGAGGTCACGCTCTGTGGCGGGTGTACTCCAATCCTACAGCACAGACCAGGGAATACCTACAGGGAGCTCCAAACCCCACAGCATCCACAGTGACTCTGGCACAAGACTCCAGCTATGTTTAAGGCAGGGCCATCAAGAGCATGTGGCTTCACGCAGCATGTGGATTCATGTAACATTAGGTCCCTCCCACCCCCCACCCCCATGCAGGAGTGATGCACAAGTAGGTACCACAAAGTCTAAGGGGCAAATAAAGCTCATTCTGATCTGAACGATGGACTGCATTGGAGGGGTGCGGCCTGGTTCAGGTGCTTTGAGGGGATGGAGGGGAACATACATCTCTCACTGGGAAGACGGTACTGTCTTGGTTCAGGGAAGTTCCATAGGGTTGGGGTTGCAGGAGATAGGCCCACTTCCAAGGACAGGAGGCAAGGAATCAGAAACAAGTCGAATGGACTGGAACACAGAGTAAGGGAGGGAAGGGTACTCGACTCTGCATAGAAATGTTGAACAAAGCAGGTTTGTGAGGAACTTCACACACACAGAGCATGCCCAGTGAAAGTATAGGCCAGAAAGGCTGTGGGGTCTTGTGGCTCCACAGAAAACCTAAGGTTTACCAACCATTCACCAAACCCAAAGCTGAAGGCAGCAGAGGCAGCCCAGCCCAGGGCTCCACGGCACTGTCTGCTCTGCATTCATAGGTCAGGAAACAGAATGCTGAATCTTCTGAATCATGCTGGAACCAAATACCATGCTGGGTACTTTACAGAGGTTTTCCCTAATCCTCGCAAACTTTCACATGACAGGGAAACCAAAATTAATTCTACATATCACTAGTCTCAGCTTAAAAGTCACTTTCTCAGAGTAGACTTCCCTGAGCCCATTATCTAAATTAACTTTCCCTATTATACTCTCTATTATCTTCTCCTTCATCTAATGTCACTCAGTACAGCTTATAATTTGATATTCATGAGAGTGATTAAAGCTCCTTGTTAGCATACATTGTTTCATTTTATCTGCTAACTGTGTCCCCACAGTTTCTGGCATACGGGCTCTCAGAAAATATTTTTGCACCTCTGAACACATGGAAAGGAATGCACTAAAGCATTCACGAATAGCGTGTGCGCTCCAGAGGCCCTTGTGGGTCCCAAGTCTCACTCTATGGACTTGTGGCCACTGCACAGACTGATGTATCTAAAAGAATAATCAGATCGAAAAATCTAAAATTCATCATCATGTAAATGAGATTGTCCTAAATAAAATTTAAAATTTAAGCAATGACTAGGTTTTTACTAAAAATCTGGCAATGATATGAGAGATGAATTTTAGTATTTTAGTCCTCCACTCTATTTCCAAGAAAAAAGAATAGAAATATGCACGTGTGAAAGTCCGTCTACTTGCACTTGTTTACCCCATTTCTGTTAGGAAAATTGTTAAGAGAGATTTCGATAGGTCCATGAGAAAAATAAGCCTTCCTTTAGAGTAAATGTGTTTAACTGACATTCAGGCTTCTTTATTATTGGATTTTCTCAGAGACACTAATGTGAGACTATTCATCACAGTTCTCTTCTGTGTGTGCGGGTACGGGGGACCCTTGGGGAGGGCTGGCATATTAATATAGCATATGGTTCTCGAGGCACCAAAGGACTCCATTCCCCTCTCCACACATAGAACAGAGTTTGTCAAGTTGCTCTTGTGTTTGGGTAAAATCAGTATCAAGAAGCATTTGGTCAGTTCTGCAGTACATTAAATCCTACCTTCCTAACCCTAGTTGGATAAATCCTGAACAAAACAAATTATCCAAAGGCTGAGAATATATAAACAAGAGCTTGTGAACAAGAGTCCCATCAATCACTCTACTGTTGAATTTACCCTTCAGGGTATAGGTTTTTTCAATTTTTTCCCAAGACTGTCTCATATGAACTGATTGCTCCACAGACCACTAGATGAGAATATGCTTGCAGTATAAGAACTTGAAAGGGTCTGGGCACTGATGAGGTAGGTGGAAATACTGGCAGCACCAGGGGGTCCACATTTGACTCCACACCTGACCTATGTTAACTAGCTCCAGGGAAGGAGCTAGTTATTTGTCTTTTTAGGAGCAGGAGACTGAAGCCCAGAGATGCCAAATAATGTTCTCAAGGTCACATCATATGTGGTGGGGTCTGGATTTGAACCCAGGTCTTCTAGCTTCACCTGTTTTCATGGGTTGTACTGAGAGACTCTTTCTCAAGGCTTGTTCCCCGTGCCCTTTCTGCCCCCTCGGAATAGCTTGTCACACTACTCCCCGCCAACCGGGTCACACCACAGCTCACAAAGGCCTTCTCTGATCATATCCAATCCTGCTGTACAGCTGGGCCAACATCCTCTTCAAGGAGTTCCCCAGACCACACACCAGGGGGCCTCTTAATTCTCTCCTAGCCTTGGCAGAGAAGGACCAACCCACACCATAGAGCTTGCCAAAGTTGTTTTTAGGAGTTTTGGTTGTTCAGCAGAATCTCAGCTTCCTCACCTCATCCGTTTTCTCTTTATCCAGACTCATGGCTTGACTTTCCTCTGCTGCTCAGGCGTGGTTGAGAGCCTTTGACTCAGGACTAAGGGCCATTCATGGGTGTACTTTGCCATTATTATGCTCTAATACCTCCCAAATGCCCCACCTCCTCAACCTCACCAAGTAGAAAGGGGGGAAGTGGCTAAAGGCAGCCCTGGCTAGATTCACAGTGCACATATTCCGTGAGTTCTCCAACAAATATCCTTCATTCACCTCTGTCTCCCCAAATGATTATTCTACTCAGAAGGTTTCTCCAAGTGGCCTCTTGGTCCTAGGACAGCTCTGCCAGTAGATCAGGGTCTCTCTCTGGTGTTTTCTCAACAGGGAGGTGCTAAGTGGCACAGAACGTCTGATTGCAAAGTTATGGAAGAAGCAGCCAGGGCAGTGAATTGGGAGCACTCTGGACATGATACAAGGTAGCAAAGTGAGAGGCTGAAGAGGAGGAGTAATGAATGAACCAGGGCTCATGTGCACCCCTTCAGTGTTCCCTGCCATGACTGTTGGTCTCATCAAGTCAGAAACCTGGACACTTCTTCTCACTCACCCTTATGGCCAGCCACCAAACACCAGACAGAACAGATCTACACCCAATCTGGGGCACCCATACTCTCTATTCCACTCCCATATTACTGCCTTTGTTTCTCTAGCTGTATTTTGCCCAGACTGATGTAAAAGCCTCCAAATGGGTTTCTCTGACTTTTAAGTCATCCCTCTCAAAGCTTCAGAATTCCAATTCCAATTCCCTCAAGATACTTTTTTGGTGCCTCGAGTTTTCTCACCTTGCGGTGAACACTGCAATCACTTGAGTGTTTTTTCCAGATTTACATTCTTAAACTCTACCCATAATTTCATCAATAAGAATCACTTGGGCATAGGACCTGGGTACATACAGTTTTTTTTCAGATTCTTGGTGAATCTGGTGCACCATCCAGTTGAAAAAGAACTGCCCTATAAGCTGAAGGCCAAGCTCTGCAGTGTGGCATTGAAAGACCTTTATGAGCTGACTTGCTTTGACTTGCCTCATCAGCCATTCACCTCTATCCACCTTAGACTCCAAAAATACTGTTTTTTGTCTTTTTAAACCAGCTTTCTAAATTGGTATGTTGAGCCATGCCTCTGTGCCTGTGCTCTTACCACCTGGAAAATGACAACACATCCTTCTAGATCCAGCTTAAGGAATTGTTCTGTGAAATCTAACCCACCTCCTGCTTCAGAGTTTCATCACTCCCACCTTGAGCTTCCATTGTTTCTTGAAAAAACCAGTTCAGAAATACAGTAGTTTAGATGGTTCTGACATTATTCAATGAGGTAAAAGTCAAATTACTCTTAAAAATTCCTTAAATAATTCATAAAGTAAACAGTTTGCTTTAAAAAACAGTAATATGTGTATATATGTATACACACATGCAGAGACTATTAATTATGCAGTACTGCTGTTTAAACACTAGTTATACTCAATAGGGAGCTCACATGGATTTGTAGGGACAGAGACCCCAAGGGAACAGTAAATTCATTGTCCCAATCTACCTTCCCTTTAGGACTTTCAGTCACCAAGGGGAATATTTCATCTGTGTTTCTCAAGAGTGTTCCACGATAGGAGTAGGTAATATTTTTGAGAATAGGCTTATTTGAGAAATATCAGGTGAGAGCATATTGAACAAATCCCCCTTTTAAAACTTTTAAAGTGCCTGTCTTTTGCCTCCAGTGTGAATATGCAAAAGGAGTGCACAATATTTCACATTTCCCAAAGTTATTTGATTACAGACTGTCATTTTCATAGAACTAGCATTCCAAAGAATACTCTGGAAAAAAATCTGCCTTCCTCATTCCTCACTGCAGTTGCAAATGAGAAGCCAAATGAGACATGATTGTTCTGGTTCTTATCCAAAAAGAAGAGGGCAGAGCACATTACCTGGCATGGCCTGCATCTGGGCCATTTCCTAAAGGGGCCTCACACCTGGAGATGTGCCTGCCACCTGAGTGCTGGTGCCTGGGTGTGGCGCTCAGCTCCCCAGCCGCCACCAAGAGAGAGGCAGTGAGGCTGGCACTTCCAGTGCATTACTCACTTTAAGGACAAAAGTGTAGTTATTAGAACAGTTCTTAGTAATTGTGGCCACTTATTTGGTAAAATGATTAAAATAAATATGTTGTTTATGAAAACAATTTGCATTTATGAAGTTGTCAGTTTGATGTAGGCATTCATTTTGAAGATCTGGAACACTGGAGGTGTGTAAAAGTACAACTTAGATGTGCAAAAGTGGTTTCATGTGAACCTATCTCCGTCATTACAAGTGCATCTGCAGTGTCAAGAGAGTCAAGATAAACTCTCAGGTGTCAGGAAAAGCTTCTATTATAGACTCTGTGGTTAAAATACACCCTTCCAAAAAATATGGCAAAAAAAATTGCTTAATAGTCAAAAAGAAATTAGGCCAAATTTAAATTGATTTATGCTGTGCACAACTAGCATTTTAATTTGAAGTGCAAACCCAATGTACTATTTGAAGACTAAATTCGGGTCGTGATGCTCTCATTGACTCATGCAGTAAAAAGATCGCAGAGTTGCATGTTAGGAACCCCATGCCCAGCTGGGCTCTGTCGGGAGCTGGATGTAGATATAACCTTGGAAAAGTCATTTACTTTGCCTGTGCCATAATATTTTTCATTTGCAAAAAGAGACAGTTGAGCTAGATGATCTCTAAGGCACTTTCAATTACAAAATTTTATGAACATAAATGATGTTTTTGCTCAGATAGAGAGAGAAATCATGGGAATTTTATAGGTGGTACACTTTGGCTCACTGACCTATACTTTTTGAATAAAACTGATGCTTAGTTTTAACTTTCTCCTTATGTGCTGTTTAAAAAAATATAATTAGAATAGTAAAATATAATAGTAATCTTTTATGAAAATATACAAAAATAATAGACACAGTGAGAAAGAGTTCAAGATATGGTGAGGAAAGTATTGTTATGCAGCAGACCTTAGTTGATTCCTGAAAAAAAAAATAACTTAGTGTCTGATATGTTAAAAAAAAAAACATCCAAATGGTGACTCTGCCCTTTGTTGTAAAGCACCTGTCACATAAGAGCCAAAGAACAGGACTGCTTTTCCAATAAATTTATTTCCATTGTCTAAAACTTACATATTCTGACCCTAAAAGTTGTGTATGATCAAGTGTTTGTACAGGAAAATTTTCTGTTCTTTTCTCCTTGGGAAAGTTTGAAACAATGATCACTTTAATACCTTCTCCTAAAAATAACTATAAGTCATATTTCTGTCGACATCAGTGGCTTCCTGGTAATAATCTGCATACTTCTGGGTTGCAATGTACTTTTCAAAAACTTCTGAACATTAATATTTCGTGTAGTTTATCAAATATTTAAAAGAGGTAATAAAGCTACAGTTCTTATGTCTGCTGTATTCATGATTTTTGTAGCAATATACACACTTTGAGTATACATTTGCCATGAGGCATTAATTCATTCATCTCTCCCCCCACATATCTATTTATAGCATGAACATTTCTCAAACTCTAGGCTTGAATTTAGCAGAAATTTTTCAGCCACTTTGGCTAGATAAACGTGGAAGTAATTGTTTCAGAACTGAGTTGAAAATAAAAAGCAACCACTGATTTGAAAATGAAAAAGAAAGAAAAGAATCCTACCCAAAAATAATTCCCACTCTTTGGGAAACAAGCGAGGCATAGAGGATGAATCCTTTATTTGAGGCATGTTAAAACTAAAGCCCAGACTGTACAGTATAGAATTCAGGTCTGCTGTGGCCAGGGTAATGCTTTCCACTGATTTTTGACTTGAAGCATGCTATTTCCAAGGTAGGAAAATCACCACGAGAAACAGCGACCCATAGGAAACAATTGCACTTCAAATAACACAAGGCACCTGTTCACCAAGGAATAGAATTTCCTCAAATAGTGAACATATGCTGTTGTGTTTAGGACCAGGAAAAAGAAAGGCCAGCCAATTATTTGTGTGTGTGTGTGTGTGTGTGTGTGTGTGTGTACTAATTGGGATTTTTTCTTTGTGTGTATGTGCATGTTTCATTTTTAATCATTCCTCTGGGCCAAGGCCAAATGTGCAATTTTCCCAATAGAGTTGCTCCCATTGTCTAAAACTTTATATTTTGTGTTTGATCAAATGTTTTTACAGGATAGTTTTTGCTGTGTTTTTCCCCCTTGGAAAACTTCAAACAATAATCACCTTAATACCCTCTTTTGAAATCTGCAGCATTCCCTAACCTAACCCTTTAGTCACTATCCTCATTTTGGAAACCATCCCTCACAATGACTGGTTGATACCAAATAAATTTTGGTTCCCAGACTTTTTAGTTTGAGCTCTCCAATGAAATTTTGTGGAAAAAAACAAGGCTTCTCTTCTAAGATTGAAAGAAATAGATATTTTTATAAAAAAGCATTTAAAATGATTTTTAAAAATCCCTTTCTCTTTAATTCTGTCTCAATTGTTTTGCATTTTGCATTTTATTTTTCATAATAAATCCTAAAATAGTCAAACTTTGATAATTCCCATTCATTTAGGTATTCAAATTATTTTGATCTTTTGATTTTACCTAATCTCTCTCTGCATACGTATAATGCATATAAATTATATATGTATATCTGCATACATTTAGGTTTTGAATCAAGAGAGTAAAGCAATGATGCTTCCTATGTGTTATTAAAGAAACTCCAATACAAAACAGTGGGAAAGACTTGTGGCAAGAAATGACTTCCGGCTCTATTAGTTTCACACTGAAAATTATCAGATGATGAAATAGGAGATTAATTGAGCTAAACTCTTTCACACCTTATACTTCATTCCTTTGTACCCACATGCTCAGGGAGAGTCTGGTCCCAATCCAGTCTCAACTACATGAGTCATGACTCAGAGCAGATCTGGAGAAGTCCCAGTACATCCCTACCATCCATCCATCCATCCATCCATCCATCCATCCATCTATCCATCCATCCATCCATCCATCCATCCATCCATCCATCCATTCAACTTGCCAGAAAGCCTTACTGAGAGTCTACCATGTATTAGTCATCATGCTAACACTAAGGGTACACAATTTGTGAAGAAAGTCCTTGTATAGAAAACCTGAAGACACATGAAGGTTTGAAAATTACCCAAGAATTCCAAGCATAACTTGTGGAGTCTCTGGAGAAAGCAGATCAAAATGTACCCAGTTGTACAATAGACCTAAACTTCTACTATTCATTTAATGTGTTCTTTCCCCAAATAATACCTTTCATAAGGAAATGTTTAGGGAGTGTACAGAGAAAAGGAGATGGGAGATTAATCTTCCCTCAAAACACAAAAATTTCCACAAGATTTTCTGGGACTGTATAAGTTGATTACGTGCACATTGAAAACTGTCTCAAAAGAAGGAAATCTTTTCATATTGCCAAAGACTAGGATCATGTAGGAGAACTCACCATTATGTTTGCTCATTCCAGACACATTTTGCATTGTTATTAGTCTCATCTTATATGAATTCCTGAGTTAATTTAATATATTTCTAGTTCATAAAGGCCTGGATTTCATTAAGAATGAGAATGTTAGAGTCCTTGAAATGATTAAATGTATTAACATTAAAAAGATTTCTTTGCCTCTCTGTGGCACTTTAAAACTTCCTATCACTGGGATTAAGGGATTCTAACTGGAGGTAGCATAAAATGTAGTCATGTAATGCAGCTCTGAAATCTGACTGCCTTGGTTCAATGCTAGTCATTCTATAACCATTTGTATCATGTCAGGGATGAGTCACTTAATTTCTAAATACTTCAGTTTCTCCATCTATCAAATGAGAATAATAGTGCCCAAATTTCATAAGACGGTTTTAAGAAATTAATTTAGTTCATAAAAGGCTATTATATAGTTAAATGTTAAATGTTAGATGTTAAATGTTAAATGTTAGTTTATTAAATAGAGTTAAATGTTAGACATTACTGTTATTTTCATCTTGGACAAAAACATTTGTACAGTGAGGGATCTGGAACTTGATTTGTTACTTTTGGGGATGCTATAAATTGCCATGAATAAATATCACTAATCCCATTCTACTACTGAAATGACTCAAGTAAAGGAAGATCAAGTGACTAGTTTGAGTATCTTTACAAAATTAATATGGAATTAAAACTCAACAAAGAATCTCCAAAGCTTTCTTGGCCTTCTCTCAAGGGAATGTTTTTACAAATCTTGACAGTTATACTAAATGGCACACTGATAGGCTTTTCAAAAGAGTTCAAAGTGCTTCACCCACCTTGATGTTCACAGGACCATTAATCAATATTTACCAAGCACCTATAGGATATGTGGGATGATTGTCTGGCTCTAATGTGAAATTTCCTGAACTTTGTAGACAGAGAAACAAAATCAAAACAAGACTGTTACCTCCAAAACCACAGGAAGGGTCAATATTAACAAAGAAGTATTGATTCCTGCTACTACAAGCCTAGTGCTGAGGCTCTGTTCCTTAAACAGCACATTATCACCTTGCATTTTTAATTTTTAAAGACCCTTACTTCATTATCTCATCTGTTTTTCTTTACCTCCAGATGGTTATATAGCATATTCATACAGTTCTAGGAATCAAAGTAATCAAAAGTAAGCAGTGAACTTTATTCCAAGCAGGGCTAAGATCTGTTCATAAGATAGTATGATAAAAAATACCACTTACTACTGAAGCTAGAAATTGGAGTATAGGATATACAGGTAGCATTTAACTGTCATAAGCGTTACATTTTTTAAAAAGAAATGATGGTCATCTTTTGATTCTCTGGAGTAAAAAATTACTTTTATTAATACTACCAATGCATTTTTTAATTAACCTGTCTTTTAATCTTAATATTAAGAGGTTAAGAAAAATTTTCTTTATAAGCTCATTGTCTTCATGGGTATAGTAAGATATAGGTCATTAACATTAGTAACTTGAAAAGTCATCTTTCTCTCATGTCATGTCCCTGATAAAGACAAGAGTTTCATAAATATAAAATAGATCAGTTCTAACAAAAATGGTTGCAAGTTTATTGGCTATTTAAATTTCCCTAATCTCTTTTTAAGGGTAAGCATCTGGAGAATATCTTTTTGTCCCTACTCTCAACAAACATGTCAAAATAATCTCCCATACTACCTACAATTTTAAAAGCTGCAAAATCTACCCATATCCATTATGCATATGTACCTTTACAAGTACAAGGTTTGGACACTTTGTGGCAAAAGCTAAGAGATTGCAAGAGTCAGATGTTATGGTCTGATAATCATTCCAAAAATTCATGCTCCTTTAAACTAGATCCAACAGAGAATCCTCAGCCCACAAAACCTATACCCAAGGTCATATGTCTTCTGCAAGATATTCTCCAAGGATATAGTTTTCAATAAAGATGTTTATCAATATTAAAAAATACATATTTTTAAAAAAACCCTATTAGTGCAAGTCAAGAAACGGCTAGTCTTCTGATCAATTTCTAGGTAACTAAGCAGATAGAAAGACCCAGGTTTTGGTCTTGGCTCAGATACTAGCTTGAGTGAAGCAAGGCACCTTTTTAACTCTTGTGGATCTTAATTCCCTTCTTGGTGAATTGAGAATTTGTGAGATGACATCAAGTTCTCTTCCAAATACACAATTTTGTATATCTTATGTTGTGATAGTGTTACTTTTAAGCTCTATGGAGTTTACAAGGAATTGCATGCGCACAGTCTCATTTGATCATCAAAACTGATTTTCAGAAGTAGGCGGAGGAGTTAACATTGCTCTTCTTTTTACCAGCAAGTGGGCTACTTTTGATATCCAATAGAATTTACTAGAGATAGTAGAACCTAAAGCATCTTCCAGAAAGATTTCATTTTCAGTAGTCAGAATGAATACTCCATAAATTTGTTTTTTCAAACCTGTCAAAGCCTTACCTAAACAAAAAATCTTTAAAGACAAAGAAAAAATGTCATACTATGTGCTTCTGCTGCTGCAGTCCCCAGCTGAGGACATCACGCTGCTTTTAGGTTGAAAATTAAATTTAGTCGCCACTTGATAAATATCTTTTGAGTGAGGATGGGTTTCCTTGAGGAAATTTTAAAGGAGTACCAGGACTTAGGTAAAATTGGGTTTGGGGGTTTTATTTTTGGAGCTCATTCCTGTAAAACATTTTTATATAAACTGGAAATTAACCAGTAAAATAGTTTACAAAGAGGAGAAAAGGGAGCCTTTTATTACTGAAAAGAAATATTCTGAATCCAGAGTGGAATCCTGAGTAGCTCTGATGCCTTGTCAGCTCCTTTACTATATAGGAAGACAAAGAAAGAAGTTCTCAAAAATATGTCTCACACTTTACAGTTAATAAAATACAGATAAAATTTGATCCTTGCAAGCAATCCTGTAAGGCCAAAAGGGTTTTCTCAACCAAGCTCCCAATTATTCTTCATCTCAGAGGTCAAGGGATTTCCTGAATAACTAAGATCCACAGGTTATTGATAGACTCATTTTAGCTATTCTATTTGACCTCTTTCCTTGTCAAAACCATTTTGATTCAGAGGTGAAAGATAGAAATAGTATACTACATGTTTCTGCTCTCTTTCCTTCTCTCTCCCCATGCTTACCTATACCCTTTCTGGAAGTGTACAGAATATAACCAAAGAATGGGGACCGCAGCAAGGAAGGAGGGGAAACAAGGTGCCTCAATTATCTCACCACATAATTACCAGCTAGCTATCCAATGTCATAAATAATAAAGTCCATATTCAAAACAGAGCAGACTGTAAAGACTTGATTTCACAAAATTTTGTCAGTTTGAGTTTTAATTCATAACAACAGCTCATATGGCTATTGTAATCCATATTTAAGAATCTGAAACAAAGTATAAGAACATATGTTTTTGTCTTGATGTAGATGTGTTCTATCCTTTCTATTGACATTTAGTAATTCACATACGATCTAAGGAAAAATTCTCAACGAACTCTTAATGAACCAGAATAGAGCTCCCTTTCTGCCCAGGCAAAAAAGCAGAGTCTGATACACATTTGGCATCAGAATATTCTATTTATAATATCTTGGATTTTAATCTTTTGGGATATGTGCCTTTTCACTATGCAAGTTCCCAAAGGCTCTCACACCGTTAAGTCATTTTCCCGAAAGTTCTTTATTTTCTCAATTTGGAATACTGCCTTCATATATGTTTGGAAGTTGGGCTAATTTTATTTATTTATTTAAGATTATATTTATTTATTTGAAAGAGAGAGAGCATGAGTGAGGGTGGGGAGATTGACAGAGGGAGAGGGAGAAGCAGGCTCCTGCAAGCAGTGAGCCCCAGGACACAGGGCTCTGCCCCAGGACCCCAGGATCATGACCTGAGCTGAAGGCAGACACTTAACCAACTGAGCCACCCAGGCGCCCCTGGAAGTTGAACTAATTTTCATTTCCTCTTCAAACAAGTGGAAAACTACATGCCTTCCAACAGTTGACTGACCCCCTGACCTTTGTGAAAACATGAATTATTCAATATATACCTAATGAAAAGTAATTTCCACGTTGTAGTTAGAATCAAGTGATTTTGTAATGAGTATAATTTTGAATAGAAATGAAACAATCTATAAGCATGACAGTGGGTCAATCAAGAAGAAAGTATTCTAATGCCAAGTGTCACAAAACATACAAAAACCCCTCGATTCATTAATTTTACCAATTCACAGCTACAGCTCTCAAAATCAAATTAACCTTTTCTACCTCAAAAGAATTCATAGTCCTTAAATATGAGTGTCCAAAATTATGTGACACCAGATACCAACATTAGATCTGATTTGATGTCATTTCTCTAATCAATAAAAAAAACCAAGACAGCATTCCTGTTATTCACCCCAACCTGTCAGCAGTAAGCTTAAAGCATGGAAAAACAGATCTCTCATTCACTTTTCTATCCACAGATTTTCCTATCCATACAGTTTACGAGTGTCTCTAAGAACAACTGAGGAAGTGGGTTTGTGATAAACTCATGCACATTTTAAAGCTTACAGCAATTAGAAGTTTATGAATATGGTAGCCTTTCACTTATAGAGAAAACCAAATATGAAAGAGACTTACGTTTCAACTTGCAACTTCCTAATAATTATTAATACCACTTTTTATTTCAGTGGAGAAATACAGTTGTCAAGCTATGGTTATTTAGAGTAAGATCCAAGCATAATCATATGAATTTTATGGATGTTTCACCTTTAATCAAGATCAAAGAGCAGCAGAAAGGGGGAAAAAAAGAAGCTGGTACTATTTAATTCTTAAAAAGAAAAGAAAAGAAAAGAAAAACTAAAATGTTATAAAATTACTAGAACGTGTCTGCTTCTCAGGTATTGCATTTTTTTTATTAAAAAACTATTATAAAGGAACTATCAATCTATTCAATTAAGTATCTCACAAATAGATTGTACTGTAAGTTTAAAATGACTTGCGTTAGAATCTCAAATGCCACCTTCAAATACCTGTGAGGAGGCATTTTCTGAAGCATAATCATATGAAAACTGCCACGTTCATTCTAGGCTGTGCCAATGCAATGAGCAAACCAAAATATGGAACTTACCTTATTATAAACAAATGGCAAATTGCAGGCACTTTTGAGCTTGCAGGTGTCTAGCATCGTTGATTAGAAATAAACAAAACATCTTTCATCCCAGTGAGCAAACTGCATATTCAGACTTGGCTTTCTTCCCTGAATCCTTTCAAGAGAGGCTGTTCACCTCCAAGGGCTAGTAACAGCCTCTTCACAGAGCACTTGCTGCTCTGAACTGCAGCCACTTAGAATGAAAGTAAGAGGAACCCGTGATGCTTAAATACCGTAGCTTCACATTCACAGGATATGACTCAACTCTCCCTCACACCAGTCAGGGTGTTCCCCCTCCCAAAACTGTTAGATTACATAACAAACATCACATTTGGGGTTCGAACCAGTTTGCAAACTCAAATGTAAACACTGCACCCATTAAAATCAAACGTGTGTTTTTAAAATAATCACCTCTTCCCTGTGGCACAAGCCACAGATGGAAAGGAGAACAAGGTGGCACAGAGAAAACTCTTCTGCTTTCTCTCTGCAGTGAATCAACATCAAGTTATTAAATGTGTGTCAACTTGCTGGCATCGCCCTGAAACAGGCACGCTAAAGTCACTAGCATTCCCTGTGGTTCATCCACACTGCGTAGACCCAAACTCTTATCTCAATGTGCAAGAAATGGCAGTTCTACACAACACAACAGAATCTCCTTCACGAAGTAGGGAATGGAAATAGATCTTTGTGGTTTGCTGTTGCTGATTCCCACAGAAATCCTGTCCCACGCTGTCATTACCTGGCGATGCTTGTTCTGCCTACCTCTCCAACTCAGAGCCCTCCTTTATCTGTTTCGTGAACATTTCTAAAGGAACATGACTAATGACACAACTCCTTTAGTAAATGTGGCAATTTTCTTTGCTTTCTCCGCCACCCACTGCCTCTTAACTCTGAGCTCTGTTAAGCTTGATCACACATTGAATTATTATATTTATACACCTCAGTCAATGAATATTACAGACTTGATCCTCGGAGAAAATCTACTACATAAATTCAATTGCCATCGGCATGATCAAGGACAAAAAGATGAGAAAGCGTATGTCATTTATAGCAAATTGAAACCACATAGACGAGGACTGTTCAATAGACATATAAGGTAAGCCACATGGGTAATTTTAAACTCTTTAATGTGGTCACATTAAAAAAGAGAAATACGCAAAATTAGTTTTAATAATGCTTACCCCAATGTATCTAAAATATTACAATTTCATTGCATAACTGACATAAAAATTATTAATTATCTTATAATTTTTGTACTCTTAGGGATCTGATGTACGCTACTCTTGGGGATCCGATGTATGTTTTACATTTATAGCACATTTTAATTCAAAGTAGCTATCATCGAGTGCTCAATTGCCATATGCGGCTAGTGGCTACTGTATCTGCAGTATAGGTCTGGAGTTTGGGATTCACTTTTCATCCTCAATTTGCAATTCAAACATTTTCTCTTTAGAAAGGTCTTCCCTTACCACCTTAGCTGAGATAACTTTCCCCAATTATTTTCCATCTCATGATCCTTTTCATTTCCTTCATAGTGCATCACAGCCTGGAATTTTCTCCATTATTTGTTCATTTACTTATTTATGGTCTGTGGTCCCTAACAATAATGTAAGAAATCTGAGGGCAGAGATCTTGTAGTCATTATTTTATCCCCAGTCTCTGGCATGGTGCTGAGTATATAGTAGAATTTAATAAACACTATTTAGTAAATAAACAAAATATAGAATTTAGGCTAATATTTGGCAAATAATACAATATTTAAAAAGGTGTTCTAAGACAAGGTATTTATCATAGAAAAGATATAGCCTATCATATCACTGAACTTTCACAGCAAATATATTAAGACTTTTCCTGAATTGGAAAAATTACGTCTTTCTCATAATGTTAATGATCTTCAGTCTATTACATGCTTTATTTTCATATACAATAGTATTTGTTTCATTATTCTAGTAAATATTTGGAAACATACTTATATGAATACTTTGGGTCCTTATAAGATAAACCTGTACACCATTAGGATGCCTATTCATCTCCTACTCATGAAAACATAAAACATTATAAGACATTTGTAGGAGACATTGATATATTTGCCTGACTGGCATATGTGCCTCCTCCTTCTGATGTCATCATTCTGATTTTCATTTGACAAGTCACCCATCCATCCCTCCATCCCAATTGGTACTGTTTGGGTAATGCTGACCAGGCCCCAGAAGTGGGCATGTGACCCAGGCATGACCAACTAGTGTATACTATCTACAGAGTTACAGTGATAGGGTCAAGGATGGGCACATAAGCCAAGCTGCTACAGTGACAGTCAACACTCTACTTTTGCAGATAATATGAAAGAGGTTGTTCAGTTTACAGATCATAAACCTAGAACTGCTGGTTGACATATGTGCTACCACATGAGGTGAGTTGTCTAAAAATGAAGCCAATCAAGAGAAAAACAAAGTCAAAGATGTGAAGGGCAGATTCCCGATGCTATTGTGGTTCCTAGATCTGGCCACTCCATTAAGTCACATTTGCTCTCTGTTATAGTGATGGATGCACTAGAACATTCACTGCAGAATTGTTTTTCATAGTGAAAAGATGGAAACTTTGCAATGGGCCATGAACAGCAGAAGGGTTAAATAAACAATGGGTTCACCATACTAAGGAATATTATGAAGTTATTAAAAAGAACCAGGCTATCTAGATCCACCACCCTGTAAGACTCCCTAAAAAATATTAAATAGAAATGACACATTGCAGAAATGTACATTATCGCAGTTATGGGAATATAGATTTTTACATGCAAATTCACAGAAAGGAATCTGGATGGATTATGCACCAATTTTGGACAAGTCATTATATCTGGGAAGGAGGTTTGAAATAAGGAAGTGATCCAATCTTTTCACTCAGTGTGTTATCCATTTCATAAATCTTACAAAAATAAATTCACATATTCTGTAGAAAATTTGAAAAGAACATGTTATTTTTAAAACAGAATCACAATTTGATATTTTATAAGCCTATATTTTACTATATTATTCTCATTCTAAGTGGACTACCCTATTATTATTTTTAAAACACTGTAGCAAATAGGAAAGTGCTCTTCTCTCCTTCCATCTTTTGATATTTATTACTTTTAAATATATGATTTTTTAAATTTAAAAGTCTACTTTTTTCAGTTAATCTCTATTTCTTGGGTCAGAAAAATGGAGACTAGTAAGTGTTCCTTAGGAATCCTGAAGCATTCCCAGCAATAGTATCAGATTGCATATCTAAAGGGGAACTTAGAAGAACTCCTAATTCTAATGGGCACTTCAGTTCAGCATTTATGAAGCATCTGCTGGGTGCCTGTGTTGTGTTAGAAAGCATACACAAGAAGTCCCACATAACCAAGAGATATACAGTCTAAGTGAGAAAAAAACTTGTAAGCAAATGATGATGATGATGATGATGATGATGATGAAATGAAGAAGTAACGGTGTTCTGGAAACTGTGCTAATTCATTATTAAATAGTAGTTTAAATAACATGGAGTAAATGTTACTGTAAGAGATATATATAAGGTCTTTCCAAAGCAGAGAGAAGAGAATATGCTATCACATTGTACCCCAAAGATCAATCAATACATAAAGTGGTCATATTTGAGGTAGTATGGACCTGAGAGATATAGCAAGAACTAGACCTGATATTTCTATTTTCCCAATCAGATCACATGTAAATTAATTCTAATACACTTAGAAGACAAATAGCAATTAAAAGCTGGGCTATTTGTTTGAAAAAGATGCTTCCTTGGAAAATTTCATTTTTACGGTTAGTGATTTGATCACATAATGATACCGCCTCCATTCATTAGAGACAAAGTTAAAAAAAAAACAAAGCCCAATAGTTCTTAGGAATCCTAGGAAGTAGCACATCTATTTGTATCAGATTATTAATAATTTATAACACTAAAGTTAGAAATAAGCTCTTGTTCCTTGAAGAAATCCACTGGTGAACAAATTTTGTTTAGGCATCCAAATGTACTTTGTTTGCAAATACGAATGTTCACATTCTCTTTCTCTCTTTGGAGGTAATATCTATGGCCTTTACAAAAAGTACAGAATATGAGAGTACTTAATATTCTTCACCTAGGAGGAAGAAAAGACCGTTAAGCTAGAAAGACAAAAGGGTGGCCTGCAGCATCCCGTATTTCCTAAGGAATGATTAAGGGTATCCCACTTCCTTGAAGCTATGAGTTTTACATCACTGTAACCCAACAGGGCTTACAAACTAAAATGTGGTTTCAGTACTTGGGAGTGACAGTGAAATGAATCTGGAAATGAGAAAATAAGACTGCTGTCTGAGAATTAAATGAGAAAAGGAAAACTACAGTAATTCAGAGCATAGCTAAATGAAGGCAACGTTAATAGTCAAAATGAAGCAAATGCATGCCTAGAGGCATGCGTGGAACCAGCAGGTAATGCAGATCAAGGCCAGGGATCTGGGGGGGGGTGCGCACAGTGACTGAATAAAGGGCAGACCTCAAGCCTCGTCCAAAGGGAACAGTTTCCGCTCAGTCTCAGAGGACTGATGTGATGTCCAGGAGGGCCAGGCCTTCTTCCAGAGAGGCTAGAGCTCTGGATGGTTATGTGAATACTCCTGATTTCTAAATCTTACTCTCCATACTATATAAGAGAAAAACAAAAGCTTGGGAAGACCAGCTGTGCCTCATGGACAGTCAATCTCAGACCCTCAGGCATGGCAATAATCTGAGCATACTAACTCTATTAACAGAGCCTATTGACAGAGTCCAGACCAAAATATATATATATATATATATACACGTACAAAGCGGTCTCAGAAGCAAGCACAAGTAATGGCTGTTCAAACACTGGGAAAGGGTGCTCTGGATGGGGGGTGGGGTGCATATCCATTCCTCCTGTGGATCTCCCCCTCTAATTCCATGAAATCTGAGTCTAGGAATTAACTGCCCTTATGATTCCATGTTCCTCAAGCTGCTTTCTGAATAGAATGTGGTATCCTGTTGGCATGCCTTCCAGGAGAACTTGCTGGAAACCCGAGGGACTTGAGGGGCAACTCAGTAGCTATGTCCTCATTACAAATTAATAAACTGATAGCCTGGTTAGAGAGGTGGCCTGGCCTGTCTGCAAGCACAAACAGGCTGGGCGGGGGCATGAACTGTCAGGATGAGGAGTTCACTTCTTATAAATGGAAACACTGGCGTTCTGATCCTGTACATTAGTCGTATGAGCTTCGTTAATATGAGCAAAGCTCTGGGGGACAGATGAGCTCTGGAACTGCTGACAAGTGTGGTTTCTAGGCCCACAAGACTTCAGGCCCGACCACGGATAATCCCTAACACAAGATCCCTAGCACTAGTCCACTTGCAGAGCCTCTGGGGACATTACATAATTTATCTTTCAGCCTCCCTTCCCCTATATTCTGTCCTTGTGGCCATGCCTTTTAAAGGATCCCTATCTGGTTCTCAGAAGATCTAGAAGTAGGGGCACCTGAATGGCTCAGTGGTTGAGTGTCTTCCTTTGGCTCAGGTCGTGATCCCGGGGTCCTGGGATCGAGACTGCATCAGGATCCCCATAGGAAACGGCTTTTCCCTCTTGCCTATGTCTCTGCCTCTGTGTCTCTCATGAATAAATAAATAAAATCTAAAAAAAAAGAAGATCTAAAACTGACCCAGAAGTGTGAAGAATTAAAGATAAAACCCAATGTACACAAAGGAACAGAAAGTTCATAGGAGAAAAAGGGGGAGGAATGGGGGGAGGGAAAAAATTTTAAATAGAAAGTTTATGGAAATTTAAAGATGTGTTTGCATTCACTGGTGCTAGGAAGCAGACACTGTGCTCTGAGCTTGCCATACACCATCCCATAAAATCCTAAGAAACTGTGAGGCAGGCAGCACTACTTTTGTCAATCCTTCTATTTCACAAAAAGGAAACTGAGGCTTAATGAGGTAAGTCACTTGAGCACACCTACACAGCTGACAAGTAGTGGAGTGGAGGTGAGAACCTGTAGCCTCAAACACTTGTTTATACACTTTATTATACTTGTTTTTAAATACCAAATATGCATTTTGCACTTATTACACACCAGGCACTGTTCTAACTACTTGACCGATTTTGGCTAATTACTTCCTCATAACAAACTTATGAACTGGGCACGAAAACATCCGGATTCTGTAAAGGAAACTTAAACAGAGAGAAGTTAAGTAACTTGCTCAAGATTATCCAGCTGGCAGGTCTGGCTCAGGTGTCCTTGCTCTGTCTCTATGCTACTCCCACCAGATTGCCCCAGAGAAAACTGAAGAAGATTCCAATTTTAAATATTCATTTTAGTGCTATTGTAAGTGCAGTTTTCTGGGAGGATGGACAGAAATACAGGGGAAAGACATCTCTTATGTCTTATCATTTCTCTTTATTATATACCGAAGAGAAAAACTACAATTCTTCTGTATTTAAAAATTGCAGACCAAGTAAACAGCACAGCATACTTACAGGCCCAGGTCTGATTATTCTTGGGAAATACAGCCAAAAAGGGCAGCAAATTTAATTCTATATCTTTTTTTCCCTCACTACTATAGAGGGAATAAAAGGATACTTATTTATGAATTTATAAATTGTGGGAGATAAAGGTTGAGAAATCTAAGATGAAGCAAATATTCCAGAATTTAATTTAAAAGACATTTTGTCTTAGAAACAGACCAAGTTTAATATGAGAATAAAAGTTCTTTGAGCATAAAGAAATCGATGTGGACATCTCCTACTTTATTTTTTCTTTTTAAGATTTTATTCATTCATTCATGATAGAGAGAGAGAGAGGGGGGCAGAGACACAGGCAGAGGGAGAAGCAGGCTCCATGTCCGGAGCCCGATGCGGGACTCCATCCTGGGATTCCAGGCTCATACCCTGGACCAAAGGCAGGCGCTAAACTGCTGAGCCACCCAGGGAACCCCTACTTTACTTTTTTTTTTAAACTAATAAAAAAAATTTTTTTTAATTTATTTGTTCATGAGAGACACAGAGAGAAAGGCAGAGACATAGGCAGAGGGAGAAGCAGGGTCCTCTCAGGAAGCCAAATGTGGGACTTGATTCCTGGACCTGGGATCACGCCCTGAGCCAACATCAGATGCTCAACCACTGAGTCACCCAGGTGTCCCCTAATGTTTATTTTTGTTAAAAAATACATACTCTGTAAAACCAAAAACTCAATACAATATAGAACAGTATTAAGCACAGTTTAAAAGCCTTCAACTTTGCTTCCCTGTTACCCAAAGCTGACCACTCTAAATTTTGTGATTTCTTCATTTTCCAAGAATATATGATCATATATATGATATAGGTGCATGCTTTTTACACCACAAAAAGGAATATATCCCATATTATTCTACAACACTCTTCTCTCTGACCAAAACTTCTTTTTCATGGCAAGATACACACGTTTACATATATGTTTGTCTATTTACTATTTTTGCCAATTTAACAATTTTATTGATCCATTTTTAATATAAGGCATAGTTGACATATAATAGATCAGTTTCAATATTGGTTTCAGGTGTGTAAGAGACAGTGATTCGATAATTCTATATATCACTTAGTGCTCACCATAAGGCTAATGACATACAATGTCACTATAACACTATTGACTATATTTCTCACCCTGCACTTTTCATATCCTCATGATTTATTTATTTTATAACTAGAAAGCTGTACCCTTTAATCCCTTCACCTATTTTGTCCATCCCCCCATCCCCTCCCCTCTGGTAATCACCAGTTTATTCTCTATATATATGAGTCTGTTTCCACATTTTTTGTTATGTTACTATTATTTGTTTTTAGATTCCACATGTAAGTGAAATTATATAGTATTGTCTTTCTCTGATTTACTTCACTTAGCACAATATCCTCTAAGTCTGTCTATGTTGTCACAAATGACAAGATTTGTCTTTTTTTAAGGCTGAATAATACTTCATTATATATATATATATAATATATATATAACACACACACACACACACACACCATATCTCCTTATCCATTCATCAATCAATGGGTACTTAGGTTGATTCCATATCTTGGCTGTTCAAATAATGCTGCAGTAAACATAGGAATGTATAAATCTTTTTGAATTGATGTTTCTGTTTTCTTCAGGTAAATACTCAAAAGTCAAATTACTAGATCATAGGGTATTTTCATATTTAATTTTTTGAGGAACATCCATACTATTTTTTATAATAGTTGCACCAACTGACATTCCCACCAACAATGGATGAGGGCTCCCTTTTCTCCACATCCTTGCCAACACTTGTTATTTCTAGATACCTCCTACTTTAAACCAAGCTTTCCATTCAATTTAAAATGGAACTTTCAGATCCATAAATTATAGACTTTTATTAAGAGTAATACTTTGGAATTGATTTGGTAAAAATAACACCTTCTGACTCATATTGTAAATGCAAGGAGAACTTTTCTATTTAAATGAGAAAAGGCCTTCATTGGTTCTACACTAATTAAACAATCCAATTTAGGCCTTCCAAGCCAGGGTCTAAAAAGTTAGCTCCATTCTGAATTTAAATGGTCTCTTTAAGTCCTGGATCTGTTTTACTCCCCTACAAGTCTGTTCGGTTTGATTTAGTTCATAAACTCTTTCAGGGACCACCATCCTGGAGGATAGAGCATACTACTTAACCAGCTCATAAACTGGAACTGAACGAAAAAGAAAAATACCTACAATCTTTTCTTTCTTTCAGTTCTCTCTTCTCCCAAACAATCCAACCTTCTTTGCTTAACACAATTTATATAATCTGGTAAGCAACATCGTTTACTCCCCTACCAATACTCCCTCCTAGTCTTATACCTTACAAAATTCTCAACATAGCCCATACTCAAACTGGGCTTGTTTGAAATTATATTTATGATAAAAATATCATTGCCACCCTAACTCCATACTCTTGTTCCTTTGCTCCTTCCCCACCACAAACCTACTTTCTTTAGTGCCTCCTTCCTTATGTCCTTGGAAGACTGGGTTAAAAATAAAACAAAAATAAAAACACTTGTTTCTTATTCCCAGCCTCTCCAAAGAGTAAACAACTCTCAACTTGAGAAATGGCTTTAAGGCAAAGAACAATCCAGAGCTGAATTATAAAATTCTTTGTTAAGAGTTCAGAAGAATCTAAGGCAGTGTCTCTCAGAACATTTTAGATGCATAAAGGCCATCTAAGAATCTTAAGAGTATGCTTTACAAATCCTCTCCATTAAACAACTGGGCTTCTATGTATCGTAAGGATGTTATGTTGAGGTATCTAAAAGGGATCCAAAAGTAGAGAAAAAGTATACTCGCGTTTGTGGACTCATAGGTGACCCACAAAGTTTTGAGAGTTGTTCTGGAATAGTAACCATCAACTTGGATTAATGAAAAGTAGACTTTGGACCCCTAGTACTATAGACAATAAACAGGCAGAGAGACGAAGCTATTTAGTTGCAAATAAAGCTTTATCTTCCTTAATGGAGTATAAAGGCTGGCTCAGAAGGCAGAGCCAAGAGCCTATCTGCTGAAAGCAAGCAAGAAACGATAATTCCAAGGAGCAGGACTACACCCTAATGAAGAAACTGCCAGCATGAGCCCGGATGGATTCCTTGATTGCTGTGGACCACTGTTGTGTGCCTCCTGCTTCCTCCAGACCACCACCACTTTAAACAGGTAAGTCTATAGCAGTTTACTTGTGTGTCCCATCACTGAAGGTTGGGTGTTGTAGGGAGTGGAGAAGGTGGGGAGATGGTGGTTAAAGGATAGAGTCAGAGTTACGCAGAGTGAGTAAGTTCTGGGGATCTAATGTGTAGCATGGGGACTTTAGTTCATACTATGTTAATATAGTTGAAATCTGCTGAGAGAGTATATCCTAAATGTTCTCACCGCACACAAAAAGTGATAACGCTGAGGTTAATTAAGTTGGTTGTGGTAATCACTTCACAATGTATACCTACATCAAAGTACCATACTGTACACCATGAATATAATTTCTGTCAATTATACCTCGATAAAACTGGGAAAAAAGTCTTTCCTATTCCACACACTACTCTTGCAATGCGACTGATATTCCTCCCATCTAGAGATGATGGGGGGTTATTTCTCCTTGAACAGAATTATGAGTATAGCAGAAATAATGTTATGTGACTTCTGAAGACAGGCCATCAAAACCGGTTCACAATCTGTCTGTTCTCTTGAGGGCTTGCTCTTAGAATCCAGCCACCACACCATAAGGAAGACCAAGCAGCCCATGGAGAGATGCACATAGAGAAAAACTAGGTCTACTGCTCCAGGTGGGCTCCTTGCCAAAGGGCAGCACCAACTTTATAGGTGTCTGAATAAACCATTTTGAAACTGGATCTTCTA